>NW_023458560.1:38025550-38053499 GCF_013731165.1 Rhagoletis pomonella
ACAGCGTAATTTTTGAAGGGAGTTGCCACATTTTTTCAAAAGTTAAAATCAATTAATTAATAATTTGAATAAAATATTACAGCAATGTGGTTGCCAAACGATAAAAGTTCCCAAACTATTTATTTCGAAAATATTTTTAAGGGGGTTGCCACCTATTATAAAAGTTAAAACCGATTAATTAATTAGTTAAATAAAGTATCACAAACGTCAAACGAAAGGGATTAGAAGTGATTTATTTTGAAAATATTTTGTAAGGAGCTGCTACCAGTTAGGAAAGTTAAAATCGCTTTATTAATAAGTAAAACGAAATATTTTAATAGAGGTACCAAATTAGAGAGGGTAAAGAAAGTTTTATATTAAAAATATTTTACAAGGCTGGCCAACTATTTAAAAATGCAAAATCAATTTCATAACATATTAATATTTTTAAAGAGGGTTGCCACCTGTTAAAAATTCAAATTAAATTTTGTCAACAAGTTAAATAAAACATTACAAAATTACAAACAAACAACAAACAAAACAAACGAAGCTTAAGAAGGTGTTATTTCGAAAATATTTTTAAAAGGCGTTGCCACCGGTTTAAAAGATCTAATTAAATTGAATTAGCTACATATTTTAAGGAAATACATAAGTATTTGTATAAACATGGATGTCAAAGGAAACAGGTCGGGAAAAGCTTTGTTTCGAAAATACTTTGAAGAGGGTTGCCACCTGTTAAAGCGTTAAAATTAATTAATTGTAAAATTACAATATGGATTTCAAAACGAAAGAAAACTTTATTATGAAAAGGGTTTTGAAGAGGGTGTCAATTACTTAAAAAATTTAAGTAATTTAAGTGAACAAAAGCGAATTGGAATATCTTTCATCCTGCAGCAACGACTTGCCGATTTTCCAAAATTTCAATACATATATGTATTTATTTAGTTGAAATATGGCACATTCACTATGTTCTGGAGCCTTGAAAAAATATGCAAATTTTTATATAAAATTTATTATTTTCGGTGATATAATTTATTTTCTTTTTTGTTACAATTGGAGTCATAACGTCGAACTGAACTTCGCGCGGGCAGAACTGCGGGCTAAAGCTAGTTATTAAATATGAAGTATTTAAAATTATGAAATTACCATAAATAAATCAATTAAAAGAGTTCTAAAAAAAAAATTAAGTGACTAGTGCCCAAAAATACTCACAGCACTCATTTAACCGCAATAAAGGCGAGCATATGCACACAAAAAATGCTGATAGGAGTTAATAGAAATGAATAATATATGCAATATTAATGCAAGACGACCACAGAAATCCGTACTAATACAATACACATATATGTATGTGTATATATGTATGTATATATATGAATTTATAAGTAGGCAATCACGTAAGTCCAAGTAATCTGTAGCAACGCAGCAAGCATTAAGCCTAACGAACGGCGCACAAAGGAGCTACACTCCAGCGGGAATATGCAGCTCGGTAATCGATGTTATGTTATACCAAGAATGATAGAATACAAGATTGCGCCGATTGCAGCAGAATTCGTGAGAGTAATTTTAGCGTGACGTCATCGTAGAGTTGACAACTGAGAGCGGCGAGAATGAGGGCGACTAGTGATGTGCTGAATTGTCCCCAATACTCGGTACCCAATACTTAAAAAAGATTTCGGTACCCTATACTTCCTTTTCGGTATCCGATACCGATTATTTACATTAAACCCTCGCCATTATATGCATTTGAGGTTTAGAAAAAACGTTCATTACTAATTTATATGATATCGGCTAAAACACTTGAACTTATCGCCACAGAAAAATATTATTTTATCAGTTTTAACCTTAGTCGGTCCAAGGTTCAAGAAAAATACTTCGACGGATGAAGAAGCCTTTCAGGGGAGAGATTCTGTAACCAGTTAGCGACAAGTTTCGGATCGATATCGCACTTGTTGACTTACAAATATTTGATATAAAACGTCGACAAAACCGATACCGATTCGAAAATTGTCGTTAACTGGTTACAGAATCTGTCCCAGGCCTACAAAAATGATATCGTCCGATTCAGCTGGAACAAAAATGCTTCAAACAAGTAAGGGTTTCTCTGTATTATGGCATCGAACCGACATATATACATCTTTCATTTGAATCAGTAAAAAAGCTCTATTGGCTCTTACATTCGGGTTTGGTTAGGCGTTTTTTCCATATTTTTGGCCTATGTGCGCTTTTATTCGAAACCTAAATGTTTCGGTACCGAGTATCGAGAGTATTGGGTACTTAAAAGTATTGACTCAGCACATCACTACTGCTGTATTCTCTACTATGACGTCACCAAAACAGCTGATTCTGTCAAAATCACTGAGAGCTGAGTAGCGGTATCGTCATCGGCGCCACCTCTGTATTCTCTCCACCGTGATGTTATACCACTATTCCGTTGCACAAATACTTATAGTAGGCATAAAAGTGGCCGACTATATGCTTCGTGTGTAAGCATATGTATTAGGGTGGTACTCTTCAAAATATTAATATTTAAATTTTATATGAGACACGCACCCCTTTACTGTGTTCTCGAAGAAATTGAAGGCAACGAAATTAAAAAAAATAAGGGGTCGCTACCAGAGTTTAAAAAAATTATTATTTTTTTAAATACAAAAAAACCCAACAAAATTTTTGCTTGAAAACTCATAATTTTGGCACATAATTGAAATTGATTCATATAAATTTATAACCTCGCTGAATTATAGCTGGTGGTTTTGAGATGTTTAAAAAACTAAATTCTTTTAAATCCTATTAACCCTACATTTTTTAAATTTTGTGGATGCCTTTACTTTATACATACGTGCTAAGTATGAAATAAACAGGCACATACTTGTTTATATTTTAAGTATCACCCTAACACATATATGCATGTACAGTGAGAGTCAGTCAAAATCGAACAGAAATTTTTTTTACATATATTGAAAATATCTTATTTTATTTAAATTTAACTATTTAATTTAATAAACATATAGTTCATACTACAACGAAATCCGTAAAACTCAAAGTTTCTAACCAAGTAACAATTGAAAAAAAAATCGTCAAATTTTCTTTGGTATGCAGTTTTATAGAAGAAAATGCGCAATACCCTCGACAAAAAAAAAATTCTCTAAAATCAACGGTATTTTGTAGCGACTTAAAACTTGCACTTTTTTATACTAAAATCGAATTCTGAATAAAAAGTGCGATATTTCGATGAAAATTTTACGATTTTTTTTAATTCTTACAAAGTTAGAAAATTTGAGTTGTATGGACTTTGTTGTATAGTATGATTATTATTTTATTAAAAATTTATAAAATTTGAATAACACCAAATATTTTCTAAATATGGAAAAAAATTGCTGTACGATTTTGTCTAGCACTCACTGTATTTAAGTATGTAAGCTTAAAGTCAATTATTTAAGTAAATAGCTAAGTACATATGTAAGTCTAAATCTCCGTCGCATGCATGCAGGCACATTACGCGACTGACATATGTACGTATGTACGTATGTACGTTGTACGATTGTTGTAAGTGGAGCACATCCATAGCAAGTCAAGTGAAACATCACTAAACTAGTTTCATTTCCGTATATGGCGACGGCAACTGCAACAGCAACAGCGGCCTGCGCTAACTTACTTGCATTCGGTGGCGGCAACGGCGCTGACGTCGTCGTCATCATTACATGCACACCTGTCCCCACAAAAAAAAAAATCGTCGAGCGCAAGTAGACAGTCTCAAAATAAAGCTGGAGCGCATTGCTGGAATAAGCGTTAAAGTTAAAACCGAAACTTAGTTCGGGATAAAGCTGCAGCCAAGACAAACCCAAGCCAGCGGTCCAGTCAGCCAGTCAACCAGTCAGTCAGCCAGCCACTCTTCATAGCAAAGAATAAGTAACATTTATTTTTGCATGCGTCACCACAGCCCAGTGAATGCGCTCCCTCGATCACAACGACGCTCACTGGCGAGTAAGCATTTTTCTTGAGAAGAGTTAGAAAGAGCCCGCAAAAAGGTAGGCGACTCAAATGCAGTAATGACCATATGCTCTATATGAATTACAACACTGATCTCCCATATTTTCGTCTCAATCGAGTTTGAGAGTACGTTACTCAGCGTTGACGCTTTGTGCTCGCTCCCCATTTAGCACTCAACATTTGCTCCCACTGCCCTAACGATCGTTTGAGGCTGCTCCACTGCACTTTATGCGCTCACCACACGCTCAATTTTTACAAAAGCATCGTGAAGAGCTGCCACCTTCGCTGTGTGCTTGCAGTTTACTTCGTTTCTTTGTATGCGCTTCTATTTCTTCTGTTTTTTTTTTGTCTTCATAAGTGTGCGCGCTCTGTTGATTCCCTTCTTAGCGCTGTCTTCCGCCTTATTCTGCTTCGTCGTCGTAGTCACCGTCGCCTTTCTTTCTTTTTGTTTGCTTTGTTTGCACCCCATCCCCATCTCCTCCTCAGCATCATGCTCGTGTGCATATTTCCCTACCCACAGCATCAAGCGTGTGCTCGCTTTGCTTTACTTCCTACTTTATTCATTTACCCCTTATTTTAGTACTCAGCTGAGATTGAGATTTTGTTGCGGTCGTTAGGTTGGCGTTGCATAGCGTCCGCATGGATGCATGACTGTGTGTCACAGTGGGCAAGTTTGTTTTGTGTATGAGTTGGTAGACTGTAGGCGGCATAGGAGTGCATAGAATGGGAATTTTTGGAAGAGTTGCACTTTAAGATTTGTAAGTGTAGTCCTAGTGTTGCCTTACAAATTCTTGATTAAGCAGCTCTTTTGTCACAGCGTACTCGATACAAATCTAGACACCTGACCATCTCTTGCCTGCTTCAGAAAGTTTAGAAAGGTTTAATTTGTATTCGTCTGAGAGAGTATATCAGTACCACTGCACCCTCGTTTCCTTATTTGTTTCAATGGGCATATAAGAAAGATTGTAAGAAGGAAAGTAATTGGCTGCTTGACTTGCTTGCAATCAGAATTAGATATTGGTTTTTTTTTTCGTTAAAGTTTTACTTTTTGTAGTATCATATAGCCTACACAGATATCCAGAACTTCGGCTTTGTCTAAATGGTTTAATTCTTTACAGGTTCGACTCTTTGAGTTCTAATTCCGGAATAGGCCCCGATTTCTTTTAGCTGTAAATCAATGCGAATCAAATTGAAAATATCATTTAGAGCTGCTGATGGAATTTCAGTGTCCTAATTGTTCCTAAAAATGTTGCTCTTTGTATGCTGCCTAGTCTTCTGACATTGTCTACTGGCAATCTTCCAACGAAGTGAACCCATATGCTGCTGGTGTGGTATTCTTGCTCTTTATTAAAGCTGAGCATTTGCAAGGAAGGTGCTCTACTCGTTTCTTGTTCGTTTTAATTCTAGCAGCTTCTGTGGCATTCGTTATAGGCGCTGTCCAGCTTTCTGGCGTTGTTGCCAACCAGCTAATGCCCAGCAAGTACCGCTGCTAGCCTCGCTACGTTAGGTCTGAGATTCTTTTAAACAAATTCTGTGTTCTTTTAGGGTTGTATGCGCGCAATATTGGTTTTTTTTATACGGCAGCCTGACGAGGTGCACCAAGACCGGAGGGTCCTTAGCGTTGCCAGTTTGGAGTTCGATTTTAGGCCTGACGCCTAACTCTTCTTAATCATCTTGTCAGAGAAAATGCCCCTTTTGCGCCGGGAAAGAACGAATTCTGAAGGCTTATCTCGTTGAATGATAATATTTTCTTCATATATCTAGAGTTCTTGAACATGACTCCTTCGGAATTTGTAGCCTAGTTTATCCCTGCCTAACCTAAACTAAACAAGAAATTACAAAGCCAAAAACTGCATCAACGACTCATCAAACTTGCACACCGTATAAGTATTCTATTTCAGACGAACAAGGAAGGAATGCCATCATCAGCGTTTCGGACACAAATGTAAAAATACATACATATGTATCTATATACATTTGGGTGGTCCTTAAATTTAGGAAGCAGATTTCCTAAGCCATAACCCTACATCGGTGCTGCTATAGTCGAATATACCACAGAGGTCAAAGTCCAGATTACCCTATGAAAACGTCTTAACCGACTCCAATCGGGACAAAAATTTATGTGTGATATCCCCGACTTTAGTACCATAGAGTTTGGGTATTAAATGAAAAAAAAAATGAATTTGTATGAGTCCGTAGAGGCACCTGGCCTTTGTCCCCTTGGCGACACGCCTTAACCGACTCCAATTGGGAACAAAATTTATATGTGATATCTTCGACTATGGTAGTATCCATGTTGGGTATTAGATTAAAAAAAAAAATTTTTTTGAATTTTTTTAGTCTCCATAGAGGAATCTGCACTTTTCCCCCTGTAGGACACGCCTTAACCGTGTCCAATGTGGACCAAAAATTTATATGTGATATCTGTGACCGTGGTATTACCGATTGAGGGGGTGAGACTGAAAAAAAATCGTTCATTTGATTTGAAGGATTACCCTAATATACATACACACGTACATATCAAGCACAAATTTATATTAGTTCCTATGAAACTTCGGACCACATACCGCGAACAGAGCAACCATGCCTTGTGGGCTTCATGCCCGACTAGGCCGCTAGCCGATACATCCATACATATGTAACCGATCACTAGGCTAACTGAGCGGCTAACAAACTGCACCGAACGCCCAACTGACCCAGCAGCGTACGCCAAACAGAGAGGAGCGCTTATTGCAACTGCCGCACGACACTCGCGCGCATGCGACAAGTCCATATTGAGAACCTTTTATGTTCGTACTTAAGTTTTTGTTACGCAAGTGTGCTGCGCGGTGGCGGCGGGGCCATACTTTTCGACAACTCGAAATAGTGCTTAGTAGTTCCTTAGCTGCTGCTGCTGCTGCTGCGACGCGCATGACAACAATAGTCAGCAGCACTTTTTCGCGCCTCCTCCGCGGCCCTCCACCCCTCCGCCTCGTGCGCTTATACTTCGTAGTATTTGATCGTATTTCGTCGTCGCCATCGTAGCTGTTGTGCTCGCTCATTCGTGTGCTCTTTCTTATTGCTGTTTTGCTGTGGGCCCATACGAACGTTCGTTCGTTGCTGTGTGTTGCTATTGTTGTTGCTGTATTTGTGGAGCAATGCGGAAGTGAAATTAATTTATTGTATTTGCTTTGCTTCGCTTCTGTTTCTGTGGCTGCGGTTATAGTTGTTGTTGTTGCTGCTGCTGCTGTCTGTTGATATTGCTTTAGTACTTAGCGCTTTTCTTTGCTGGCTTTGCCTGAGTTGTGGGCAGTGGCCAACAACAGAATCAAAACCAGGAAAGGAAAAAGCAGCAAATCTAGCGGACGCCTGACTGCTACTGCATACATACGTACATACGTACATACATATGTATGTATGGCTGAATGCCTATAAAACCCCGCAGTGACGTTCGCCTCATCCTCCTGCTGCTGCTTTGCCAGTATTCTAATCGTGCGCTAATTGCGGCGTATTCATTGGACGTCGGCGTCAGCGTCGTCGTCGCGCTCAGTGAGCGGAAGGGTTGCATGCGGCGCGCATGGCGATTTCGAGTAAGATGTAGTTGGCAGCTGGCGACTACACACAAGTGGGCGGTGTTGGCGGCGAGAAGCGCACGATCAGGTGCTTGAGAACCGGCTGACACACACACAAACACACTCATACACTCATGCAAATACTAAGCTAAGTAGTATAAGAAGAAACATTTGTAATTGCGAAAATCAAATGTATCTATGTATAAAAAAAAAATCGCACGCGAAATTCACGGAAGCAGCAGGAGGAACGCCAGCGAATAATTCGTTATTTTTGATTGCCTTTCCAATAGGAATATGTGTATGTACATATATTAGGGAGGGTCAAATTGTTCGGACGAAAGTTTTTCGACGAATCGCATAGTATTTTCTGTTTCTATAGTTAATTCTAAGAGAAAATGTAGAAGAAAGAATAGGTCGGAAATGAGTTTCTAGCCTAATTTTTAAAAGAAAAATTTACTTTTTCTCAAAATTTCGTTTTATCGTTATATGCCGGTTTTACAAAGTGTTCACCTTTTTTTACAACTAATGGATACAAAATTCCTATACATATTTTAGTTTATAACATTTTTAATTGATTCACCATATTTACCATACAATTATACAACCTGTGACAAAATTAGAATCGCACCACATAATCACAAGTTTTTAAAATCAGCCTCATTGCGTAAGTCGTAAAGTAGGCTAAATTGTACGACTCGACAACACTGGCATTGTCTACTGTCGTGTTGAAATAAACGAAAATCGTCGAAAACTATGCGTGCTGCCAAGTATTTCCGTTTTAATACACTAGTCGATTCGAAATTTTAGGCAATGACATGAAATTTTCGATACGATTTGACTCTCGAAAAACGACTTGCATTCGACACGACTCCCGCAATGAGACTGAATGTTTTTTTTGTTATTGAATTTTAGTTATTTTTTTTGTAAATATATATTTTACTCTTTAACGAAAACTTATAAATCAAGTTTCAAACTTTGTGCAATAAAAATAAAAAAAATAAAAATTTAAAATTTTGATAAAAATGTAAAAATTTTTTTATGCATTTTAAGTACATAGTTTCGTAGTCCATTTAGTTTTATCAAAATGAAGGGATTTTGGCATTTTTTCGTTAGAAAAATATAAAAAGAAATAAAAAGTCGTCTTTGTACGGAAGAGTTTTTGTTGTTGAAATACAGAAACCGTCAATTTTTACTGTTTGTTAATCTTTTAAGTTTAAAATTCAAAAAAACAGATGTATTTACTTTGTCTTAAAAATGGTTCAAGCAAATAAAAAAAAAATGTTAGAAACTTAAATACAAAATAAAAGTTTTAAGAAAAGGTGAAAAAAATATTATCATAAAAAGGAAATTTTTTTATTTAAAAATGCACAGGCTCGAAACTCATTTCCGACCCAAGATTTCCTCTATAATTTTTTCATAGAATTATCTGCAGAATCAGGAAATACCATGCGATTTATTAAAATAAAAAATGACCCAGCCTTATGTAAGTACATATATGTATTTACATGCAAACAATTTTCTTATTATTTTTTGGTTTTGCTCCATTAGCGATAAGACTGCAACAGTGCACAGTGCATTCGCTAGCGCGGACATAAGGAAATACTTTTGTGTACATATGCTCATTCTACATTCATACACACCTATTTACATATGTAGATACATACATACATACATACAACCCATATTAATGGACACACTCTCATATGTTTACTTTTTAATTTTTTTATTTATTTTTTTAATTTTTTTGTTTGTTGTTGTTTTTATATTACCAGAGAATGGCAATTCGCAATTCAGCACTTTATGTCCGCAATAATTGATCGCAAAATATTCGAACAAGTAGTGATCGTTGGCGCTTGTTTTGTGCCGAATTTATTTTCTTGATTTTCTCGCCTTATTAAGCATTGCCGTCATAAGGTGTAAGGTGGTATGTCATACATACAAATCAGGGAGGAAATTATAGTCGTATGTACTACTTTTTTTTGTATTTTTTCATTTTTGTTTTTGTGTTTTTTTGCGATGAAAATGATAAAATTCTAATCAATATTTCGCAGGTAGTATTTTTAGCACTGACTAGACGAAAATATTTATGCAATTGTTAGTTGAAGCGCATGAAAGTACAAATGTACATTAGGGTGCATCACCGAAGTAGGTTGCGGTGTTTCCACCAGAACTATAAAATGTATTATGTTTTAAGACCTCCTCCAAAATATTTCGGAAAAATATAATGAATTACCTGAGCTAGACCGATTTGAAAATACATACCTGCAAAAATCTAATTATTTTGAGTCCGTTGATACAATTTTTCAATATTCTTATGTAGACCTTTGAAGTTTAAACTCTACTATCATGTTTTGATTTTCTTTTAAATTTTTTTTAACTAATTTTATTAAGATATCAAAAAACTAGATTTTTGGAGGTGTTTTCAAATAGAACCACCTCACGTAAATTTTAATATTTTTTCGAAATATTTGTATATTTCCGAAGGAAAAACAACACCGATTTTTTTTCCAGTGGATAGTGATGCACTCTAATGTACGTACATACATATGTATTTCCAGACGTCTATCACATTACGCTGTGTCACTTAATGTAATTGCAAAAAAAACTACGAAATATTAAAAAAAAGTTTTCGGCAATTTGTAAAAAATGCTAGGAGAAGCTAAGAAGTCTAATTTTACATTTCAGCAATAATTAAAAAAAAAAGTTTTCAGCGTATATTAATGAGAGTGATCGCTTGTTTAAGATATTAGTGCGAATTTAATAGTTGTATATAATTAAAATTTATTCATATGAAATAGGTTATAAAATAAATATACGAGAGCAGTTTGATAGTCTACCAAATAAGATTTACATAGCAATTCTGGCTAAGATAGTTGAAATTTTTTTGGAAAACAATTCAAAGATAGTAGACAAGATAGTTTGAAAGATTTCGTTTATTCTGGCACGAAAGTCTTACACAAAAAGCTCCCTTGCCAACATTCATGGCGACGAGCTTTTTGACAAAGGACACTCTTATATCATTTTACTCGCACTGCTTCAACAGTCGCAACGACCGAGTGTAGAAAGGATTGGCGTTCTCGTCCTCACGTAGCTGAATTTTTTAAATTTTGTTTTAATTTCTTTTGACTTCATTTTATTTTTATTTTTAGATTTTATTGTTTTAAAATAAAAATATATATTTTTTAATTACTTTTGATTTTTAGAAACTTATTTTACATATTTTTTGTTTTCTTTTATTTATTCTTTTTTAGTTAAATATTTTGATTTTATCGTTTAAAAAAAAAAATTTTAAATCTCACATTTTTTTTTAAATGTTTTTCCTTTAACTAAATTTTTTAAATTTAACTTTCCTTTTATTTTAAGATTTTATTGTTTTAAAAAGAATGTTTTCCTACTAATTTTTGGAATATATTATTTTAAAATAAAAAATATTTTTTCAATTTTATAAAATTTTTAAGAACTTACTTTATTTTTCCTATTTCTTAATTATTTTTTCCAATTCCATTTAAATTTCATTTAATTTTTAGATTTAATCATTTTAAAAAGAATTATTTTCCTTTAATTTTTACAATATACTATTTTAAGAACAAGATACTTTCTTTAATACATATTGAATTTTTTGGAACTTGTGTAATTTTTTCTATTTTTTTTTTAATTATAATTTTTTACTTTTATTAAATTTTTTTATTTCTTGATTATATTAATTTTAAAATAAAATTTCATAAAATTTTTTGGAACTTATTTAATTTTTGCTATTCTTTAATAAGTATTTTTTCTAATTTGGCTTAAATTTCTTTTCATTTTAGATTTCATTGTTTTAAAGGGAACAAGTTTTTTTAATATCATTCAATTTAAAGAAACATTTATTTTTTCTTTTTTAATTAATTAATTTTTTTTAGTTGGTTTAAAATTAAAATCATGTACATATACTATGTAGTTACTTAGTTTTATTTAAAGTCAGAAAATAGCTTTCAAGATAGTGGCCAGAATTGACAATTGTCATATAAAATATATGACGAAAGACTGTGGTGAGTTGAAGGACAGTTGCCAAAATTGCCCTGTTAATTTCTTAACAAAGCCTCCAAATATATCGCCTCTTCCAAATCTGTATTAGGTTTTTTCATGTTCTTAAATAGACATCAGTCTCTGTGATGAGCTTTTCACTCTAACCTGGGGACACGAGTTTCGATACGATACGATACCATATTGATACCATATTAATACTTTTGCCATCAAATATTATGATTTTCAAGCCTTCTTTCATTTCGCACAGAAAGGTATCACTTGACCGATTGTGCGATGTGGCGTATGAGCAACGTTATTTTTTATTCAAGTTAAATAATGGTGTTTTCGTTTCTACCCAAAAATGTTGCCTTTCAATTGCCCCTTTCGCTTTTCGTGTTCAATTCTTATCATGACACACTCTTGTAAGGCAGAAAAAATATGGAAATTCTCTGCCCTTTGAAGTTTTGCCAGCGGAGATGGTTGCGCTCAAAATCAGATGGCTGCTTAAAACGTCAATATTATGAAATGCGTGAGCAAGACAAGGACAAGAAGGCATAAACATGCCCTTTTATACTTTTATTTTATGAGTGTAACATAAAAGACATTTTGCACCGTGGAATGGCATACAAAAAAATATTTTTAAAACAAGCCTTCTAATGTGATACAAATTATACTATATTTATATACGGGGTTTTCAATATATCGTCCCTTTCACATAGCATTGTCATCCAGCTCATCGGGAAGTTGGTTAAAAAATTGATTGCGAGATTTGCGCCAAACAAACATGAGCTTGTGAAATACTATATATATGAATTCATACTCAGGATAAGAAAGAAAATAGTTCCACCCCCATCGACAATTACCTAAGTTTCTTTTTTTTTTACTAAGAAACGGCTGCCCTGCACTCTAGTCGCTAGTCTTCATAGGTGTGGAGATTCCTTTGCATTATACGCATACATAGTTATATGAGCAAATCTCATGAGTTGTTTTTTTTTTTTTGGGTCACTCCCTTCTTTCGACAGAAAAAAAACGCTAAAGGATTCTTCTTGCTTTTATTTCAATCAATGGAGTTCCTGAAACAAGTACAATAAAAAGTAAATCAAGTATTTGAACAATTAAAATGTTGTACTGTGTAAAAATCTTAAAGGCAAATATTTAATCACTTTTAATTAATATGGCTTTTAAGTTAAGGCGTGCGAGTAAATGTGTTAGATGACGGGGCGTATACGTTACATACATACGCAACTACAGGTATGTATATGAGCATGAGTGGTTATTTTGAAATTTTTTTAGTATGTATGCATATCTTTTTAAGTTTTCATTTAAATACAATTTCGCGATGGAGTCTTGTTCTTTATACAAAATTTAAAATAATTCATTTTCTAAGATAGGCGACCCACCATTTTCATCCAAAAACACTTTTTAGTCGAAAAATGTAACAACTCGTGTTATTTGCTAATATACTCATTGGATTTACACTTCTGTAGACTAAGGAGTATAGTGCTATGGAAGACTCAGTGGTTTGGCTATGCATCTATACTTCACACTGTGGATCTTGTGATCAAAAAATCGATTACCTCGCTCCTGAACCCATCTTCGACAGGCTATTCAAGACGATAATCCCGCCAAGAAGAGAGTGGCAAACACTGAGATCATGTAGAAGGGACAGTAAAATTTTTACACGAATGGATCTAAACTAGACAATAGGATTGGCTATAGAGCGTCTATCTAGCAGCAGTTGTAGCTATAAAGGTGGCTGTATACCTTAAAAAATGGAAAACGCGTCGTAACGAAGACAATGATAAATATCTTCTCGGATCGCTAGGCGGCCATCAAATCAATGAATGAGGTAACGATAAGATCAAAGGTACTGGTAAGGTAAGGTACTGTTTCCTTGCTTTCTCCATCCAGCAGCTGCGGCATATATCGTTATATGGAAGTTCGATTCTATAGACATGCTTTCGTAGTGGCCTTGGCCTGTGGCCGGTGATAGTCGCTACAATCCTATATACATCTACCCTTATACTATTTAGCAGCTCTGCTGTTCTTGTCCTTGCCAAAGCTTACGTGCTATCTTGCAAATCTGAATCTATGACCACCTCCCCCTTGCCGTTTTTGGAATGTGCAAGTGTACTTCTGCTTGTATTTGTCTGAGGGGGTATCTCAGTACCACCCCTTCCGATTCATCCAAGCAAGCTCCCGCCTTGGCCAATTCGTCTGTTCTCTCGTCGCCTTCAAATTTCCTATGGCCGGCAACCCGGACAAGAGAGATATATATTGACTGAGATGCCGAGCGTAGCTCCATCTTTCATCAGAGTAAATCACTGCTTTTACTTTTCTAGTAGCACTGTTATTTAGTAACCTCATATATGACCAGGACTTCGACCTGAAATATGCTGACATTGTTCGCCAGCCGCAGGGACCGATTAGCACCAAGCTCCTCGGAATAGACTTCTGCCCCACACCGCAGTCCATCTTGGATTCATCTGTGTAGATACAGATAGCTTCCTTATCATCTGCTTGGCCCCTTTCACGTTCCCGTCTGGATGGAACCGCACCAGTACATTCAAGCCAAAATCCTCGCTCGATACTATGTAGTCCGTGGTTTTATTTTCTATCGGATCAATGCTTAATATTGAGCTATACCTAAAGGTGATTTATATTGGAACGAATTTCCGTAATCCCTTGTCAAATTTGGTTTGCAAACAAACTGGACCTAAAGGTCTTTGTTTTCCATAGCTTCGACTCCCTGGATCTTAATGCTAACTACATCGCGGCTTCCTTTAGGTATAGATCAACCGGAATCATATTGAGGACGACATTCAGTGCTTCTTAGAGGGAGGATCTCAATGCCCCAGTGATCCTCGAACAGGAGCTCTTTGTAAGCTACTTAGTCTACTGACATTGTACTGTCAACTTAAAGGTGGCCACCAAATAAGGGCGTTGTAGGCAAGGATCGGCATTATCATAGCGGTGTGCATCCACATCACAAGGTTCGATTTTAATCCCCAGTTTCTACTTAAGATCCTTTTACAAGTATGGTATGCGATATAGGCCCCCTCTCTTTATGTTCCTCAACGCGAAGTTTCTAGTTTAGTTTGTTAGGGGGATTGTCTTTGCACCTATGGATGGAAGTCTAAATTGGGATATCTTATATCTACATATTTGTGAGCAGTAATAACTCAGTTCTGCTTGCGTTAAGGTTAAGGCCACTACTTTTAGCCCATGTACATATATAATTTACCCATTGCCTTCTCTAGGATTTCGCTTACATATTAACATCTAATAAAAATTTATGATATTTTATGTGGTATTAAATTATATACAACCTTTAATGCGAAATAGCGTTTCAAAGAGCACTAGAATACCCTACTTTATGAAAAATCGTTCGATGAGTGTTTTTTTTTTTAAATAACCCTATGTCTTTTCTTGCAATAAATGTCAGATTTCATTATGTACTGTACTGTTCTACACTTTCGGTGCACTCATCGAACAGACCTAATACTAATGTGATTGTACTAATCATATTAGCTTTGTAATGTGAATTTAACATTCGATACGATACAAGGCTTCTGGTACTCGATTCCAAAAATGTCGTTTTAAAACTGTCGAGTAAAAAAATCGGTATCGAATGGAAAAAGGAACGATATAGTATCGTATCGTATCGAAGATCGTGTCCCTAACATCCGATGCAGTACCTCTGCTCGTATATGAGAATTAATTGTCCGCAAGGAATTGTATATTTATGTATAAACTTACTGTATTCAAAATACCTGCCTATCTGTTTGAGAAGCTAATACCAGTAAGGTCAATGAGACACAACTGCTTCGTTATTCCAAAATTCAACTACCTAACATCATCCAGACTATTTTTCGTTAACGCGCTTAGGGCCTGGAATTCGTTACCTGAGACCGTAAAGACTGGATTAAGCAGATTCAACTATAGGACAAAAATTTACAATTATTTTAAAACAGTATGATTGCATGGTATTAGTTCTTCAAAATTTGTCTCTATCTTTCTCTACTAAATTTCTTTAGTTCTACTTTTTCCTACTTTCTACTCTACTCTTTCTTCTACTTTTCCCTACTTCTACTCTACTTTCTAAGTCATATTTGTTCTTATTGTTAAGTTAAAAAAAATAAAATAAATTAAAAAATTAGATTTAAGATATTTTATTGCAAAACAATTACTGTAAAATATAATATATGTTGTTGAAGTACTATTAAAAGACCTAAGTCTTACTCTGTACTACCGGAACAAATTAATAATAATAATAGTAATAATAATAATAATACCTATGTAGTTATTAAACTATCTCCGCTTTTTACCTAAATTATACTGCTTCCAGCATAGATCAGATCCAACCCACTACACCGCCATTCACACCAACCTCCGTAAGGTATTGGGTGATGGTGTCAACTTCAATGTTGTTGAAAGCGCCCTCTATATCCAGGAAAGCTGCTAAAGTATATTGCTTGAAGTGTAGTGATTTTTTTTTACAAATCCCACCACATCATTCATTTAGGTACGGAGCTGAGAATTTCACTAATCACTGATCCTATTTTGAAGTGCTTGATTTCAACATTTATAACCAGTTAAGAATGCATCATAAATGCATACCTATATCAATACAATTTATATAACTTTTGTTTTGAGTATTCTCTAAGGAAATATTTTTTATACCTAAAAATAATCATCTTCTGCTACTGTTATATTGTTGAAAACTGATTCTAATTCTTACCTTAGTCTTCAATAAGTGTCTTCCGCTTTTCTAATATCACCAACAACTTTTTGTAATGGAGCCCGCTCCAGTGCAATCAAGAAATACTCTTTTGCTAGTACAAATGCAAGTATTTCCACCACCAACCAACACACACACACTTTGTGTGCTGCTGGTGCTTGCTGAGTTGCTGGTTGACTTATTGGCGACCGCCTTCTGCGCCAAATCCAAATCGAAAAAAAACAACAATGTAACGAAGCGTAACACAACGTGTGTGCAATGCAACAACGCAAAGTCAAGCGAAGCCAAACACAATGCGGAAGCGGATATGTCCAGATCCAGAACACTGCCTGACTGCCTGCCTGCAATCGCTGACTGGCTTAATGGCTGACTGCTTCACTTGCTTGGTTGCTTGCTTGCTGCCCGCCTGCTTGACTGACTCACTAGCTGGTGGTGAGGTGGGCTCTGCCTGGCTGACAGCCTGGTGAGTTTGCTTGGCTGTCGATTTGTCTTTTCGCCACAACACTTTTGCGTTTGTGTTGCTTGCTTTAGCCTTCCGCCTTTTGGGTTGGTTTGCCTGTGTTTGTTCGTTTGTTTGTTTGTTTTGTTTGTTGTATCTGGCAATTGGGGGGGGGGCCCACTGCCTGACTTGACTTGACTTGACTGCCTTTCTCTTGCCTTGCGCTTTTCGTAGCTTGCTTGTTGAAGTGGTGTTGTTGTTGCTGTTGTATTTTGTTTTACTATTTGTTCTTATGTACTTTTATATGCATAAAGCACTCGCCACACGCTCTGCTCTTATGTTGTATGTACATATGTAGCTTGTGCGAGTTGCTGCTGATTTGTTGCTGACGTTCGATATATCTTTTATTACTTTTATCTGTGTTTATTGTTGCTGTTATTGTAATTGTTGCTTTTTTCCTCCTCTATTCTCTGCTACCGCTGCCTGCTATCTGCAGCGTTATTTATTTATATCTCGTGTTGGCGACTGTTTACTGATATGATTACTGCTTTTTGCTCGCTATCGCTTTGTTGCTCTTATTAAGCGTTGTTTTTGTTATTGTTGCTGCGTTACGTTATTGCCGCGCACATAAAATTGTTGCTCTCATATGTATGTACATAAAATAAATTATCTTTTGCTTATTGAGTACTTTTCGAGTTTTCTTCAAGTTGTATTTCTTGCGCTACCTACCAGCTTTGCTTTGCTCTTTCTCACGAGAGCCTTTGCTATAATCGCTTTATTTCTAATAGCTTAGCTTCAATTTACGTCAACGTGTATGCAAGTCTCTTCCTGTTGCACTTTTGCTTGTAGCACAATCACATGTAAAATTTGCTTTCCTTTTATTTTTTTTTGGTTTTTTACTGCCGCAGCACTTCCTTATTTGCGCGTTCTTTTCTTATTTTATATGTTCGCTTGACATTCTAGGTAGGTACTTTCGCCTGATTCACGCTGCCTGGCGTACTGGCTACAATGTAATGCACATAAGCAGCAGCACACCCCCTGCGTTGGTAGTCAAAAGCTCAACGACACCACGAAATGCAATGCAGCTATGTAGCTGCTGTTCGGCTAGGTTATGTGTATGTGCCACCCCACCAGTCGTGGGTGGTTGAGTTTGGCCGCTATACAGCTGTGTGAACTCAATACTCGCTTCACACTTCCGGCCGTGCGTGGCTTTTTTATGCTTTCTATTTGTTCTTCTTTCTGTTTTGAACCTCTCTTTTATTGCAAAAAACACTTTACCTTTTGCACTTGTTCTTGCCTGCAGAGTTCGTTTTGTACGCGTCACATAAATTTTTATTTTAGGTTATATGTATGCATTTTGACTTGTCTTCAGTTTCTTTGTAGTTTTTGTTTAATTTTCTCACAAATATTTATATGCTAAACGCACTTGGCCTAATATTTTACATAGTTTACTGACCGGTTCGCCGCACTGACTGTTTACTTTACTGTCCGTCCGAAGTACATACATATGTATGTGCCTGTGCCGACTTGTTGTGGTGTTCGGTCGGTCATTTGCTGTTATTCTCCTTTTACACACTCACTAAACTTGCGGTCGATTGGTATTACCGTTTAGCGTTTCTTGTGCCAAAATACTTAGTTTTCATATTTTATTTTCAACTTTTGTTTCTTCTTGTTCTTGCTCACACACAATTTATTTTTTTTTTGCAGTCCTATGGAACCAAAACAAATTTGCTTTAACATGAAATTCAACAACAAAGCAAATCAAATATTTATTTAAAAAAAAAAAAAGTCAAAAAGTGCAAATGGGAAAAATTCCAAATTCACACGCGCGCTCGCGAATTTGCTATGTATTTTTTCCTTTTAATGCGACGCTGCTACACGGCTGTTTTGTGTTATTTCCGACTGCTGCTACTTCAACACTAAAATAAAATGTACTCAGCTGCCGTGTGTGCTGCTTACTTGCTACATAGTACATATACATACATATAAACATATATGAACACGAGTATTGTACATACATACTCGACTATTTCCTATCTGTCACAAAAGTAATTCAAATATTTATTTATCGACGAAATCATAAACCGACGAGTATGAATCACTATTAACTTATTGTTGTTGTTGTTGTTCTTGTCGCTTATGCATATCGTATATTGTTACATACTTTATTTTTATTTTTTAAATTTTTCTTACTTTCATTTCCAAAAATGGTTACTTTGCGTTTTGCTTTCTTTCGTTTTGTTCTTGCTGTAGCGCGTTTTGTTGGTCTCAAATGTTGTTGTCTTTCATTTACATTTACATTTGCATCCGCATCCGTATCCGCAACCGGTATTTTATTTCATTACTTTGTGTAGTTCTACTTTTAGTCGCACTTGCAAAATACTAAATATTTCACAAAAAAAAAAAATATTTTGCTTTTATTGGACATTAATTTTCTGCTTATCAAAACATTCGTCATAAGTCATTAAGTTACATTTATGTATCTCTTTCGCATTTCGTGTTCATAATTAAAACTTCTTCCATCAAACACTTTTTTCTCAAAATTTTCTTTCCAACACTTTTTAGTGTTAAATTAAATGAAATAATAGAATAGAAGAATACTATGTACTATATCTTATCCCGACGGCATTCCACACAACCGAACCGCACGCCAGGCAAATAACAAATAACAACAATAAATTTTCTTAAGTCGCGCGTATCGTTAAAAGCACTGGCGGCAGCAATGCATAGCAGAGCAGCGAATGAGCAGCAAGCAGAAAGCACTGTTTGCGAGAATAGGGTTGCCGGTTGGCAGTGGGCAGAATAGTAGTATCGAAAGAGAGCGGAAAGCGTGTTGTGGTAGCATGCGAGCAGTGCGACCAGACGATTGCAAAACGCGAAGCTCTAAATTCGTTTTTCAAAAACGTTAGAAAAAGTTATGCGCTACGAAAATTGAAGTTAAAAAGAAGCTCGATAAAAGTCAATAAAAGCTCGATAGGTTCAGAAAAACCGCTTTTCTGTAAATAACATTTTAAATCATTTTCATCAAGACACAAAATAGCTTCTATCAGACTAATAACGGCAAGATGACTTCCTTCTACCTTTAGGTAGAATAAGAAAAATGCTAAATTTTGATATTTTCTACCAGGGATGGTTATCATTATGAGTAAAATAATTTAAATCCGCATTTAAACACTATATTATGATTTACAAATAATGATTATTTTAAGATTTTTATGTTTTCACTCACAGATAATAGTTATTATCGAGTTTTATTTTTCCACTTATAAAATTATTATCTATAAAATTTAAAAGGCCATACAGACGCAACCAACTAAAATTTTGGGACTTATTCCTTTTATTAGGTTATCGCTACCTTTTAAAAGACTACGTCAGAAATTACGGTGGTATAGCCTTTTGAGTTTTTTTGAATATTCATTATTCTTAAGTGAAAAAATAAAACTCAATAATAGTTATTATCTTAGAGCGTAAAACTAAAAATCATAGAATAATCATTATTTTTGATCGAAAAGATAAAAATCGACCAATAACAAAATCCTTTGAGCGAAAAAAAACTCAAATATTAATTATTAGTTTTTATCTTTATTGGTTAAACTCGAGAAATAAAAACCCTTGTAAATTACAGGACGACATACGAACACAAATACGTCAACATAGTTAAAACTATTTTACGACGATTACAACTTGTTGATTTTTTTGGTTCAAATTTAAAAAACTATGTTTATTTTCCGTACATGTTTTCTACATCAGAGTACACATGTAGTACGCCAAGAAAACAAATTGCAAAAATACGATTTAAAGCAAATTTCTTAGTATACTTTTTTTTTAATTAAGAAAGTATTTTCTCAAAGAAATATTTCAACTGTAGGTAGTAGTTTTAAAAATATTAAAGTTTTTAGTAAGCTTATGTACTTACTTTCATAGTTCCGGTTCGAATTTCATTATGAATATTTTAAGTACAAAAAAGCCAGTAAAAAGCACGAAGTCAGATATAAATTTCTGAGGCTATGGCATAACATTAAATGCTAAGTCTAGCCTCAAAAAGGCCGACCTGGTCACACTGCATGCGAGTGACGAGTGGGCTGGTGGGCTACTGCTGGTTATGCTTTTTGCATGGCAAGCAAAATGTAAGCTGAGTGTGGCGGGTCAGCAAATTAAAAAAGAGCGCCGAGAGTGCGCAAAAATTGTAAGAAAGTTGACGCCAGCACGGCACACTGACACCCAACAGGTTAACCCGCAATGTGTTAAGTTAATTGTATGAATTACGTTTACTACTTTTATTTGTTCTATGCCTTACAGTTAGGCTCAGTATGATTTGCTTATAAAAATATTAAGTTCGGTTAGGACGACCGCCAACTGAAGCAGCAGCACACTTGGATAAATGTAGTACATAAGTCCATCCTGTGTGACACTATTAACGAGTAATGGGCATACTTTGGTGTTTTTGTATTTTAAATCCTTCTCTAGGTTAAGCTCCTTGCCGCGGTCATAGGGCTTACGTACGGCAGAAAAATAAACAACGTATAACTATAGCCAATAATAGCTACACAAAAACGGAGAGTCAACGTAGGAGCTAACATCTTGAATAAAGCTCTGGCTTGAAACATGGTGTTTGACGACCCGTGCTGATGTGCTCCGGATACCTGGCGACCTTCGGTTCCATTTAGCATTACTTGTGCTCATAGAGACATCTGTGCAGCGGGACCTTTCTTGTCCGACACTCGTGGGACTAAAATATGAGTTCATATTCAAACATAAAAAAATCAAGTAATGATGATTGGTTTCCAAAAGAAAAACTACAGGGGTAGCACCGACCCTTGGGCAGGGCGTTGCTCAGACTGCCATTGACAGGAGATAGAGAGGGCTTAAGCGGCAGGGCTGGTCCTGGTACGAGTTACGCAGGAGCCAGGGGGGGAAGAAGGCCTAAGCAGATCGTTTCATGGCTGGGGCTAAGTCTTACGGCTTCAGCTCCGCCTAGAGAAACCAGACCTCAAAACACCTCTATTTAAATCCAAGGGCGCCCCCGCCTACTTTAAGGTTAAACTGGCAGGCTTCTACTGAAAAACAAGACACTTTGCTGCTAAGCATGCCCGCCCCTCGAACCAGAACTACTACGACAGGCAGACGGCTATTAGAGCCTGGCTAAGATTGGGGGCCTGCCGGCAGAGCAGCTGATGGAGGAACAGGCTAGGTCGTTGGAATGGAAGAAGGGAGTAGTATCCAGCTTGCGCAAACCAGCAGGTACTGCTCCCGACAGGCAAAAATCTGCTGAACAAGCAGGGACGTTGTGAAGGAAGGCGGTGAGGTAATGGCCATCATAGACGAAGTCCCCTCTGAGGATGGAATTATTCCTTAAGAGAAATGGCGGTGGGTAGATGAAGCGATAGCCCAAATCTACATCCGAGTTCTAAATAATCAAATAAAAAAACTTAGGTATTTAGCAGTTGCCAAATACTAAAAAATCCAAGCCCGAAAAACCGAAATAGACCAAAAAACTTCCAAATAATCCCGAGAATACCGAAGTGAAATCAAAATTCCCAAATTACTCCCGAAAATCTCAAAACAATCCCGAAGTAGTTCCGAAACTCTCAAAATGGGACTATGAACCCCGAAAAATCTAAAATCCCCGAAGAAGTCCCGAAAATCCTAAAGATCCCAAAGTCGTCTCGAAGTCTGCGTGATATCATATTGAAAGACGTTATGTAGCCTATAGGCAATTCAGTGAATCCACAAGCTTTCAGTTCGAGCAGCAGCCAAACACTCAATTCTGAACAGACCATTATAACTTTAACATATGTACCTTTTTTGCAATATTTGTAAATTTTTATCTCATAAAAAATTGTATGCAAACAAATAAGCTTGAGAAATACAAAGTTCCAGGAAATAATATGTTCACATAAATGTGCTAATTTTAAAATAAATATCTTGAGGTCGTAAATTTCTACTACACTTTTGTGGGCTTCAACACATTTCACTAACATTTCTTCGGTTTCCGATTTATGCTCTCAACATTCTCAGTTTAGAGGGCCATAATAGCTATTTGTTTTTTATTTGCATCATTGAGGATTAAGATTAAGATTCTTGAAAAAGGAGTAAACTAAATATAAAGGATTTTCTTAAAGGGGGCGTTATGCTCCATTGGAAGACTTAAAAAGGAAATATATGACTTACTGAAAGTTTCAAACCAGCCAAAAATGCTTAGAATTTTAAAACCTCTGCAACTACCTCATGTATGCATATGTACGTGTATATATGTATGTACATATATATTCATACAGTTTTCAAAAGTATTAACCCATTGATTAACTAAATATCGACCTCGATTCAATAGTAAGCCCAAACCATCAGCTGTTAATCATTGCAGGCTCCCGAGTGGTACTACTTACAACCCTATTTCCGTTTCTCATCAGCTAATAGGTAAGTGTTCGCGCCAGTTTTCGCAAACGAGTACAAAAGCACCCAACTGAGCTGCAAAAAATAATAATAATTTGTGCTACATTTTGCATGAAACGGATTTTTTTTTAGATAAAACCAAATTATTTAGCTACGAGTATAAAGGAATGTAAAATATGTAGAGCAACAAGTGATTGCAGTAATTTGCAGTAAGTAAGTAGTGTAGCTTTTGACAATTTCCGGACAGCGGGCAGCTGCAACAGCAATAAAGTGCGGTTAGCAGCGAGTGTTTTGTACATATGTATGTATGTAGAATTCGTCGGCAATTTCGCCAAAATTTGAATCAGTTTGCACTTTGCGCTGCTACAAATATTTTTTTTTTTTTTACGAGAGGAAGCATCGAAAGCCTGCAGCCGTCGGTGCGGCACTTTAACCCGATCTAAACCTCTTACTCTCCAAGTACCGATCCCCCGGTACCACCGTCAAGTATTTCATCGGGAGGTGGTTCGAGCACTAGGCTTGTATCTTCGTTCCAGTCGCATGTACTTAGTCGTGGGCTACACTTAGTAGGTTTTGCCACATCTTATTTCACTATTCAGCTGCAGAATTAAATGCATCAGCTGATTGGATATGCTAAAGATAGTATTTCAATTATTGTGAGAGAAAATTATAGTTTTCTTTATGATAAAAATCGAGTCCGATACGTCAAACGTGCTGGAATGAGAGTTAAAATCTTGGCATAAACAACCGAATTATTCGTTTAATTCAAAATTAGTTTTACATTGCTTCAAAAACTGGGGTCAACATCCTCTAAGGAAATCCAGCGTTTTTTCACGCAGCAAGCGCCATATTAATAAAGACAAATTCATACTATAAGCCAAATAAATTTTTGTAAACTTTTTGTTAGCAAGAAATGATTCAAAAGCATATTAGTGAATTACTACGTGAAACCCTGAGGAACTCCTGAAGAAACGTTAATGACATTAGAGGATCAATTTTTAAAAATAACCCTTTGCGTACTTTGTTAAAAGCTTTACTGAAATCGGTGTAAATTACGTCGACGTGGACAAAAAATTAGTGATAGGAGATTTTCCTTTAGAAAACCCGTGTTGAGATTGTGAAATTGAAGATTGCCTTGGCGGCTGGAATGGCCTAGGTTCCAATCCGCACCGCACCTGCTCTTCGGGTGCACGAATTTCAGAGCTACACTTTCTTGGCGACTACGCTTCGAGTGCAAGAATTTCGAGGCCGTACCGCCTAGGCGGCTAGCACGACCTAGGTTCTAGGCCTTCATTTTATTTGATGAATTTCATGTTTAAGAGGCGGTATGAAAGCACAAGTTTCTAAACCGCGCCTCTTTGACGGTTGGAACTACCTTGGCATCTGCTCTTTGGCTGCACGAATTTCAAAGCCGCACTGCTTTCGCGGCTGGAGCTTTGGTTGGTGAACTTCATGATATAATTTCAATCGGCGGCTATGCTTCGGGGTGATTTAATTACTGGTGATAGGTCGATGTCTCCCTAGGCTCCCATTCACTGCCTGCTTTTATCACATAGTCGACTACTGACTGGGGCGTAAATACGAGGGCACACAAAGAGCATGTCTTCTTCCATGCTACTACTTCCGCAGTAGTCGCAGTACGGGTCGTGCTCTTGTCGGTGATTTCTCTCTCACATAACTCATAATATAGTACGAAATTTAACTAAAATAACTTAATATGGATATCAAGTGAAATGTATAAAGTAGTGTAGTGTAGTGTAAAGTTAATGCAAATTTTCAAAAAGTAAAAATTTGTTTAAAAAATATTTTTTTATAAAATTCTATTTTTATTAATGAGCATGTTTGATATTACTTTTTTATCGAAATATTTTGTATAAAGAATGTACACGAAAAAAACTGGTCACAGTTAAAACGTTCTAAAACATAAATATATTAATGGAATTCAACGATATTTACATATATTTACATATAAACTTAGTTTTATTGAAATTCGTTAAAAAAGAGTTAATTCTCTTTGTAATAAGCAAACGATCGCAATTTTGACTTTATGTCCTTCATTAGCCCTTGCACAGAAGTTTCAGTGATTTCCTTGGAAACCAGCTGTCATTTATTTTTGAATTGTTGTGCGTTATTTACAGCTTTGTGGGTCTTAAGAAGTTTGGATTTCATAACGGCCCAGTAGGTTTCGATCGGCCGATGCTCTGGACAATTAGGTGGATTCACCTCTTTTGCTACAAAATACACTTTGTTTCTAAGTTACCATCCTAAAGCCATTTTTCCGTAATGACATATCGCGAGATCAGGCCAAAAAAGCACTGGATCTTTATGAAGCCGTATAAGAGGTAAAAGTCGCTTTTGCAGACACTCCTTAACATAAATTTCTTGGTTAATTGTACCAGTGCTTACAAAAGGATCACTCTTGAAGCCGCATTGGCAAATTGCCTGCCAAATGAGAAACTTTTTGGGAAATTTGTCAAACTTTTTGTTTTTATATTTATCTGCAACATTGCCTCTTTTATTTGCAGTGTGAAATTCGCGCCCCGGATTTGTTTAAAATCGGCTTTTACGTACGATTCGTCATCCATAACAATACAGCCAAATTTTTTTATGAGACTGTCGTACAATTTCCGAGCACGTTGTTTCGCCAACAAATTTTGCTTACCGTTGCGATTAGGTGCTGCATTCACTTTGTAAGAACGTAGTCCTGCTGTTTTGCATACTTTTGTATATACGAAGACGACATGTTGAAGTTTTTGCCGACATCTCTTACCGAAAGTCCAGGATTTTTCTTAAAAGCAGATAACACTTCCTTTGCCTTAATTTCGCAAGCAAATCCTTTTTTTCTGCCACTACCAGGGTTCCTTTTTAAAGATAAACATTCATTGTATTTTTTAAGCACATAAGTAACGGTAGACTTTGGAAATTTTAGCTTTTTTGCGATGTCGTTATGGAACATGCTGGGATTTTCCAGCTTTTTGCGCAATATTAACTCGCGATCGATTTCTTTCTTGGTCCTCGTTTCTACACTGATTTTTGTTACTAAAAAGAAATGATGCAGTAAGGTGGAAAATGCTTCCAGCTTTTTAAGTGTCTACCGATTTTTATTTTAATATTATGATTAACCGAGCTATGCTTGGTTATGTGCGACCAGTTTTTTTCGTGTACATTCTTTAGAAAGAGATTTTTGCAACATTCAACAAATGTTAACCTCTAAAGCAGTGACTATTGCAGTAGTGTCAAAGTGATTTGATCGAAACTTTCACTTCAACCTGGACTCCACAGTATGATCCGGGGTGCATGCATTTCAGTAACTTCCACCCTCTCAATACTTCTTTTAAAGCTGACTCAAATAAGTCCAAATTTGATATACACTTTTCAACGCCGCAGAATATTTCAAAGGCCAAACTACTTACCGCCAAAGTCGGTGACCTATAACACCCTCACTTGATCAGATATCCACAACAATTTGAGTTGCCATGCACACACAAGTACACAGTCGCAGTAGTCGCGGAAAGTGTTATGTAGTTATCAACATATTTAGCAGATCATTAACCGCTGTTGCTCCTGGATGCCACAAAATGCGAGTATTGCACGAACTGAACTGACAAATGACGCTTACACGTACATATTCCGACGACTAGAACACGCCATGCATTTCTGAATCAACAGCTTAGAGCTCCAGTGGGGATGAAGAGGGCGAGAGCGAGGCACGTCTGTGGAAGGTGCGGCCCAAATTTTAACCGTTTGCCACTTGCAACACACTCGTATGCACACAGACTCATGCATGTACATTAGGGTGGTGCAATAACAATATCCAGTTATTTATTTAACCATTTTTTAATAATGAAGATTTTTCCCATAAAATATAGTTACTAAGAAAAAATTGTTTAAAAATTAATTGGGTTTTATTATTGGGAATCTGTTGAAGAGAAACAGATTTCCAAGATTTCAAGAAAAGTTCTTTTTTTCCCATACAAAATACATGGAACATTTTTTGCGATTTGAGCGACCTCTAAATATTTATTCGATATAGAACAATCCTAGGGGGTGAGAGAATAAAAATTCCGACTTTACTTTTTAACATGCATTTTTGGACAACCCTAATGTGCATAGTCGTACAAATGAATACTATCCACATTTGTATGCATGACTGTAGCTTAGTTGAATGTTTTGACAAGCTAGGCGTCTAGGATCGCGCCCGCTTGCGAGTGTAGATATATACGAGTGTGCGCGTCACTTCCAGCTGAGGTTGTAAACTCATTTAAAAATGGGGAAATTTAAGTACTCATACTTGTAGAAGCAGCACCGCAACATCGTCTCGGTCAGAGTTCAAATAGCATCAATTGAGCCAATCAAGCATAGTAACGGTGGCCGGTGGACAGACGGACGAACAGGCAGGCGTATGTGCTTAATGCTGGCTGTGCGTATGGGCTGTGTTTAAGATTAGAGGAAGTAAGGCGACTGGCAAGTAGGCACGCAGGCGGTCAGATAGATGGACAGCCAGACAAGCATGCGGCCAAACATACACGCATCAGCACACTTACGCATACTCGCCGCAGTAACAAGTAATGGACGATGCAAAGCGACACTCAACTCGATTTGCTATCTGATGGCTGGCAAGAATGCTTGATTTCAGCGCTGAAGTCATCCAATTTATTAAAAAAATTTTGGCGAACGTAGAGCTTTTTGTTGTTTTTCGGAAAGAAGAGGATGGGAAAAGAAAAGAAAAGAAAAGAAAAGAAAAGAAAAGAAAAGAAAATAAAAGAAAAGAAAAGAAAAGAAAAGAAAAGAAAAGAAAAGAAAAGAAAAGAAAAGAAAAGAAAAGAAAAGAAAAGAAAAGAAAAGAAAAGA
>NW_023458560.1:38053509-38152616 GCF_013731165.1 Rhagoletis pomonella
GAAAAGAAAAGAAAAGAAAAGAAAAGAAAAGAAAAGAAAAGAAAAGAGAAGAAAAGAAAAGAAAAGAAAAGAGAAGAAAAGAAAAGAAAAGAAAAGAAAACATCATCTCGACCTTACAAACCAATGACCGAGAACGCGTTCCAGTTTTGGTTTAGTTCAGCATGAGAACAAAATGTTAAGAAAACTATTGAGAGCAGTTCGAACGGGAAGAAAATGAGAAAAAAAGTTTTGGGGGCGTTGTCGTAAAGCACAAACTGTGAACAAAACTCTCGGGCACGTTCTCAAGAAGAACAGAATGAGAACAAAATGTTTCCAATGAGAACAAAATGAGAACGAAATTATCGAGAACGTTTTCAAGGAGGGTCAAATAAGATCAAAGTCCTGGGGAAAGTTCTGCTAGAGAACCAAACGAGAACAAAACTTATGAGAACTTAACGTGAAGAATGAGAGGGGAGTGTGCGTGTTGGGATGAAAAATTGTTTCAGTGAAAACCGCGACTGTTAATTCTAAGCCAGAGGAAGCCTAGGTAGACTGTACATTTATTGAACAATTTTTAATTTTTTGTGCTATAAAAGTTCGTATCATAATTCTTTCGTTCACTTAATCCGCCTATGCATCTTTCAGTTCTTTTTTGATTAATTATAATTTCAAATAATGAACGCTATGTGAAAAAATTTGTTATCGCTTCCATTCTTCGCAAATAATACAGAGAACATTTGTTCCCGTTTCCTTCCCTGTCAGAAAGTTCATGAGACTTTAGTTCCCAAAGAGTTCTTCAAGAGAAAATTCCTTATACTTTTGTTCACGCTTAGTTCTTTTTCAAAAAGTTCCGGATACTTTTGTTTCCATTTTGGTCGCTTAGAAATATTCCCAAAAGTATTGTATACGTTTGTTCTCTTTAAAAACATTTCACAGGGTTTTGTTCTTATATAATTCCCATTGAGAACGTTCTCGACAGTTTTGGTTGCATTTTGGTTTTGGTTTTGAAGCGTTCATGACACCTGTTACGAACAATGGAAATAAGTTTCGTATTTGTAGTGAGAATCAAGCTTTTCTTAAAGCAGTGGTCATTCCTTTAAGCCCGGAAATGCAAGTCACGGCTCTGAGTGTCAGATCACAAGGAAGTATTTACCTTCTAATAAGGCATATGGCGATTTGTCTAGAACAGGCAATTTATCATGCCGATGGGTAAAACTCATGGAACCCCTAGTCTTAGATGCTTCTCCTTAGTTGGTTGGTGCCGCTGCTTGATTCTTCCGACAGGGTGAGAAGATGATGTTTTTGGAACGAGTTTTTGAATGAAAAATAACATAGAAAGTGGCACAATGTTGAAAGCATTTTATCTCCAAACCAAACTTCACTGGGGGTGAGGAAAATTCGTTCCAAGATACATCGCCGAGCTATGTAAGTATCTGCTGTCATTGAGCAGTCTAAATTACAGTCAACTTTAGGGATTACTAACTAGTCACCTCTTGTTATATAAAGGGGGAAAACCCTGTTTAGCTGTCTTTTTTATGATGGGGTTCGAGGAGATATATAGAAATGGGAATATAGCATCATGTAAATGGCATATCTTAAAAAAAATAAATAAAAAAATGCGTTCCACTGCATGGTTAATATATTTTCCTACATACATACATACATACATACATATGTATGTACATCTTCCGGTAGAAAAGAATATTTTATAAAAATAATTACATCAATATTTATAAAATACGAGATCACTTAGCACCAACGCCAATAGCAAGAAATAATAAACGACATAAAATACATACATACAACAATAAGAAAAATATAAAGTCGCAAGAAGAACACCACAATTGTGCGCCTCAAGCCGATTGTTGCCTGTCTGAGCTTTTTTTTTTTTTGTCTACATCAGGGGTTCCCTAACTTTCTTCATTTCGCGGCTTACTTACTGACTTAGAGATTTGCCACGGCGCTCTAGTCAAGATTTACACTTCAATTACCTGCAGTTACGCTTATCTAGCGTATAAATGAAGGCCACTTTGAGGCTTCTAAAGGTATTTACTTATTAGAAATCACATACAAGAACAAATATTTTCCAAAAACAAGTATATAAAAAACAACAGTTCTTCACAATTTTTTTCAAACCTTTGAAAATAAGGCTACATAGATACTGCAACTGTCGATATTTGCACTTTACTTCGCAAAAATATGTATAATGATGCAAAGGAAATGAGAGTCCTTAAAGCTTTTTAACTTAGGCTAGGATCCGCAAAGAAAACGGCCGAAGGTTTTACCAGAGAGTTATGCGACTTACGGAAGGTTTCAAGACCAGGGCGAGCTCATGTAAGAACAAAAATTGCGATCTAGTGACTGATGTCCAGAACATACTTAAATAATGGAGGGAACACTTTTCCACACTACTGAATGGTAACTGCACTGAAAGCTGTGCAGAAGACGAACCCGAGCCCCCAGTCGATGATGATGGTGTTGATGTTCCACCAAGTTAACTGAGTTATTTGGAACAGAAGACGCCACATTGGCTACGCATGCATTGCTGCAACTGATAAGAATCACCCAACTCTCTATTTTTAACGCGCGCCAATTCGGAAAAACAATGCATCGAACGAATCAAACCAGCTGATTTTTGACCAATCAAATTGAGCCATTTTATTTATTGCAACGTTTTCATTGTGCCGTCTCGCCATGTTCTGTGCGTCTTGCCAGTGAAAAGCATCCCGGTGACGCAGAAACGATTTTCTCTCTGGCGGGGTCTTAAGGAAGCAAAGCGATTAGGTCTGGTGGTCAACGAGGACACGACAAAATATATCCTGCCATCAAAAAAAAAAAGAAAACAGTTAGCGCATTCGCGCCTTAGCACCCACGTCACTACCACGACAGTCATACTCAGTGTTGCCGCCGCTCTAAGAACTTTCTAACCAAGATTAGACGAAAAAGTTACCAAATGTAAGGAAAAATAACATTTTTTATTAGATTAACAATTCAGGTCATCACAAATTATTTTATATAATACGTTTAGAAAAGTTTACAAACCAAAGAAAATCATTTATTTGCATTTTGAAAAGTAAATACTTTTAAGGCTGTATTTAATATGTAAATACATATTTTAGAAAATCAGTCTTCCCGTATTAGATGCATATGTATGAATGTTAATATCTTCGTAAACATTACCAGACTCTAAATGACGTTTTTAAATAAGTACATAGGTACACAGTTTCCAACTTCTTTGTAAGAATCAATGAAATACCTAATCAGCGTGAACAACCACATTGAATATATTTTAAGATTAAGACTAAACAACTAAAAATTTGACTTATATATATATTTGAACAATATCGTCGCTCAGCGCGAAATACCCCGTATACGCCAAACGTAGTACCGCCTATACGATGGTAAATAAATTTTACAAAAGCGCGAAAAACCGATTTTTCCAAAACTGTGGAATGGTATTTCCACTGAACCTACTTGCTATAAGATTATTATTATTAATCTTAACTTAAATTAATAAAGTAAGCAGTAATGGGAAAAGAAAAACCAAATCCCTTTTTTATTGCACATACATCGACAGGTCAATTAAAAACTACAGTAAATATTAAAAAATAACCTAAAGGGGAAAGATCTTAACAGCTTCATAGGCAAGAAAAAAATAACCAAAATTGGTTAAAAATGAACAAAACGGCAACACTGGTCATACTTTCGAGGAAGTAGAGAATTTCGTTTACTTGGGAACCAACATAAACGCCAATAATAATGTTAGCATCGAAATCCAACGCGGAATAAATCTTGCCAACAAAGGCTACTTTGGACTGAGTAGGCAATTCAGAAGTAAAGTCCTCACCCGGCGTACGAAAACAACGCTATTTAAGTCACTCATCAAGTCCGTGCTGCTATGTGGCGCAAAAGCATGGACAATGACAACATCCGACGAGGCGGCTTTTCGAGTATTCGAGACAAAGATTTTTCAGAAGATTTACGGGCCTTTACGCGTTGCCAACGGCGAGTACCGCAGACTAAGGAACACCGCTGCTCAGCTCTGGAAGTATTCAACTCGGAAGCACGCTGGTGCTAGCAGAGAGAAGAGGGAGGCCCCCACTGCGATGGAAAGACCAAGTGGAGAAGAACTTGGCATTTCCAATCGGCTTCAGTTCGCGTAGAAGAGAAACGACTGGCGTGCTTTGTCGAACTCGGCCAAAATCGACGCCAAATAATAAGAAAAAGAGACCGGATTAGACCATATCCGGATTAACAAAGTTCTACTGTAGGTACTATGTAACGTTTCGCCTTGCCCCTGACTACCCTTCACGCCGCTTCGGAGCGCTGTGTGGCACCGTTTGGGAACCTCTGGTCTACATAATTCAGATTGCGGCCCTTCATCAGCCGCGCACGCACAGCCAACGCAACGAGATATGAGATATGAAAACGCACTTGTCTTGCATATGAACGCGACCAACTTCTGCTCCAACTAACTACATATACACGCACGCCGAGCTTCCGCACACTCCCCGGATTTGTTAAAAATAAAATTTATGCAGTAAATTATACAAAATGTATACAAATTCATATATTTATTTGAATGTGTGTGTGTGTGTGTTTGCAAGTTTTTGTGTTCCCTTCGTTTATGCTGAAGATGCGGAAATGTTTCCAGACAAAAATTTTTTGGTCAAATGCCAAATCAATCTGTGAAGGAGTCGTCGACGAACGTCGTCGTCGTAGTCGGCAAAAGCACATGCTGCGGCACAGAAACATATGTATATGTATGTAGGTATGTATATGTACAGATGTGTATGCATGTATGTACGTATGTGTGATTGTATGTTTGTTAACACGGGAGGCAATAAATTCCAAACAACAGCAACACTAATAATAACCGAAACATTTGTAAAAGTAGCAACAACAACAACAACAACGGCAACCACAACAAATCACACATCTCACATAACGCAGCCTGTGCGTAGCGATCACCTGTTCGATGAAGATCGACGCGCTGTTGGCATTTTTGTGGCCGTCGACAAATGATTTCACACACACTAAGTACTCGAGAGATTCAGCCATACATACATATGTATGTATGTACAAATGTATTTAAATTTTTAAATATACTTGTAGATGTGTGCTTTTCGAAATTGGGAAGAGGTCAGATGAGTCATCATCGTCATCGTCATCATCATCTCCAACATGTGTTGTATCCACTTTGTATGCGTGAAGTTTTTGTAGTCTGTACATTTCATTTCTTTATGCTAATTCTTTTATACATACATACGTATGTGCTGGATCGTAATAATATTCTTCATAAATATTTTATGAGCCGACACTTAAATATAAAATTTCAAATAAATTTAGACATTTTTTATTTCGAAACTTTATTAATACATTTGTGTTTTTTATTTGTAAATGTTTGCATGATTTATTAAGATTAGCAAACATTTGTCCAGATTAGTATAGTATCTTCCATTAAGCCTGGGTGGGCTCCGTTTAAATATTTAATGATGGTCAACATGTACGTTGAAATGAATTCTTCGGGAGAGTGAGCGCCGAGTTCAGCTGCTAACAGCGCCATCAGACTGCGTACCCTGGGGCTCTGGAAGGAAAGACGGTTCCATCCTAGATGCAATACCGTCTGAAATTAAAGCGCTGCCCACTGACCATATATCCTGCCGAAGACCTGGTTTAGCTGTCTTTACGGATGGGTCAAAGATGGAAAGCGGAGTTGGTGCTGGCCGCCTACCAGACTATGCAAGCGTTTTCCAGGCCGAAACATTTTCTATTAAGGAGGCAGAAAGGTATGTACATCAAAGCGAATGTACCCGCGAGAACGCAGATGAACATCCTCTCGGATAGCCAATCGGCCATTCAGGCACTTTCTTCTACCTCTGTTAGATTTCAGCTAGTGGATGAGTGAGTGTAGTAGAGAGCTGGCCTATATTTTTGATCAATACGAAATTACACTAATATGAGTCCCGGGAAATAGGGGCATCTACGGAAACGAGGCAGCGGACGAACTAGCAAGGAGCGGCTCCACACTGAATGTGCCCCACGCGGTGGACATGGGAGCCTCGCTCAGGGAGATTAAGACAAAAATTACCGAAATTTATCATTCGAAGGCCAGGTAGAGGTGGAATTGCACAGGATCGTACAGGATTACCCGGCAGTTCTGGCTGTCCTACGAACCACTCAAAACCAAAGCTCTCTTAAGAATGAGCAAAACAGATGCCTACAAATTTACAGCAGTGTGCACAGGGCACCCCGTGGGGGTGCATGCCGAAAGGATTGGACTGTCCTTCAATAGGTTCTGCCGCAGCTGCGATGATCCGGGATCAAAAAAGATAATCGAAGACTTGCTGTACGACTGTCCAGCTTTCGCAAGGATGAGGCAGAATATTTCAAAGTGCAGCTGCCTCTCTTTGTATGACGTACTGAAATTTATTAAAGCTGCTAATTGCTTGTTACCGGGGTGACAACCCACTTAAACCAACCAACCATCGGCCGCCATGGCCTACCCTATCATCTGAGCTACTAACGAAGGTATGCCGTCAACGTCTCGTGCCTCACCTGAAACCAAATATTCACGAAGTCTGAAAATCCGTGATCATCTCGAATGGCAGGAGGAAGGCACCTTCAGCACCAATCATTCATCATTGTAGAACTGTTTGCCGAGAAGAGATTCCCACAGCTCTGGAGTTTTGTGAATTGGTCGCTCAAAGAAGATAACTGTATTGCGAAGATGGCCTTCCACTGGAATCCGGCAAAGGGGCCGGCCAAACTTCATCAAAGTTAGAGCCCAGGACGGCTTGGAAAGAAATGCGTAAAAGTCCTAGCTAAAAATAAATCGTCCAGGGCGTTCGTTACTAGGATTACAGCGATTAAAATTCCACCACAGAATTGGCACTCTGCTTAAATTTCGCTTTCAAATTAACTCGTCCTCCAATAAGATGTACACGGAGTCCTTAATGAAATCTAAAGCAACCAGATGTCGTTCCCACAGATTAGGCTCCGGTATCAGTTCCATCAGGGCTCGTAGCTTCGTCCTTCTCTGCCAAGATACTAATTTCGTTGGCACTTTACCCAGCCTCTACAAGAAGCACTTGGTTCTTTTGTAAGTGTCAGTACTGTACTAGCAGTCTTATTCCTGGATATACCAGACAATTTTTGCTATGATTGGTCCTATAATTGCCTTCGCACCACTCGGATACTCCAAAGAACTGTAATTCGTCAGTTCAACGAACTGGCTGCCTTGAGTAACACAGTTTCCCGTAACCAAATTAACTCATTTTGGAACGGATTTCGATCTTAACTTATACTTCTAGATGGGTTTGAAGAGGTGCGATCAGTTTGCATGGCTTTGTAGCAGCTTTACTGTCTACCGTACTAGCGTGAGGAAATAGTAAGTGTTATCCCAATTTAATGTAATGCGGTTTTTATCTTAGTTGTAACCAAAAAAAAAAAACGTAAATCTGAAAGATAGTCAAAATCTGCCTACTATGACACCCATCAGTTACTAAGCCTAAAGCCCGGAATTACTTAATCTTCCACAATTAGATCTAACAGTTCTCTTTTCATTTCTTATGGCTCCGACTGTGGGAGTCCTGCCGGTAAGTATGCTTAGAGTAGCACCTCGAGTGTTTCTTCGGTATTTTGAGTCTCATCCTCGGTCCTAATAGTTCCTTACGCGGTATTACGTTTAGTTCGAACTTTCCTTAGCCTAGTGGTCCCGCATGAACTTTCTATGTGGCCGCAGAAGCTTTTCTTAGCCTTTCTTATTATTTTTTTTTTTTTTTTATAAAAATTGAGTGGGTCTTAAATAGAAAATAATAGTACTTGCCTTCTGAGAGCTCTTCACTCGGGGTTCCACCAACAAAGTGGTTTGGTTTTAACCTTGGTCTTTCTCAGTTGGGACGAAGCTTTAAAAGCATTTACTATTGGTAGGTCGTTGTTGGCCATTTCTAGGTCCTCTGAATTTCGTAGTCGCCTGGGTATCCTACTACTAAAAATGGCATGTGGCGTTATTCCCCAAAGCCCCTTCGGAAAAAATTACTTTTCAAATAAAATGTCAATACGGTTCAGCGATATTGTAGAGACTCATTTAATTGAAAAATAAGGAAATTCAGAGCAAATTTAAAAAACGTTGTTGATGACTGTTAAAGGTCGGCGGATACTTTTCAACATACCACTTATTCAGTAAAGTCCGAATTTCAATGCTCTCATCCCCTAGGCTTGTTCTAGGTATATAAGGAATAATATACCTATCGCTGTTTTTATTTTGAAATAATAAAAATATAATTAAAAAAATCACTTTTTCACACAAGTGGTATAGAGTTTTTGAAAATTAAGATGGGAAGACTCTGTTTCTCTTCAAGAGACAACTAATAATATATGTATTAACGATTTTTTGGGGGTCTCCTCATTGCATTTTTGGGAGTTTTTTCGTTGGTTAAATAAACAATTGGGTATTATTATTTGAAGTCTCCTGAAGAGAAAGAAATATGGTTGACTTTCAATAATTCTATATCATTTCTACGAAAAAATGGTTTACTTCAATATAAAATACATGGAAAACTCTGGCGCTTTGAGCGACCTCTAAATATTTTTGGATTTCAAATAGAACAATCCTATGGGGTGAGAGTATCAAAATAACGATGTTACTTCTTTTGGACTTCAGGCGTCGAAGAACTGCTACTTGAATTCAAAAGATATATGTACATACTTGTCAACCAACGCATTGCCATGCAAATGCAGCACATTTTGAGTTCTCTTCTCCCCTCCTTAATGGCATACTTAAGTTTTTTTTTTTTTTTGCCACACTGCCATCCCAAATTTAAATTCCTCAGGCTTCCGCATTTTTTCAATAAAAATCACACAAAAAATCAAAAAACCGTAACTCACAATTTGTATTTTACATAAATGCTGACCGTTAAAAAAATATTCCCGATTTCAATCTTTACAGCACGTCAACAATTTTACTGAGACACTATTTATTTTATTTATTTATTTCAGTCGCATTTTATTGATTCTATGATTCTTTCCTGCTTCGGTCACTTCTTGTATGTAATTTTTTTTTCTTCTTATACTCAAATGTACGAGTATTTAACCTGTATAGGGATTTATAAGTATGCATGTACAAATGTATGTACCTGTGTGCATGGCGTAACCCATAATAATAATAACGATAATGCGTTTGTTATATTATTTACAATTTCGTACAAAATTAATATGCGAAGCGTGTAAGTCGAGGTTAGCGCTTAAATGCAGCGGCTTTACTCTTCTTCACTCCCTAACAGATCCGGGTGTGCGAGAACTTGTGTTATTTATGCATACATACATATGTACATACATACATATGTATTAAGGTGTTGCATGTGCATATGTATACTTATATTTACAGATTACATAGCTTATTCTATTCAAGTTTGTCTTCGTACTTCAATTGCGCGCTGCTTTCGTTCGGCCTTAAAAAGAATATAAATAAATATTGTGAGTTTAAAACGAAGGTAGTACATGGCGCGAAATTTGCCGTGAAAATTCGTTTGATCTCCAAAAAACTGAGCTTCCTATCCAAGTTCCTTGCCCAACTTGCATAAATCTGAGCCCATCGATATAGTTTTGTTGTGGTATTGTTTAAGGGTACCTAATACTCAGAAGTGTACAAAAAAGTTCTTCAATATTGGTATGTCGATAATGCATGCCACATTTTCCATATAGATTACAATTGATTAGCTTTAGAGGAGGGGGCAGGTCACCTAGTTATCGCGACCGAAACGATCTATTGTAACAAACCTCTATTATACAGGTTATCTTTGATCCACGTACTGTTAAGAAACCTCGCGAGTTCCTTTGGCTGAATGCCATTTAGGTCGTGTGCTTATAGGTACCGTGATCTAAGGAAGCGAAGTCTGGTCCTGGTAGGGGCTTTACATTGACACATAATTCCTGTTCCTCGTTACACAACCTACACTGGTCATAGTTGACAACTCCTATGTTTGACAAGTTTTTCATTACCTTACAGTGGCCAGTAAGAAAGCCTGTAACAATTCATACCTCATTGCTACTGAGGTGAAGGAGTTCTTTGGTTCTCCTTGCTGATATATCCAGAATGAAGGACTTGGCCTGTCTGTTACCTTCCATATTTGTCCAGTAATGGTGTGCTTCGTGCTTCATCCAGATATAATAGTTTCGCCTAACGGAGCTCCATGGCAGAACGGTGAAGGGTCCTGGGCCTATGAAACCGCGTGCAGTCCCTTTTCTGGCGGGAATATCTGCCACTTCATTGCCCATGACTCCACTGTGTCCCGGTACCCAAATGAGGTATACCCGGTTCCTGTAGGCGATCAGTATTAAAAGTTGAAGACAGTAACACACCAGCTTTGAAGTGACCTCGCGCGCCTTAAGAGCGAGGAGCGCCACTCTGCTGTCCGAGTGTATGTAGATATGTTTTTTGGTTGCCCCACTTTCCACACATACTACTTCAGACAAAGTTCAATGGTGTGAACCTCGGCCGTAAAGACAGAGTTACCTTGCCCCATGCTGGCGAAAAGGAGCAGTCTGGGTTGTATGCCGTAGACTCCTGCTCCGACGCCGTGGTCAGTCTTTGATCCGTCAGTGTACCAGATATGGTTGTGCTTCCGGACTTTAGGTCGTTCGTTGTCCCAGTTATTCCTGGAAAAGACCTTGAAGTTTTGTAAGAAGTTTAACCTCGGAAGGCACAGGTCCACAAAGCTTATGCGCAACCCATCTTCTTGTTCTATAACCCTGACGGTGTAAGGGTGTACATACTTCTTGTCCTCTACACTGGCCCCTGAGATGAGCTTTGCTGTAAACAGTAGAGCCTTTTTCTTGATTACAATGTGTAGGGGAGGCAGGTTTGTATTGTTCTCATCGGGCCAGTAATGCCCACGCAGGCCAGTCTCTGTACTTTGCTGAGCTTGGCCTGTGTGGACTTCACTTCCGCCTTCTTCCACCAGACGGGTGCAGCACATCTGAGAACGGCTTTGGAGATGGCATCATACATCCACCTCGCCAGTTTAGTTCTGATACCCCAGTTCCGTCCCATAGGTTTCCGGCAGGTCAAGATAGAGACCCAAGAATTTTGAAAAGTTTTATCTATATATATTTGACCTCTTCGGAGAAGTGTATCTTTTCACCTTGATGGAATGATTCTACTAATTTGTCCCTTTTCCTTTTCCTGGAGAAAATGACTATGCTAGTCTTCTTCGGGTTTACGTTTAACCCATTTCTACTACACCAATTGGCAACCATGTTCAGAGCATTCTGTAGGTCGTTGGAGATGGTATCTTCGAACCTTCCTCTGATTAGAATGACAATGTCATCTACATAGCCCTGAACGTCGAGGCCGTTTTCGCTAAGAAGACAGAGTAGTTCATCTACTAGCAATGAGTTCTTTGAACTTATCGAGTTATCGAAATTTATTGATTTTTTTAAATTTGTCGATTTATGGAATCCAAATTTTTGGAATATTCAAAATATAGCGCGTTATCGAAATTTCAAGCTTATATAAGTTTATCAAGTTATCTCTGCTTATCGAATTTTATGGTGTTGCCAGAGTGTAACGAGTTATCGAAATTGGTCGATATCTTTCTGAAAATATGGAGCTATTAAAATGTATAGTTTTCCAAAGTTTATCGAGGTAACGATTTATATCTAGATATATACATATTTGGGTTATCGTAATTTATCGAACTCTCGAAACGCAGTTATCGAGACCTGTGGACAATTGTCGAAATTAGTCGAGCTATCAAACTTTGTTAAGTTCTCATTGAATTATCGATATAATTTCTTCCAAAGTCCTCAAAAGACTTTCAAAGATATACAAAATTTAAGTCACGTTTTAGTTCCAAAGCAAAAGATTTTCCGGAATCGCAATTGGTCGCGACCAGTCAGGTACCCTGAATGTAGTCTGATGTCATTTCTATTTGCCAAAGAAAATGTCTCTTCTTTTGAAAGGATAGCCGAAAAGCCTGGCAGTATATACTGCTTTTAGAGTATACCGACTAAGTAATTATGGCTCTCGAAGAGGACCAACTGCGACCACAGAATGGTTCAGGTCACGAAAAGGCAGTTAGCGATCCTTCTCGTGCCAACTCATCGGCCACCTCATTGCCTTCGATTCCACAAGAGCCTGGTACCCAGCAAAGTTTTATCGTGCTTTAGGCTGCCAAAATTTGAAACACCGTGCGCCATTGCCCATGGGAACGGCAAGATTGGTTTCTAGGTCCAAAAATACCTGCACCTGCTCTTTCCTCCATCCTTGAATCGTCTGACATTAGCACTTGGAACTTTCTGCCAAAGCAGACCTCTTTAGTCATGGAGTTAGAGATTTCGCATATTTTCAACCCTGATATCTTCCCAAGAATACCTGCAAGAAGCTTCTTTGTGAAGAAGCTCCCGTTAGAAAGTCGAAGTTGCAGCTCCCTCGTGGCTACTGTTTCCGCGAATATGCCCGCCGGGCAGGCGCCGCCCAGGTCTGATATAGATGCATAAGACACAATCAGACGGTAGAGCCACTCTATCAGCCTTGAGCCCATTTCTTCTATGGATTGCCCATGTTCTTCCAAAAAGTCTTCTGCGGCCCACATGGATGCATGGTATTTTTTGCTTCCAAGTAGAAAGTTGTTACTTACAATGTCTAATGCCTTCGGAAGGTCTTTAGTTTCTTTCTGCAAAACCATACTCGGTGGATTGGTTAGTTTTAATTGTCACTGATGCAGAAAGCACCACTTCACTTATATTTGTCAGTGGTTCTACGATTTATGGAAGGGCGACTGTAAATTGAAGAAGCGAATCGTGTCTTTGTACCAATCGTGTCTCATAAAGCTGGACAAATTTTTCCCTAACAAGCTACGACTGTGTGTTACGGTCCTGCTAGTCACGGGTTAACCGACGACAGTTATGGCACTCGTAAAACTGAACAAATCACTGTTAGCGTTGCGGGTTAAAATTCGTAACGGTTATTGTACGATCAGAATTATTGCATATAGGCTCAACAACATCTCAATCCCTTATTGCAGCAGCATTGTCGAGGATGATAATCTTCACCAGCCACTTCTTTATCAGGCCTGAAGAACAGCGATTGGCCACTCGCAGAGGTTTGTTGTCTCCCTCTTATTAGCAAAACCAGGGACAGATAACTTATTAATATAAGTCCGCGTCCACCTATAAAAATTTCAGTATTTTGTCGCAGTGTATTTAAGCCACAAGTGCAATGACATATGCAATTGGTACAAATACGTTCACGCTGATTTACAATAACTTATGTAAGTAGCCACATTACAAACATGCATACGCACGCACTCACCTGCAACGCACAAAAATTAAGATACTCCACACACACACACACGCGGCACTACTTGTGCGCTATTGCTACTCCTGTTGTTTGCTGTCAAAATGCATTTTCGTAGCGGTTTAAAACATTCTTGCACGGTGTAACAACGACGTTTCGGTGCGCTTACATAGAACTCCAACTCCAACTGAAATAAACACTTTGTTGTAGGCATTTACATGTTTGCATACCAATTGGGAGGAACGTCGTCGTCGTCGTCAACGATAAGCGCATGGCAGCGATCGAGCGCGTAGCAGGAACCAGCGCGAGTTGACTCGGTTAAAGGCTGATCTCGCGCGCGATTCACCGGTAGCTGCGACTAAATGCCATAGAGCGCTTAATTGTGGTCATTTCGGCGCGGAGTGCCGACGCTGGCTGGTGTTGGCTCTTCGCATTGGAGTTGGAGTTGGCGTTGGCGTTTAAAATGCCATCACGTGCGCATGCGCAGCCGCAGCGACGTTGCAGTAGAATATTGGCCCAATGGCCCTATGCCGCTAGCCAATCCCAAGAAACGGCTTACGATTTGTGTTCGCTTGCAGCGCTGGTGCAATGTCCAATGCACGTTGATGGATAGATGGACGGCAAGCAGGGGGCACGCAAGCAAATCAAGCGAGAATAGGAAGAGAAATCAATTCGGTGTGTAAGGGCATAGAAGGGTGGTAAGAGAAGCGAATCAAAGGCGCACCTTGCACTTCGGGCTATTAATTTTTTGGCTACCTGCTTGGCTTACACTGGCTGGAGGGTTCGAACCACTGACTGCAAGCGTAACATGAAAGTAGAGAAGAAAGTGCGCGCGGAAAGGGCAAAAGTGGTCAACACCGCTGACTGACTAATGAGTGCAAGCAAAGAAAGAAGTAGAGGAACAGTAGTGAGAGGTAAGCGAAAAAGAAGAAGGTTGGTCACAGACGTGCCACGCCGCAACACTCAGTTCGGGGCATTCTACGTACATACGGGTATGTAGGGGTATTATGTAAAAAAAATAAAATAAATTGATGTGGCCGTACGAATGTGACCTGAATATCAGATTACTTGTGCTTGCACAGCGAGCATGCATAGGTGAAAAACCTGAGAACTTGATCGCAATTGACCACAAAGCGTATCCTTTACAATAGCTCGTTATTGTTCTGGCGTTCGTTGTTGTTATTGTTGTTTGCCGCTCTACCTTCCAAAGTGAGTGTGTAAGCGCTGTAACGCTGTTGGCGTCGACAATCAACAAGCGCAAATAACGATCCGGTTGATCGGCGATCGGTGATCGGTGATCAGTGTGGCGTTGATGACACTCATCAACGCTGCAAAAGGACGCCAGCAACAATAAGAAGCGGAGTAAGAGACAAGCGCAGACAACAAAAAAATATAAATAAAATCCGAGGGACAACAACAGTAAGAGGCAGAAAAAAAATGCGAACAAACCAAAAGTACAGCAAACGAAACGTATGAAAAAAAATTGCTTATAATAATGCGGAAGCTGACATGAAACCAATATGATTACCCTCAAAGTGCGACGCAGGCGATTGCAGAAGAAATTGTACACTCTCGCATCGAAGTCGGGGACATTGTGACAACGCTGGCGACACGTTCATACGACGGACTTTAAGCGTTGCACACGAACCAGTTTTGTAGGTTTTTTCTTCGGTTTATTTTTGCTGAAACATTTAACGCTCAAGTGTTGAACGGGCAAAATTGTGCTTTTTTTGTGCTCTGGGAACGCAAATCAATTGATATCTAAATGATGGCTTAAATTTCCTTTCCGTCGACAATGCATCGTTCCAAAAGAACAATACATAATGGGCTTCTGATGAATTTTCATTCACAATAAGTGCATGCAAACACCTGATACCGAAAGGTAAAAAAAAAATATAATAAAAAAACAGAATTTTTTATACTGACCAATTATCCGCGCTCGGTCGTTTACATGTCAGCAAAAGTTTTCGGAAAAATGCTCGTAAATTTCAGATTAAATACAGAAGTTAGCAAGAAGCCAGTTTCTGTCAATTAGAATGTTCCCTGTTCATAATTATTGAGTCTTCGTTGAGTTGCTCGTGTTGAAGTTTTTGTCGAGTTATTTATACGCATATGATTGACGGTATGTACACCAAAGTCATTCGCCCTATTTTAACCTATGAAGCGCTGGTCTGGTGGAATGCACTGGATAAAAGCAGCAATCAGAGAATAATTAGTGTAGAGACTCCCGCGCCTCGGTACATCAGGCGCCGTAAGAAGCTCACAACAAGAAGAACGGAAGATGATATTTTGCTTGAAGCCACCACAAGTATTTGTAACAGGCGCAGCCGTAAAAGGAGCCGTTAGACTGGGTGGATCAAAATTGTGGAAGCAGACCAACTACGTGCATGCAGAGGTATTGAATCTAATTAATAGTAGACGGCGTAACAGAATCAAGGCCAACTTATATTTCGAAACTGACTAACACACGGCATCCTGGGATTTTAGTTTTAAGAATCCAACCCAGAAGGAAAAGTGGTCTCCTGTCGGTAAAATATGGTATTTTCCACCGATGGCTCAAAGATGGTACTCCAAGGCAATGTTGTTATTGTTGTAACAGCATACAAATGCCCCAAAGGATTTTTGCGGAATGACGCTGGAGTTACAGTCCTTGGCCAGATATAAATCTGGGTCGTTCCAGCTATGTAAACCCGACTGTCGTGGAAACGCAAGTAAGACAATAATATCGCTTGCCTGATAACTGCAGGGTTTTTCAGGCTCAGATATTTGCTATAGAGAAGGCGGCTTGTCTCATACGGGATAGTAAGTCTCCATCACTATCTAAGTCACTTTATTCGTTGACAGCCAGGCGGCATTGAAAACATTAGGCTCCAAGGTAGTTAAGTCTGCCTTCACTCAGACACGTCAAAACCTCTCTCTACTGGGTTTGTGGGCATAGCAATATAGAAGGGAACGAAATAGCCGATGCAGCGGATAATTCCCTAATGCCACCGATTTTTCTTCTGCTAATGGGGGCTAAAGAATACACCACAGCGGTAACTAATGGCCTATGGATAAATCAGGAGAACTGGGAGATCTCAACATCCTTGTGGGCGAGACTCAAAAAGAGTCGTACTGAGGAAATATTGACACTAATCAAATCCGCAGTAAGGGCTCTTCCTGGCTTTTATCACAGAGCACTGTGCTATAGCAGCAATGTTCCATCGTTGGCTTATACCAACAAGCTCCCTCTGCAGAAGTTGTCGTGATGAGGATGATGAGGATACGATTCACCATTTATTATGTCATTGCCAGGTCGCCAGACAAGGCATTTGGGACCACGCTTTTTCAATTGCTTGGCCGAGATAGCGAAGGTTTGACAGACTCTATACTGACAGTAGGAGTTCACTTCGGTGAGCAGGATGTGCCTCCTCTTAGTATTCACAATGGGCAAATCTGCTTCCGTGTGGAAGTATGAGTAACCTAACCTACATATGTATAGTATTCGTTACTTAATTTATTTCTTGGGTGAGTACGGATCCAGTGCTGAATGTGAATGAGCAAGATCCAGTAATCTAATAAGTATTTTTTAGTGACTAATAGCTGTACACAATGTCAGCCATCCAAGCACACATACGTGTCTTGGCCGTGAAATACGTACTCCTCAAGTTCATCAATAGTTAGAAGCCGGGCTCAAAGTTGTAGATGAGTAGTCAAGCCCCCAAAAACTACCACTGCCACCAACTCTCCAAAAACTACGACCGTCTATGAGAAATTTTCGTCTTTTATCGCAGCTAGTAATGTCCTTTTATGTACCAGGGAAAGCCATCAGACCCTTCTGGTTAAGGTCAAGAAGTCATTTTGAGACGCCACTAGAGTGGTTCTTAACCTCTTAGTTATTTTGAGGTAGCATTTAACAAAATTTCTACCTTTACACGGACCGGCAATTGTTTGGAGGTAATATATAGTAAGTGTAAATCTTGTTCCTCCTATAAAATCGACTTGAGACGCAGAGACGTCAGTGCTGCATTTTCCAGTTTAAAAAAAGAAGCAAAATTGGTTGGCCTAGCGAAGAACGAGAAAAATACAAAGTACCAGGAGGGCAGCACATAAAAACTCTAAGGGTTTTGGACACACGCCAGTGCTGTCAATTATAAATTTAAAGTAATAACTGACTTTGTCTACCTCCAGGATCCAGCATAAGGTTAGCTTAGGTTAATCCGGCCGGCGTTTAGCCGCACAAAGACCGGTAGGTTCTTAGCGTTGCCAGTTAGAGCTCGTTTTTAAGCGTTAAAGTAGACATCACAAAGGATGCCAACGCTTTCTGCGAATTTCAGTACAAATTTCAGCTCTACTTTTGATATGTCTTCTAACTTCTCGAATTGGTAGACTACCAAGCATTTTAATCATGTCTTTGACCGTGCAGAATATCGGCAGGAAGACGCTCCAAGGTTTTCAGGTCTCCCGCTCACGACACTTTCTGCACCTGTCCAGTTCTAGTGATACCCATTCTTTGTGCATGAACGGCCACCAGGATATGCCCCGTAAGAAATCCGGTAATAACTCTGCAGTCTTAATTTTGTAGCCGCAACGAAAAGCGAATGGAGTTGCTTCCGCCATTTTCGCACATAATTTTTGCCGTTTTGCCTAATCATATTATCGTCTATTTCGTTGTACAAGTGTTGAAGTGGTATATGAATGTAGTTTATCTGTTCGAGATTTAATTACCCTCTATTCCCCTGTGGCTGGGCACCCGGCTAGCCTGTCATTGCTTCCCGGCTGCGAAGGACGTTTTTGGATGAAATACTATATGAGGTAGCTACCTTAATTGCCGCTTGACTATCTACATATAGGTTTACTTTTGAATTCATTGTCGTTTCGGTGTACGCTATCTAGGATTCAGCATAAGCACCACCAATAATGTCAGCCTGGAGCTCATTAGGCATTTGAAAAGCAGAGCCCTCTCTAGACAAACAAGAAGTATGCCCTACAAAACGCTCACCATGCCCGTCCTTTTATGTGTCGCAGAAACATGGACGATGATCAACAAAGATGAAAAGATTTTGGGTGCTTTCGAGAAAATTATTCCAAACGTTCCACTGAGAAAAATCTTTCGTTTCGGAACGTAATCAAGGACACATACGAGCAATATGGAAGGACCGAGTGCAGAAGGATTTGTCTGAAAGAACTAACGAACGATTTTACTGCTCATTTTTTTCTCTCTATGATTACTGAAGTCCTTAACGGGGATCATGAAAATCGTGCTTTCCTGTTAAACAAAATAATTTTCTTTAACGCTTTGTTGCCTGAACTAAAACCGCTCCAAAGGGAAATACTTGGACGATGTGTTGTACACCAAACTAACTGGAAGATCGTAAATAATAATAGTGACCAAAGCCAAAGTTGATGGTCATACAGGGTTAAAAATTTCGGTTTTAATTTTAAACTTTTTGGACTACATATATGACCAAACTAAATTCAGTTTCAAATACAAACCTTCCAAGTTTAAAAAAAAAGAGAGCACATATGTTGGGTTTAGAATTTAAACAATTCGGTTTAAATGTTAAACCCAAACATTTTCATAATTAAGAATAAAAAAAAAACAATCTTAAATTTCATGCTCCGTCTGGTTGGGATTGAACCCGGACAGCCTTGGTAGCAACCAATTGTATCAAGCATCTTTGCACACTCAGCTACAGCCACGCATGTTAATGTGCTTTCATATGTTGAGTTTGAATCAACACCACAATTCGCTGTGCAAACATATTCTATTTCGGTTTAGATTTTAAACCAAATTTTCTATATATGAAACCTAGAAACTAGAATTAAAACATTTTGGTTTGATTTTTAAACCACGAACTTTTTGGGCTAAAATTTAAACCAGAATATATTAAAAATTGCGTAAAACTATTGACTGGTTTAAAAAGTAGACTATAAAAGTTTAAAAAAGGCAGTAGTCCCAGCGCGGTTTAAAAATTAAACCCAAATTTTTGACCGTGTAGCCAGTAAGGGTCTCAGAATAAATAGGTGATCTTTGCACCCAATCAGTTATTTCAAGTATTCCGTTGCTGCAGTTGTTAATACCCAGACGTTTATACTTTACCGGGTATCCAACAGGGATGATCTTGATTTTACAGGCCATTCGGGGTAGATGATCGCCTAAAAGCACTAATTGAGTGTAAGTAGCAACAGATGTCTCTGCGTGAGAGCTCCACCGGTCTTGTTAAAAAGTTCAAGAGACAATTTAAGACGATGTGTTGATATGATATTCAGTCTCACCGCGTTAATCTCAATCCAGCAGTGTCCTGTCAATAAACCTAACAGCCTAAGGAGATCTTTTAACCGCATCCGTGGAGCTCCGGTTTGCCTAGTAATACAATGCAGTAGCAGTACATACGCCCTGGGTATGTTGAGCTGACACGAGGCCCAAATGTTCAAGAGCAGTTCTTTACTAACCAACTAATTCTCCACGCGTTATCTCTTTGGCCTGAAATTTTAAGACGCGACAGGAAGACAGATAAGGCATTGAAAAAAAGCTCTTAGTGCTCGGGTTTGGGAGAAGGCCTTGATCACGAACCTTCTTCCTTTACGTCGTTGTAGCTCAAAGCAGCAGACATTCGATTACCTTTAACTGCTGCTACCTCTGCTTGGAAAACACTTGAGTGATCATGAAGTCTAGTCAATCCAACCGAGTAAACGCAGACCAGTAGGTAGTTCCAAGCACTTTTTTTCGTCCACTCATGCCTAGAGCAGATGTGGTTGGAGAAAGAGTTAAACACTCGTAAAACATTACTGACTTCACTATGGTGTGGTAGAGTCACGAAGTTACCAAAGGAAAAAGCACCCAGCCACTACTCTTTCCCCAATGATAGGAATGTGCGACAGCTTCATTTTCTATAATCAAGCCTGAGTATTTAACTGTCGGGAAATTCCAGGTGAACACCTTCAATTCAAGGTAGAGCCCTGTAGAGTGTCTAATACTTCCCAGCGAACAAAATAAGTTCCGTCTTAATAGGATTTAAAATGTCTTCAAATTTCACAAACCACTTGACCAGCAATTTCCAGTACCCCTGGATAAGGAGTATCCAAAATTTGACCACTGCAAAATCTTTACGTATGTAGGATTCCCCTAGCATTTTTATGATCGTTTGGGTGGAGGTCCCAATAGCCCTGCTCCAGATTTATGCACGTTTATAAGCAATCACATGGAATGCCCTTTCTTATGTGCAGATCAACCGGTGTCTCCCAGGTTTTAAGCACAAACGAAGAGAGAGTCATTGATTTGGTCCCTAACAAAGGTGGAAAAATTTCAGCTAAGTACTACTTAGTGCCAAACAATTCAGTACGTATTTTCATTGGTTAGAGATGCTTAAGGTATCTTGGCATACCTGGATATTATCGGATGAATACAGTACAAACGAACTCTTAGGTCGTAGTTTTTCTTAAATATGTCTTACTTGAATCGCCACTTGACCAAAAATATTTCGAAATTGTATTGCGCTGATGGGTCAATTGTCCTTCAAGTCATCAACTAATGTATCTGTGTACACATGCGTGGATTTGCATGCTAGGCAGGAAATAAAAACTTTCTCATTTCCGCACATTGCGATGTTGTGAGTCTGAGTTCGATGTCGGATATCCGGAACCTTTCGCCCAATGCATTGATTATGAAATCGTCCTAACGCTACTGTGACCCATCACTACACTTCCGTTGCACGTTGCCAAGAGGAAGACTGAGATACCAAAAACAAATCAGCACAAATCCATTTGATGGCGCAAAATTGTATACAAATGACCATAAGAAGGAAAGCAAGAAGGCCGTTGTGTCATGACGATGCGCTAATGTACTCGTTGTAGTCATAGTGACACTTGGTAAATGCGACAACCACTTCAGTACAGTGAGTTGTTCCGTCTGTCCTCCGACACACCTGACCCACAACAGCTTTATCACTTCCCAGTCGATGCCTGCTAGCGAATATGAAGAGTTCATAGCATGGAACTGAAGTGTGGGAGGTGTGCGCAAGGCAGTTCGGAACACGACTCTGATGCGGAAATGATGCTGAACAATCGAAACTTTTACGGAGCGGGAGTGAGCTACGATGGCCTATGGCAAGTACCATGGACGCCCACGCGACCCACAGTCACACAGGAAGTACAGCACTATTAAACCGTAAGCACAAAGCCGACATACCCACACTGTGCTGAGCAAAGTTGCAAAAGAGGAAATGGATGGCCTGGTCGTCATTTCGCACACTCACACACTACCAAGCGGCATGGAGACGGTTGGGTGAGCTTGCCGGAGCACTGCAGTGTCTCTTTTCTTTGCTGACTGCCTTGCAGATACACAAATCAAAAAAGCCAAGCATCCACGCAGCCAAACATTCAACCTACTAAGCGACCAAAACGACTAACTAACCTGCCAGACAGACAGTCAACCAACCGACCTCCGGCCACGTAGGCAAGCAAGCAAACATAGAGCACAGATCCAACATTCGGGCAGTCAGTCGGCCAGCCAACCAGACAGTAAAACGGCCTTGTTGCTGGGTCGTTTGAAAGCCACTAAGCCACTATGAGCCAACACGTCAGCCAGCGGTGAAGCTGTATCGAAGCAAAGCAGCAAGGAAGGAGGCAAAGCATTTGGTAAGAGGCCTGTGGGTGCTAACGAACGAACCAGCCAAGCACATTACAGACAGGAAAATCTGAGGGCGACGTACTTTATTTCCTGAAAATGTCCTCGAAAATATGAACATTATATCCCGGAAACAGGAAGTTGAACGCTTTCAAGGAAGAGGCATTCACAAGCGCATCAGCCTCAGTGGAATACAAGAGTACAGCGCGGAAGACTACGAAACGGAACGCAGGCACAGGCAAAGGGAGAGGCAGAGGCAGAGGAAGAAGGTTGAGTGCAGGCACTACAGTTTTGTAGAGCGAAAGCTTCAGGCGATTATGCCGGCAAGGTACAAGCAGCAACAAACACAATAAGGCAAAGTGTAAGTGAAAGGATGAGTGAGGCGACGACGAACGACAACGAAACTGCACGGATGCGAACATAGCCGCTATGGTGTGAGGATATAAGGCAACGTTGTCGACCCCCCAGTAGGAAAAACGCACACCCACAAGCACAACTTGTTGGCACGCACAATCACACACAGACACACACGCACGCACACCAAACACCCTTGGCAGCGTGGAAGGAAGACAAGAACGGATTGGGTAGGCGTAGGGCACACAAAGTTCTGATTTCATCAGTGAAATAAAAAAAGAGCGCAGAGCTAAGCTGTGATGAGTTCAGTTCAGTTGTGTTGAATCGAGCGGATGTTGAGTAGGTCGTAGCGCAGAGAGAAACGGAACAAAGGGAGGTGTATGGATGCAAAGTGCCGTTGTGGCAGGCTTGAAGGATAAATGTGCACAGCAGCAGCACTTCCTGATGCAACACACAAGTGCCGGCGGGCGGTGGTTGGGGGTGGGTGTGCATGGTCGTCGTAGCAGCGATTATATTTGTGTAACAGCAACAGCCGTTAGCTTAATGAAAGCGATGTGGAAAATATTGAAATTCCTTTAGACAGCGGAAATTACGGAAGTAGCAACGCTCGTTCCTTTGACAGGAAATCATCGTCGTGGAAGTAAATTAGATTTCTACAATTTTGCAATCGTCATAGTACATCGTAGTACCTACTTGTAGTTGTAGTAGTAAGTAGTACGCATATATGTACATATATACGTACATGGTATATTTATGGTACGAACGCATTTAGTAGCTGGTGAGTGAGTATTTAAAGCAACACTAGAAGGACATAAAGTATTAGTTTGTATGTTTTGAATCCTTTTGATGATAAAATTTGTTACCGCGTTACGCTTAAGGTCAGGTAGAGCATTTACTGAGCAATTATGACAACTGTCTTTTTATTTTACTTTCTTTTATTTTTTAACACCAAAATCTAAAAATGAAATTATAAAAAGAAAAAAATTTAACCAAAAGGGTAGAAAATCGTAATTAGAAATAAAATTATTTCTAAAAAATCTTAAAATTGAAAGTAAATTAAACTAAAAAAAACAACGAAATATTAAATATAAAAACCCAAAATTAAAAGGAAATAAAATTAACACGAGAAAAACATTAAATTAAGAAAAAAAATTAAAATAAGATGTTTTTAAAAAAGTTAAAATAAAAAATTATTCAACTGCGAACGAAGAAAAAATTATAAAAAACAAAGACATAAAATAAGTTTCCAAAAATCAAATGAACAGGGCATTTGTGGCAGCGGTATTTCAACTCACCACAGTCTTTCGAAAGGTGAAAGTCTTTCGTAAGACAATCGTCAATTCTGGCAACTACTTTGAAAGCTCACTTCTGTCTTTAGAAAGACTAATTGAAAGATTTGCTAACGAGCAGTGCTTAGCGTTATGATGTTCGCCTTTTAGCAATAAGTTTTTTAAAAATTAAATGCAATTAAAACAAATATATTTTTTCTTTTTAAAAAAATAAATAGATTAAAATTATGTAAATTAGAACAGGAAAAAAATATATAAAGTCAAAATAAGGCAAATTAAACAAAAATACTTTTAAAAATTAAATGAAAATGCAAAAAAAAATAATATTTTTTTACAATAAAGTCTAGAAATTAAAATAGGACAAGAAAAAATTTAATCGAAGGAAGAATAATACTTAAATATTAAATTATCTTTAAAACAAAACTTAAAAATTAAAAGAAAATTAAATTAAAACAAGACCAAAGAGTCAAATAATATAAAAAACTTAAATTTTTTTTTTTAAAACAATGAAATCTAAAAATTATAAGAAAATTAAATTACCAAAAGAAAAAGATTACATTAAAAAATAAATAAAATAAATTCCTAAAAATTAAAAGAAACTAAAAAAATATTAAAAAAAAAATAAAATCTAAAAATTAAAGGAAAAAGAAACTGAAAAATGCACTTAGAACAGAATATAAATTAACAAAGTTAAGAAAAATATTCCTATTTTTAAAAGAATAACATCTAAAAATAAAATTGAGAAAGAAAAAAAAATTTATAAAAAATATACCTAAAATAAGTTTCAAAAGATCATATTAAATTAATTATTTTATTTTTTCTTTTAAATCTACAAATCAAAAGAAAATTAAATTGAGAAGGGAAAATTTTCAATTAAAAAAGATAGAAAAGCCGCTGCCCGATAACTCGAACTCGGATCTCTCAAATGGCACCCTATGCTTTGTTCACTCGGCCATTGCGACTGTTGGAGCGACGCGAACTAAATGATATACTAGTGCTTTCTCTCAAAATACATTTCCACCACCACAGTGAAGAATGAAAGAACTTTTTTCTATGACTTTTGTGCTAGAATAACCAAAGTCTTTCGAACTATGTTGCCATTTGCCTTACGAATGACTTTTTAGTATCTTAGCCGGAACTGCCCTCTTAATTTTGTTTAATGAGGACCACTGCATAGATACGGAAGGGATTCCGTTTTGACTGCTCTAGAGTTCGACATAAAAAATGATAAATTCGCTTTATATTCAGACCATTTCTTTAGAGAAAACTTGTATGCTAAGGCATCGGTTATCATACTAAATGAAATTTGGTTTGGAAAAAAATTCCTGCTCAAAATCCTTGACCGAGAGGTCTAGTCTCATAGAACTTCTCACCTTGGTCCCCGATGTGTGCATTGGTACCTGAACGGATCAATAAAGTTCTGAACACATTGAAAACGACGAGCTACAGACCACAGCTTCCAATTTATCATCTTCATTATCTAAACGCTTTGTCGATGGCGACATGCTTTCTTTGAACGCGGCAGCGACATCATGAATTTGTATGAGTTTGACATAAAAGAAGAGGAAGAACCTTATCTGTCGCCAGAAAAATAGAAATAGATCTAATCTGGCCACAACCACAGCCGTCGCGTAGCCCGGTCGTCGCCAAAATAATTATCTACATAAGAGTACGTGTTAAAATAATTTGACAGCTGTGGTTTGTAGCTCGTCGGTTTCATTGTGTTCGGGCTATAATGGTGGACAGAAGAGGTGCGAGGTTCATGAACCCGGTACTAAACTTTCTATTGCAGTAGGCAGATTACGCACAGTCTTCTAGGCGGAGCTGCTGGCAATCTCCATTTTTTAGACTTCGTCGGTTTTTTTCGAGTGAATAAACTTAGAACTCAGTAAGTTCGCGACAGCGTTAGGGGACCTTCTTCGGTAATCCTTTCCCTCCCTATAAAGGATATATCGAGCCCTTACTGCCAAAAAGACGTAAGCAACGTTTTTTCAAAATTTTATTTTTGATGCAGAAATGCATATAGATGCTCTAGGAACATTTCTGAACCAAAAAGAAAATGTTTAAAAAAATTTCGCTTACCTCTTTTTGGCGCCTAGGGCTCGCTATATACATTTTTAATGTCATTTTTGCTTTGAAGCTGAATAGATGTCTGAGCACAATTTATATGAGTGTCCGTGGCGGGACTGACTAAGGCTAAAGCTCTTAAATTCATGAACAGTTGTTCTTATGATTGGGAATTCTCAGCCAAGGTATAGTTTTTATTAGGAAAGTTGATAGCATCTTGAGCTTATACGATTAGCGACTTATTAAAGGAATAGAAACGATTTTCTAGGACGCAGTGTCTCATGTTCTGTTATACTCCATTTATTAACTATGTAACTAGGCTGTGACATGGAATAAGCGCAGCCTGGCTGGCATCGTACTATTCTAGGTGTGCGCTACTAACAGCTGCCGATAAACCGATTGTGAGTCTCTGTAACTATCAGATGATTTTCCTAATTCTTCAATTCAAAGGGCTGTATGTATATAATAATTAATTTACACAGAACAGACAGAGAAGAGCCCATAAAATGCACTGTGCATATGTTGGCCACGTCTATGAAAGTTGCCAGTTTTGATCATTTATTTCCTTCGTGGACATCACTGCTCTAGATGAACGAGCCATACCCACTAAATAAGTTTGCTTTGCTGGTATTTTCGCACCTATACGAGGCTAGTAATTTTGTTTTTGCATTGCCATTAGAATTAGGCACTCCGCACATTACGCGACAAATCATAGTAGAATAATCGTTCGTCATGCGGTAGGGATTTTTTAGTTATCTTGCTTCAAAATATTTTAAAGCCTCAGAGTTACATAACCAATTGAACAAAAAACTTAAGTGTTATCCCGCGGGGTGATGTTTTAAGTAGATGTAACTATAAAGCATGCTTGTCGAAAAAGACGACTAAAACTCTCGGATGCGAATGACTCAAATGTATTGGTGCTACTTTGGATTCATGCGGATGACAGAAAGAATAAGCACTGAAATACCGACCACCTTCGCGGTAGAGCTGAACAGGCTCACACAAGTATTCAGCATTTGCGCGAAGTTGTGCATTCTGGAGAAGAGTCTGCTCCAGAGTCACAGCAGTACCATCCACTTACAATGGGCATGAGTTTGGAAGGAGCTATCTAGCAATATTTGCTCAGTGATGGCAAGGGACAAGCCTTATTTTCCCAGCAGAAGTTTTCTTGTTGCTTCATCTTTCTACAAAACACTATCGTCAGAAGTTATATCTACGGAAACCAGTGGGATGCTGGGGCAGAAAAATTGTTTCGGGAGACACAACAATATGACTCTGAAGGCTCTGAGAGGGCTTGGTTGCTTCGAGGCTGAGTTTCAGGTGCAAGAATGAATATAAACCTTTTTTTGTTGCCTCCGTTTATATGGCTCTATATTTCCACTACCTCCGCGGAAAGGGGCAGGTCTTGTGGAATACTGCGACAACCGAAATATTGTTTGATCTTATGTTGCGGTGCTAGTCCCTAGAATAAAATCTGGTGCAAGAGTAAGTGCACTACAGAAAATGAAATGTAGGAGAGTATCAGCTTTATGAAGATAAATACATATATTGTCTTGTGGGCTAATATTCGGAAGTAAGCATTTAACCCACCTTTGTTACGTCTCAAAGACAAGAGGTAATTGATCTTACTCTATCTGGCTGCTGGTTGGGTGATGAATTTTTAACTAGAGGATCCAGGGTATGTACTCTGCACAAATTCGAAATTTAAAAAAGCAGATTGGCTGTATTCTAGGAAGAAGCTTCAGTACTCGATTGTTGCGCCATCTAGTTCCCATTTCCTGCGGATATTTTTGAAGCGGTGGTTAATGTAACGGCTGCTCCTAGCGCAACTTTGGATAATTCTCGCCCGTCTCGTTCACTCTCTAGCCGCACTTAAGTTACCGCATTGAATAAGAAGAGGAGTAAATAGTTCGACGAACTGAACTTCATAACAAATCTTGGTATGGACTGACTGGAAAGGCTGTTTTGATACCTTGAGTCGAACAGCTAGGATGATGGGAGTTCTTTAAGTGGCAGATATTTTTTGTTTCTCTTTTCTGAACTCTAACCCGATGTAAGGTAGCACAAATTAAGAGATGAACCATACCATCAAGTGCATTCATTTTCCATTCCGAAAAATTGTCTACCTAATCTTTGACAAACCATGCGTCAGCCAATATATAAGTTAGTATGAATGTATGTAGCCAAAGTTCACTAAAAAAAAAAAATCCAAATTACCAAACAAGCCGCCTCGCTTTGTAAATGTTTTAGCATTCCAAACCAGATTTCCAACTGACCCAACAACAGGTTAATTACGCATAAATATCTTCATGCTTGTATGCGAAAGTGCATAAGCCGCGCACGGAAGTCAGATCCGCTCCAGAAGCAGAAGACAAGCTGCAATTCCTTATTTATCTGCCATACATCTTTGCAGACCAAATTAAAACTCTGAGCACGTCACAAACGCTGGATGGTCGCGATCTTCGTACACACACACACATGAGCGGCCGCGCATCGCAGCTGTTCTACTTTAAAGTCAACAAAACAACGCTTAATTACCACGAACCATATTTTAGTGCTCGCCTCTGCTTTAGCGCGCGGTTATCTCGGTACGCATGCGTTTAAGCGCATCCGGAATCACAATGGATGAAAGACGCGATAGCAAAAATGAGATACTTGCTTGCTTGTAAGCAGCACACAAAACAAAATTGTGGACGGAATCAAGTGCACTTGGCGATATTAAGATGCCGCCGCGCTGCTAAATATGTGCAATGAGCAGAAAAGAATCCGCGTGCCTCAAACGGCGACGACACGACGAAACAATGTTGCGGAAAATCTTCAAGAGCAGAAAAGATGAGCGGAAAAAAAGACAAGCAAAAAGTTGAATAAGGCATGCGTTCATCCGACGGACCGACCAACAATCAACGATCACCGATCATAGCGACACAGCGCCCAACCACCAAGAAATCACAGCAGCGCGCAGCTTTACGAGTATGCGGTAATTCACACAAAGTCTGGAGAAGCAGAAGCGATGGTCGACGGTGGATGGTCGATTGGCAGGTGAATAGGGCGCAGTGGAGGGGATCAGACTTGTTGTGTGTCGGCAATGGCGTTTGGGGCATAGCGGCTGTGCTCATTCGACCGATGCGATGCAAGTCATAAAAAAAAACTTGCAAGCCAACAAAAGTAACAAAAACTACAATAACAATGAACACATATACGGGCAAATTGAAACGGATGTCTTCAGCTGTACGTAACTACACACTCGCCGATTCGATTGTGTGTTTCTTGTGTCTTCTCCATCAATTTATGTGCGCCTTACATGCATCCGCAGTAGAACCGGTCGTCGAGCGGGTGAATGCACATTTTTGCACTACTGGTCCACATTAACGTCGTTATGTCCGCCGTTGTTGGAGTCAGTTGGCCATAGCATCGCGCGCGCTCGTCATAAAAATTAACCCGCTACCCACTTGTCCGTTAGATGCGCTCGGTCGCACGCCGCACCAATGCCGTCCAGCGCGACCGTTCATTTGTTCGAACGATCCACATCCACATCTCTTGTAGATTGCGATGGCAGCGGAGATGGAGACGGACGGAATTCGCGACAGTGCGGACAAGTTTCCTCCCGTACACGCCATAAGTTCGTACAATTTTAAGTATTATTGGCTCATTGGAACATCGCTTGGTGATTCTCATCATTTGTCTACCGTCTGTGTCTTTCCGTCAGTCCATGCCCGTCCATATTTTGCACGTTGGCATGGCAGCCGCCGTTACCAATACAACTTTCACCTTTCACGTAATCTCTGAACAAATGAACCGACCGGCGGCCACTTGGTTGTTGCGGTTGTAGTTGCGGTTGCAGTTGTGCATTGCTGACTTGCGACCGACTTGATGATGGCCGTCTTTGTGTGCCTTTGGGGGAGCCAGCGCAGTGCAGGCGGTGACGGATAATGTTGCAACGATATTTATGGACAGAAATGTATGTAGTGTCTGCTGTTTATAATTTGTTCTTAATAAAGAAGCGTGGAAAATGGCAGAAACAATATTAGCAATGACTAACAGGCCGTATGCTTGCAACAAAGCAACTAAAATGGAAGAGCGGTTGACCTATTCGGACAAATCCGTAAACAATTAGTGCATTGGCGCTTCTTGGCGGTTGGGTCACTCGGCTGAACAGTTCTGGAGTATAACGATACAACTATGTATGCAGAGTGAAGAGGATGTGATTAGGAACGTGCTGTTGGTTTTGAAACGTTAAATACAATCTCCGGAACGGCAAATGATTTTTTATGGGCAGCTTTGGCAAGGCATTAGTACATGCGAAGGCTTCCCATTGTCTATATGCGTTGAACCACATGTTAACACGCACTTCTAACGACTGGAGTTTAGTCTATGGGATATCATGATTTGAAGTTCCTTCTTTATGAATATAAATGAGCGTATTGCGAAGTCTTTCCGTGGGGATGGCTCTTCAATAACTTAGGCGATAGAGCGTAACCAATTTATTTTTGCAATAGGCCTGGTAAGTAAATAGCATACACTCTCTGGGCCTTTAAAAGAAATTGGGGTATACGGATTGGCTTGAAATCTTTGGCAGAAAAGTGAGAGGTCTTTCCGGTCCTGGGTACGATGTTTAGCCTTGACACGTTTCAAAGGTTCGGAATATAGCCGCTATCTATGAAGGCCGCAAAGCAGATAAGGGCCAGCCAGAAGCGTCACAGCTCTATAGATCTTTGCACAGATATGATAGCATCGGAACCTGGGGATTTGAATGACTTAAACGAGCTCATCGCCCGAAGCAGGCTTAACATATAGATACGCTTACATACTATCTCGATGTCCTCTCATAAGCTTTTTTTCACACAGGTCAATTCCCAAGGAAGCAATTCGCAATTGGTGTATTAAATATCTAAGCTGAACTTGCACGAGGTAGCTGGTTGACGAGAATAGGAGGAAAGAGGATTTAGGAAAAACAAAAAATTAACAGAAAGGTGTAATTGTAAAGGGCTTGAGTGAAAATACGGCGGTTGGTTCCTACAAATACGAAGATGAAAATCTGGTAACAGAAGACCAGACATCACTTCAGATATGGAGGGTACACTTTCACGCTTTTGAATAGCAACACAGCGATAAGGCGTGGTTAGAATAGTAATAACGTGGCTAAAAAACCGAAGCCGACGAAATACCGACTGAGTTGTGCAAAGCCATCGTCGAAGAGTTTGTAGGTCACGCAATACCATGGCCAATGATTGAAATCTAAAAAGAAATCCTCCTTCTTGGTACAGTTGTAAATTTCTTTAAATGTGTTCGCCTTATCGCTGGCTAAACAATCGTAAGAAAAATTGATTAACTACTAAGTACGTTCCACAAGCATGCAGAACGTATCTACTTGTCTTTCTTAATATCACAGAAGAACCCCACTCAGCCAACACTGCACGACAATTCCAAAAACATTCGATCCAGTATGACACTACTGGATTCAATACCCTCAAGACAGTACAGGACTCTCCAACAGGGCCTATATGTATATTCCTATTTATAAGCGCTTGAACTGCTTTGAACATGGTAGACAGTCCCAGGAAGGATTTCTGTAAGCTTCTCCCTCTTGTTTGGCAAAGGTGACGAGCGTCTCTTTTTCCATGCCACAAAGGACACTGGAACAATGAATGGAGTTGATGCTCCTTTTTTCCCAAGTTTATCGGTAATCTCTTTCCCTCAATATCAATGCCTTCCGGAACCCAGAGAACCCTAACTTAATTGGTCAGACCAAGAGTAGTCTGCTTATTAGGGCACTCTATCGCCAGTTTTGATGTCACCTGATAATGTCTGAGGGCCATAATAGCCGATTGGCTGCCAGTCAAGATCGCAATTTTATGATTCCGGTCGTTATGCTTGATATTGAAGTCCCTACATATTTCTTGCCTGGAAAATGGACGGTTTCGGGTACCTAAAACTCGTTGAAAAATAATAATCAAGTATTCTCGCATGCGCTCGGACAGCTAGGCCTCGGCAGCCTTCCTATAATTTTCTGGTTGTTACTTGTTGGAGTTTCGTAGGTTATAAACCCGTCTGAAGTAGTCAGGCGTAAAGCCTGGAAGTGAAACCTTGCGAAATATTTCTCTTGATGATCTGACCTGAGTTTGTGGAAGGTCTTGTCCAAAGCCTATGCTGAACTTATTCTGATCGCCCCCGCGAACGCGACGCGACGAAAATATACGAATCCACAAATTTTCAGGAACGCTTTCCTGCTTTTACATGAATGAAATAGTTCTCTAAGATGGCATATTGCCACAACGGCGATTTAGGCGGTTTTGCAACTGGTCGAGGGGCGGTTTTGCAAAAATATCAACGATGTATGTAGATATGTATATGGGTCAATCCATGTTAAATCGACCAATTGTTGGAATCAGCCATTTTTGAGTTGTATGAATTTTGGTTAGAAGTTTTCTTTTATCACATAACGAAGTTTTGCCAAAGTCAGAGCTTCAAGCTTTGTGCAAAATTAAAGAAAATTCTCATTAAAATATTGCACTTTTTAAATACACCCTTCAGTTTTTTAGCCCAATCAACTTTAGCACAACAGAGTGCAAATTTGAGGTGGCTAGAACTTATCATTAATTTTTGGCAAATTCTTTTTGTGTAAGGTGTCGATGATTTTCTCTATGTGAAAAAATTATCGCCGACTATTTTATTCAGAGAAAATGAGCGACGCCTTCAACAAAAACATTGTACGCCTTCAACAAAAAAATTGAACAATCTAAAAAAGTGCATACTCAACTTTTATCTAGGGCTTGTGATTAAGAAGTGCAATATTTTGATAAAAATTTGCAGAATTTTCTGTAATGTTGGAAAAGGTTTGGAACTCTGCGGGGTTTTTGTTGTAAAATTAATCATAATTTTATAAAAACTTTGCGAAAAATAATATATTTAAAAACCAGTGGCCCGTATTAAAATTAAAAAAATTCGAAAAAATTACAAAAATTTTAAATTTAAAAATTTAAATACTCGTAAAAGCAATGCTCCGTACGGATCTAAAAAGCTTCTTAAAGAAGGGTTTTTTTTTCACACATATAAATATTTGAACATTGAAAAAATTAAAAAAAAAAATTGATTGCAAACTCTAAATTAAAAGTAAAATTTAGTTTGCAAACAAATTTTCAAAGTTCAAAATTTCATCTCTTTAAAAAAATACCTTGAAAATTTCTGGATCTAATAAATTCGTTGAAGATATTGTACTTCACTTCTACAAAACATTCAGACTAAAACGTTTTTAAGTTTTTACTTTAATGATTTTTTAATTTCGAACTTCTTTTTATTTTTATTTTTTAACATATTCATTTATTATAGCCCTAAATATCACACTTAACACGGGAACGGAACTATTTCTGTTACCTACTATAATAGTTTTTGAGATATTCAAAAAACAAACTTGTAAAATCCCGAAAATTTTGCAATTTAAAATTTCGCATAATTTTCGAAAAAAAAGTTGAACTTCTTTCCTCTGGCAGAACTTCGTTATTGATAAACGAAAAGTTCTGCTCAATGCATCCAAATTAAAAATGGTCGAGTGCAACCATGTACAAATATATGTGTTTTTTTTTTTATTCAAGAGTATAACTGAAAACTAATTTCTTAAACAAATACGGGAAATTTTTAAAATTTATTGCCACCTTTCAACAATTTCCCCCCACGAAATTCAGTTCCCACCATAAATAATCCATTGATTGTTGATCTTTTACCAACAACAAGTGTTGCAAACAATTGATGATCGTTACTTCCTGCATTATCCAGTTATGAATGCGCATTAAATTGTTCAATTGCCACAAAAGAAAAATATGCTCCCAAAGTAAAGAGAAAATGTTACATACTTACAAACAACAGCAGCACAGTTGAAGTATTCAGCATACATTCAATTAATTCCTGGAATCATATCTTCAAGCAGCGGATGTTGTAAGAAGTGGAAAAATGCGGGGCAGCTACCTCGAGGGGCAAATGCATAAATTAGTCACCCTGCGCTCAAGTGTGTGTGTGTGTGTGTGCGTATTTTCAACAGCGCTATGCTCCTTTAAGGATGTGCGTGTTCAAGTGTATTAGCCACTCTATGTATTTTGTGGTTCTATAGACTATAGTCACCTCCCAGTAGAAATCGGTTGAATGCATTCATGAAGTACATATATATAGACTATAGTCACCTTGTAAGTTACGCGCGTTTGTTTGTATGAGTGGGAGAATGAGTCTTTTACGCGCGCGCGTTTGCCTGCTGCACCAACGACTGCGCCTACAAACTCAATTAACAATAAAAGGCATGCATTCCTGAAATTCCTACTCGCCTCACTTGATTACCCCAGTCGTCGCAGATGACATACATACATACACACTTTTAAACTATGTATAACATAATTGTAGAGCTCAGCAAATTGCTTGGCTGCCATAATACCTCGGCATCCTCCTCTGCGCAACTCGGTAATGAGTCGCTGGTTCTCGACATTTTTTCCAATGAAATTCGAAACCTACAACAAATTAAATGCCTGAGGCTCAACACAAAAAAAAAAAAAGTGCCGAAATCACGTCAACAGCACAGTGACTGCGTGACGGTATTGTTGTTGCTTGATTTCTGGTTACTTGATGCTGGTACAACAGCCAAAGGCAAAAACACACACGCACACACACACCTGCACACTCATTTAGCCACTCTAAGCTGTGGTGCTCCATATAAAATAGTAGCCATAAATATTCCAAATCTCAGCTCCAACCCCTAAATCGATCGTTCATAATCTGTGCGCGGGCGCAACAGCTATTACCGATCGATCGAGTATTTATTTTTTTCTGCTCCGTTTTTATAATTTTCGATCTTTTTTTTTCTGATTTCCTTTCGTTGTAGTTTTTTTTTTGTTGTTTTGATATTAATTTTATTTTTTTTTCGTTGGAGTGGCTGCACATGTGCATCATCGTTGTGGCTCTCTAATGCTTTGTTGCACACGTTGCCGCAGTTCGTTCCCACGGTTGCCACTTTCTTTCTCCTTGAATGCGCAACACAACAACAACCTTAAACAATCGCATGCAAGGAGGTCATTCATTTGCTCGGTGTCGGGGAGGAAATGTATTGAAAGGAAATCATTACACACTCGCAGGACAAAAAAAACCTGAAACTAAATTGACAAAATTTAAAAAAAAAAAAAGGAAAACTGGCTTAAAGGACTTGCCACACAGATTTTAAACGCTTAATTGACTATTGCGCAGGCGGCGAGAGTTAGTGTAATGGGTTTTTTGTGCCCAATATTGAGCGTACGTTATATAAATACATATATTCGAAGAAAGAATGTGATTTGGAATGTCTCCAGTTCGAGGAAGGTCCCCGGTCGCTGTAGTATAATTACTGTATAGTAATTATGGAACCAGAACCGGAGAACCGGATCCTTTAGAGAACCGATCGGTACGGTTCTTGCAAGAACCGAAAAACAGAGCCGAAACTCAATTCCAAAACAACCGAAAATCAATTCCAAAACAACCGAAAAACGGTTCCGAAAGAACCAGAAAATGATCTCAGAATAACCGAAAAAATAAGTGACAATAACTGAAAAACCATTCCAAAAGAACCGAACGCGGATCCTACAGAACCAAAAATCGGTCGAAGCGCACATTGCACTGCGGGCAAAAAATTGATTTCTTTGGCATAAATTCTAAATATAAAAATATCAGCTCGAAATTCGGTTAATATAAGTATTATTACTTTTTTCTTATTTTTATGAAACCAAGCAATTTGATTTAATGTCCAATATTAAAATGTAGCATAACCAAAATGCTTCAGACAACTAACATTATTGCTTTTCTGTGAACGAATTGGATAAATAGATTCTTGATTCCTTAACTACATCAGGTATATGGGATGCGCATTAGAATGTCTCACCAAATAAAAGTCGCGGGTTTTCCAGCGAAATTAAATTTAGAGACTTGTGCCAAAATATTTCGAAAAATATGACCTGGACCGACTTCAAAAGACCCCAGAAAACTAAGTTTCTTTTGTAAATAAAACTAGCTTTTAAAAATATTTTTTTTCCATGAGTTTAAGCTTAAAAGGTCCAAATATTTAATGGAAATCTTAAAATTTAATCAATTTTATATTTTCGATGGAAAACCAGAACCGATTTCTAGTACTCTAATGTACATATGTATGTATAAACAAAATATGTTTTTGTATCCTTCATTTGCAATTGATTCCTTTTAAATTTTTTTATGTGCGAAGGAGGGAGTAAAAAAGGTACTGCTTTCAGTAAAATTTTAACACATGTCTTTAAACCAGATTTAATTTTATTGAGAACGAGGAAATGGTATCTCAACAAAAAATATGTTTGTACATATGTGCAAACATGCATATATTTGTAGGTTAAAAATACCAAAATTTTCAATATAAATAAAAACTATTGACAGTTAAATATTACTAAAGCTCAGTTAATATAGATTTATAGCCCAATTCTGTATCGGTGAAAAATTTTACTGATAAATCTAAAATTTTTCATATATTTTTCCGTATAAAAAACTGTGACAGGAATTTGTCACTGATGCAGATTAGGGCCGTTAACCTAACTTACCATAAGAAATCGTGAATGATAACAAGATACGTCAACTTAAGCCAGAGAATGGCAAAAATGACAAATGACAAAGTTGGTCATTAAAAAGTAATCGTGTCATTACGTTAAAAAAATCGTCATTAATTTCCACATGGCATTTTTTTAAATGGAAATTTTTTTGTCATTTTCATGGGCCTTATGAATAAAAACTAAGCAATTTCAGACCTTTTACTTAAATTTATTTGAAGTTCTATGGAAAAGCAATTGCTTAGTTTTCATTCATAAGACCCAATGTTCAGTGGAAATTCGGCATAACTGAGCTTTAGCTCTATTGATGAATGATTTCTCGAAGTATTTTTATTTCCGAGACATTTTTTTTAATCCATCACAACCTATATGTATGTACATATATGTAGAAACGTGTTATCTCTTTGCATTTATTTAATAAATACATACCTACTTCTTATAACAAACTTGACTTCTGGTCACCTTAAACACATGCAATTGATCGTGTCAGCAGTTTACATACGTAGTACATATCGTCGCCCGTATGCCAGAAACATGAATGTGTAAAAATGAAAATTTTGAGAAATCAAGTTTGACAGTTTTTTTACGAGACTCAACTCGCATTTATGCAAGCAAGTGAAATTGTGAAATATGTGGTTTCCGTGTACGCATGGTACTCTGAGTTTTGGTATAACATAGAACATCCAAAGGTTAATCAAGTCAAGCCAATAACTCAAAACTGATAAATTTGCACATTCATGTTTCTGGCATAGAGGTGAAGATATGTTCCACAGCTTGGCAGCACCGCATTCAGCTGAAAGAAATGTGGCATGATTTTAGGCGTTGAATGTGGCGGTTTGTTAAACAATTTAAATCAAATTTGAATTTTATGCATCCCAAGGAAAATGAAAATGTACTTACCCTGCAAAAAATGGGACTAATCCGGGATGACTCCGGGGGCAATCGTAAAGGAGCATGCGACTAATACCACTTTTGATCTCTTTATATGGAATGAACTGATCGCTTTTGTTCGAGCATGTCCTATGAAGAGACTAATTGTTCACCTTTATACCCGAACGGGTATGAAAAGCGACTAGTCACTTTTAAAAAATAAAAATAAAAATTTGCACCAGCTGCGATTCGAACCGGGTTGCTCAGGTTGGTTAGGCGAATACTCTCTCTGTGTGCCAACGCCGCACATGAAATTTCATTGATTAAGTGCGTACATATCGTTAAATCGTTAATAGTACCCGTTAGAAATGAGTTGGGGACTAATTGATCTCCAATTATACCCATAAGGGATGAGTCGAGACTAATTGACCTCCAATAGTACCCGTATGAGACAAGTTGGGACTAATTAATGCCCAATTGTACCCGATTGAGAGTAATCTCGGAATACTCGCTTTAGAGATTAGTCGCACAATTTTTTGCAGGGTACATACGTACATACATACATAAGTATATAAGCATATAAAGACAATTGCATAGTTATAAAGAGGTTCTCGACTGCGCGAATGTATAAATTGAATTACAAAATAAAAATTAAACTTAACTCTTGGAAAAGATAGAATTTATTATTTATGGAATATGAATTAAAAACTTTCGCGCCTGCTGTAAGATTAAATCCATAGAAATGGGTTTTAAATTTTTGGTCAACGTTACTCGAAATAGCAGGGGTTTTAGCAACACTACCGAATGGAATTAACAGACACAAGGCAGCGGATAAATAGGTCCCAGATGGGTGAATTCGAAACTATGATTCGGAGGACAGTCAACAGGGCGGCCCACAGGCGGAGTCCTCTAGCCTCTTTCTTTTATAAGTTATAACAATGAAGTTAGTAATTGAGTATGCAAGATACCTCTCTCGATTCAATAGTTAACTGATTAGAAAACAGCGGAAGATATGTAACTATACAGGCTTGTTCTGCAAATCGTACGATTTCAAAACGGTGCGATTTATAAAATCTATTTCGGAGGATTTATAACAAAGAGGGAAAAATTTGGCGCTAATTCGATGGACATAACGTAAATGATGTGTTTCTAGCAGTTTCTATTTGGAACATTTAATACTTTGATTAAAAATATACAACAATGCTTTGCAAATCACACCGATTTGATATCGTACGATTTGCAGACCATGCCTGATAGATTTTTACTACAAAAATGAAGAGTTAACTAACGATGTGACTTAACTCCCCGAATTAGCCTTAGACGTTAACCAGCTGAGATTGAATTATTTAAATATCTTCACTAGATGATACATGGTACCGCATTACACATCCCTCAACAAGCTTCCAACCAAAATTCCAATAAATTTGGTCTCGATTATAAACGCTGTTGAATTTTGCCAAAAACGGCAGCAGCAAGACTTGAAAATCCCTGTTGATCCACAGCAGTCGGGTCTACGTAAAATTTCATTTATATCTGGCCAAGGACTGTAACTCCAGCAGCATTACCCAAAACACTTTGTAGAATTCGTATGATGTTACAACAACAACAACAATATCCAGTCTTACGGATTTATAGAATCTCAGGCCATCAGGCCTATCCTAGCGATGTGCCATAGCGATGTCTGCCTAGTGCCCAGAGCGATGGCTGTCAGTATTGGCTTATATACCCTCCCTCATTTTTAATAAGGTATTTATACATATAGAGTTTTGGTATACATTTAGCTAAACTTGAAAAACAAGAAGTTGCACGAGGTGCTTCCCCACCCAAGAGACATATTTTCGGCTTCCCGACTAAGGAGAAATGTCAGCCATCTTGGAGGCAGGACGGAGACCTTCCTAAAGGGAACCAATCTGCATCTTCTCTGGCAACCTGGCAGCTATACTCCACATACAGACAGTAAAAAGTATCTTGCAGAATACCGTAAACACTAGGTAAGCTTCCGGATTGGCAAAGGAAGTTAATGACCATCCACCTCCTTCAGTGAAAGCGCACGGTATCTATGGATATGGTCACCTTTAAATAGTTTATTAGAGATAAAACCAGTCTAGTAGCCAATGTAGACTGTAATAACTTGAAGCCCTGGTTCACATGATCTTTCTATAATAAGAATGCACGTCAGCGCTATTAAGTTTAAACACAAAACATACACGCCCGTAGAACACATCTCGCTTTCAAGGCCTTACAGAGTTCGCACCGGTGGAAATACGAGCCTTGGCAAGGTTCGTAGCGCCAACAAGTGAGTTTTAAACAATATTAAGGAATATGTAGCTCAATATATCGTTGCCTAAATGAGAATAGGAGCCAAGTATATTTCTTGAAATTGTTCATGAAAGGCGAAAAATGTATGTAGTTTCGCATTATCTCTCATTCTGCATCAAAAGCAAAATTTTTGAAAAAAGTGGACTTGGCACCTATTCTCCTTTAGGTAGCCATATCGTAAACGGGACTGTGTGTATCTCAGTTGGCTGGTTTCAGTTCTACCTGATATCTGACTAGCAAACAGTTATCCTAATTTTGCCCGATTTTGATGCACTTCTCGTGGGAAGTGTTTTGTCTATGTCAATCCTATATTGTTCGGTCCAATCATCTGGATTCTCTGTTAAATTTACCTACATTATGTGTGCTAGCATCCGATAGGTCTGCTAGTTTAAATACTAGGCATATTCCTAGTGTTTCATAGCTAATATTTGTAAGGCCTGGTAGTTCGAACGGGAAATGCTAGATACGATCTTTGCTATGAGTATCTTCATGCTGACAACTGCAATTTTTTTATTTTATATATGTGGAGTGAAGCTAGAGCACTCTTGAAACCTTAGAAGCCCGTACATTTGACCACCAGTTTCTAGTCGGTCCAAGAATATGGAGAAATACTCCCCAACTAGTCCCGAACTGGGCCCAACTAATCCCGAAAGGGCCCTGAACAAGCCTCGTCTTTTAAGAAATTTTTCGCGCTCATAATTATTATGAAAAGACTTATAATATAAGTCTTAAAATAAAAATGAAGACTTAAAAATATTTATCTCTAATAATTATTATGAAAGGACTTTTAGATAATAGTTATAGATGAGTGGAAAAATATTTATCACTATAATAATTATTGATTGATTTTTATTCTTTCCTCTTATAATAGTTATGTCTCTGTGTAATTAATTTAAAAATTGCAGAAAAAATGTCTGCCAAATTTTTCCAAAAATCTGCACACGCACAGAAAATTATAGCCAACTTTTGCCAACTTTAGTTGATGTTTGACTTTCATAGGATTTTAATATTCCCTATGTTGTATTAGAATCCACTAACTTTTTAAATTAGAAAGCCGTCATATGAGGATTTGTGTCAGTGGCCCCATAATAAATAGAAGATAAGAAGTGGTGTACAAATTCATCAACGCGAATCTGTTAAAATAGTTTTGTCCCGCTGGATACAATTCACTGTTTGTCGCCTGACTATTATAATGCCTATTTTGTTGTTTTTTTGTTTGTACTCGATGTTACAGGCGCTATGGGGAGGATCTCTCCAACCAACCTAACCTAACTTAGACCACGTCATGCTTATTTCAAATACTGGTTTTCGCTCTTACTGTACATATGTAAATTTTTTTATTTTCAATATTTTACAAACATCACCACAAGTCTTAGCTTTTAACGAAGCACTATAATTTTAACATCTTTTAGAAATCATACTGTACGTTTACGGTTTTTTTTTGTTTCTTTGTAGGCAAAATGGTGCATATCGGCAAGCATTATTGAATTGTTTTTTTTCATAAAATATACACACACAATACCTCTAAGTGTATATAGTTTAACTAAAGAATATCACATTAGTTATCTACATAAATTTATATAAAAATATTAAGCCACATAAATACAAATTGCTAATTATATTTACATAGGCAACGATTTAAACTAGTACCAAAATTTGTTTTAAATTAATTCTATGTAAATATTTATGTATGTACGAATGGATGTATGTAGGTGAAAAGGTTATTGCACTGCACTACTTTTTCATTTTATAGTCCTCTGTGAAGCCATACGTGTCCGCCACTGGAAATGAGATAAAAATTAATAAAATTAAAAACTATTATGCAAAATCAACTGCCATTAAATTGCGTCTCACATTCATAATCAGCTGAGTAGCATTCGAAGAAATCGCCTAACAGCTTGCCGGCAGGCAAATCCCAAGTGCCAGTGCCGCCATATTTCACAGGCAACGCATTCTTATCGATGTGCGACGTCAGCGACTTCCAGTCCTTGCCATGGAAGAATATCTGAAACAAAGCAACCACATTTGAATTACTACAGCGCAGTGCTTTCCGCGTAAAACTAGCAAATTTTTATCAAACTTTAATTGCAATTTTTATTTTCAGTTTTACTAGCTCCAGTTTGTGGCACATAAACATTCTTTTTTTTTTTATAACTTTCTTACCCGCTTTCGCAGCTTCTCGCGTATGAATGGCTTGAAAATGGCGAATAGCATATTGAATATATACGAATTATTCACTATATGCACCGCTTTCAGTCGCATACAAATGCATTCTTGCACATAGTCGAGCAGCATGGCGGCAAAGGAGGGCGTAAATTGCATTACATGGCTCATTGGCAGGCCCTCCATATCGATAATGACTATAGCACCACAAATCTGCGATAATGGTTCGGCCATGGAGCCCAAGACCTAGTTGGAGGGGTAGAGAAGTTAAAATGTTAACAAAACAACTCTTTCGATAATCACTTGCAAGCAAGCAGAGCCACTTACCGTCAATTGTATGGTGCGGAAAAGATCGATCAGCGGGGCGCGTGAGGGTTTCCATTTTTCTGTGAAATAAAAAAGGAGTTTCAAGTTTTAATTTTATTTAAAAAGCTTAAGCCTTAAGACCAAACGGATCGAAGTAGACGAGATTTAAATTCAAAATTTTTAGGAACTGTTTTTGAAAATACAAAATATTTGTCCCATCAGAAGATTAGGATCTTGGATTAAAGCAGAAATAATTTTTTTGGTCTCGGTCCAAACCAAAAAACGTTTGAATTGTCAAATAAGAAGAATAATAATTTTTTTATATGTTAACAATTTTATTTTTTACTCACTTCCAGCTTCGATGGCAAGTATGCGACGTCCATGTTGATCTCGGTTGGGAAATAGCGATAACAAATCTTCCTCAAAAACATTTTTCAGCTTACTAGGTACAATATTTTCACAGGGAGCACCATATTTCGCCTTCATGTGATAGAAGTTTTTGAGCTAAGCGCGAAAAGAAAAGTGGGTTGTCATATAAATATGTATCATTAAAAGAAATACGGAAATATTCATATATACATATATATATATATATTTGGCGCTTACACAATTTCACCGCCATTTACGCCATGCTTAAAGCTGTGGACCCAGCTGTGCCCGTCCAGCTTAAGCGTAGATATCTACCTACTCCAACTTACCCTCTTCATCGCTGATTCTGGATAGTAATGAGTTGGTCGCAGGAACATTTTCATATATTCATCATCAAGTGGCAACTTCAGATGTTTTTCTTCTGTGAAAAGTGGAATAAAAAAAATTTAAGTGGTAAGTAAGAAAGCAATTCACAACAACAGCTTTCACGCAAGCTTTCACCTTACTTTTGCTACGCACACACTTACCTTGTATCAGCTCACGCAGCTTCTTAATGGCCGGTTCCATTATTTCGGGCACTTCACGTAATTCCTGGCGGGCTTTCTCCAACGCCCACTCTGGCGCTTCCTCTTTTTCCATGCGAATAATTCCAGTACCCAAATCGATGTAGGGCACTTTATTATCATCGAACTCTATGCAAAGCGCTTTCACCATTTTGCTGACTGTTTTATTTGGTGTGTGTTTAATAAGTTGTAGAGAGGGCTGTAATAAGAAGAGAAAGTTCTTTTTTGAAACGCAAAATAATTATTGATTTCTAAGACTAGTAAAGCGACTAGTACTTTTTCTGATATGAAATTAAGAATTAATTTATTTAAATTTTTAACCAGAATCTTTACAATAAATAATGGTTTGTGAATTACATTTTTAATGATATGCAATTTTTATTTTCAAAATGCATAAACAATTCAATAAAATCTCGTTCTTTAAACACATTTATTTATATTCAACTAAACAAAGCTTCCTAGCGACCCATACCTCAAGTTGACGCTGTCATTGTCAAAGCTTAATCAAAAAAAAAACAATGAATTGATAGAACAGGTGGAATCGGTCATTGCAAAATGCAGGTACCTGAGTACTTAATATATAAACAATATTACAACAAATAAACATATAATAATCCCAGCAACTAACAGTGAGCTGCGACTTACACGTAAAAGCTTTAGAGATAGAGGAGCTAAGGGTATCTAATACGCAGAAGCGCTCACTTAAATTAAACACCTTAATTTATGCAGCTGACAGTGCATTCTTTTTGATATTTATGAGTAACTAAGCAAACATGTTTTAAACATATTTGCACGAGATTTAGTCACTTCTGAGGCGTCTAAGGCAAATACTTAGCGCGTTTGTAGTACTCTTGCAACTGTGAGCGCACTATAGCTCAGGCCTATGGCTTAGGGAGTATCCGATCGTTTGTTTGTTTATATTACGTGTCGATTTCATCATAGTTATTCTCAATTATGCATACAACACAAAGGGATCTAACAATAATAAATTACGTTTTTGCATTTCACTTTCGCCACTTGGCGTCGAAGTGACTACAGTGACTCGCCATTGGAACTCAAAATTTTCTTTTTCGTGCAGAAATGTTCCTAGAGCATCTAGATGCATTACTGCATCGAAAATTCAATTTTGAAAAAAAAAATTGCTTACGTCTTTTTGACGGTTAGGTCTCGATTTATAGAAATTTGTCGAATTTATATGCATCGTGTAAAAAGTTTTAAATTTTGATTTGCTAGCTAATGCCTGCGACTGCGTCTGCGTAGCTTACTAATTTTCCATATACTTGCGGCAGATTTTTAAAGCTAAAAATACATTTTCATTTAGCTCAGTGAGTTTATGAATATGTTTTAATAACATGGCACATTTATAAGACTAGACCAGCGGTTAAAATTCAATAACTAAAATTAAGGGGAAGTTGAACTGAGTTGAGTTAAGTTGAAGTGAAGTGAGTACAGGTGAGGTGAGTTTAGATAAGTTAAGATGATGCGTTAGGATGAGTTCAGTTGAAATGAGGTGAGGTTAATTGAGTTAAAATAAAATGAGGTGACTTGACGTGAGGTCAGTTAAGGTGAGTTGAGGTGAACTAAGAGGAGTTGATGTGAGGTTAGTTGAGGTAGGTGAGATGAGGGAAGGTGAGTTGATTTGAAGTGAATTGTGGTGAGTATAGTTTAGCCTTTTTATATTATCGACTGCTGCGTGGAAGATTGACCTATCTCGGCAGCCAGTTCGAAAACGCCCTATCTCAAAAAACTTTTAAAAACGCCCTATTTCAGATTTCGTTTCGAAAATGCCCTATCTCAGCTGACGATCCAAAAACACCCTACCTCATCACATTTTCAAGTCAAATAGGGAATTTTTGAGCCAAATTCTGAGATAGGGCGTTCTTCAAAAAAATTGTGAGATAAGGTGTTTTTCAATAAAATTCTGAAAAAGGGCGTCCTTGAAAAGTTTTTTGAGAAAGGGCATTTTCGAACTGGCTGCCGAGATAGGTCGATCTTCTACTCAGCAGTCGATATAAGAATCGAAGCCACAAATTTTCTAGAATTTTTGCATTTATTTTTTTGAATTTTTTCAAACCGTAGTGGCGACCTAAAAAAAAATTTTTTTAATTTGAAATTTTTATTGGATTGCCTGGTGCAAAATCGAGATGTTAATATTTTTAAGGACCACTCTTGTACGAATGTATGTACTCATATGGAATATACTGCACATGTCATGAACTATCGCATTATCAAATATTTGCATCTACGCCTTGTATTGTACCATATTGTATATTAATGCCTTTCGATTGCCAAAGTCCAAGTAAGCTTTACGCTTTTCAGCTAAAATAACCAATCACCAATAAGTGATCTATTTACCAAAGCGAATAACACAAAATTACCCTACTTTTAAAACGATAAACTTCTAAAGACTTAAGTACAGGAATATTCCAGTCGACCGCTAAAATTTATTGTACCTTGCACAACTCAAAACTAGTTAATCCCTCTTGAACCCCAATTATCGTAAAATGTTTAATTCTTTCTCAGCTACATACGTACCCGGCAACACATTGACGTTAAAGATAAGTTGTAAATAATAATTATTGTTTTATTTTTTTGTTTTTTTTTTATACTTAGGTTTTGATCAGCCTCAGCGTTTAGAGGCTGACAGCTACGAGTATTTTAATTGTCTGTTTTCGAACAACAAATTATACTGTCAAACTGTAAATTTATTGGAAAGTACGTTCATATGTACCTATTATCGGTATTGCAGTACCTAATTAATTAATTCAGTCTATACGATTGTACGTAAAGAAAAATTGCATGCGTATAAATATTTATAAGTACATATAAATAGCAGTTACAATTTGTAGTACATACATACATAACTACGCCCATATGCTTATCGTTTTGTAATATACAGATGTTTAACATAAGCCGCTGATAGTGGGGAGTGGTAGTACTTCTGTGTAAATGACCATAAAGAGATTTTTAATTGCCCAAATCTGCATACTTAAGTGCAATTGTCAGTTTATGAATGGTAATTTCTCGGATGAAATTTTTCTCCATCAATTCTCGCTGGACGTGATTGTTTTTCAAAGTGCACGTTATTTAAGTGATAAAAAAAATTTCACCAATGCAGATAATTTATTTGAACACAAATTGCGGGCACAAATGACGCAAATGGTCAAGATAAACATAAATATTTTTTTCTTCCTAAACTTTCGCAATCACAAGCCAGATCGCTAAAGAGATCGTGCAATGCAATTAGACGAGCCTCAGCTACAATTGCGTCCGGCGTAAAGGGACTGATGCAACCACATGCCGCTGGATAGCAGACGTCCTTAAATCCAGAACTATTACATCTACACTAGGACAGGAAAGAGTTCGATTCCTAGCTACGAAAGGTTACCCGCAGAATGCAGTGATCTTCCCTCTGCTATACTCCATCTTGGCAGACGAACTACTCTGTTTTCTTATTGAAAAGGGCTTTGATGTTCAGGCAACCAACAAAAACATCTACATACACTCGGGCAGCAGAGCGGTGCTTTTCTGAAGAATCAGAAAAGTAGCATTTACATATAAAAATACATATCGTATAAGAGCGCTATAAGCAGCTGTGGCTGTGAAGATGTGGTGTGATATTTAATCTTGCCGCTTAAAGTCCGATCGAGCAGTGCCTTGTTAATACACTAACTCGAATTGAGCGTTTCGGCTTCATGATATTGAGGAGATCCCTCAACAGCCTCCTCGACCAGACTTGCAATAAATGACCCACGCTCTCGTTTCCGCCCAGCATTTGTAGCCGACGGTAGCAGTCAAAGTTACTCCCAATCACTTTTCTTCTCAAGGAAACCGACTCGAGGATGCCATTCACTACATTTATGCGGAAGTCTTAATTTGAGATTGAAGGAAACCTTTCCACAAAAGATGACCCTGCACCGACTCTCGAAAACTACTGATCGGCTTTTGAGGAGATTTTCTCTAATATACTCTGTATCGATAAGAGAGTGACCGTTTTTATTTAGAACTTTAATTGGGTTGCCACCTATTAAAAAGTAAAAGCTTTTCGCCGTTCGTTGGATTACAAAATGAGATACCTAATGAAAGGGCATGACCTTCCAATGCAGAGTAAGAAATAAAAGCCGAGATATTCTGACCACGCTAATCTCAAGAACTACTGAACGGATTTAGACGATATTTTTTAAGTTTTGCATCGATAGGAATATTATCTTTAGTACCTACTTTAAATTCCTATAGGGTTGCCACCTGTAGATGTTCAATAATGTATCACCTTTTATGCAGGGTTGCCACTTCTTTAAAAATATAAAATCTTTACCATTTGTTGGGTTAAAAACTAAGGTACCAAGTGAAAGGGTATGGTCTCTGCATGTGTGTGTGTGAGTTTTTAGTTTTTGTTTGAGTGGGGTTGCCACCTATTTAAAATATATGTATGCATAATACGCGAGGAATTTTTTGTTAATGACTTTAGTATTGCCCAGTTCAATCTACTTAAAAAAATTAGGTGTCAAATAAAAAGGCTTGGCTTTCAGATTTGCAGCAAGGTTTTATTTTTCGAAGAGGGTTGCAACCTGTGCGAAAAATTAAAAAAATGTGGGCTGTTCGTTAGATTTGGTGTCAGATGAGGTGCCAAATGAAAGAGCTTGGCCTTCAGATGCGCAATTATATATTATTTTTTTTAATAGGGTTGCAACCTGTTTAGTTGTAAATCACACCTTATTTAATATCTACACATTCAGCGCGAAGCATTGCGCATACGGCTAGTTAGTTGTAAATAAGACTTATTTTTTGGCTTTTCTAAGGACATACCAAAATCCACTCCAACTAATCTCTTAAACTAGGATAGGAGATTATAAACTTTTTTCGTTGATATGTGAATCGACCCGGTCTAATAATAAATGCAAATAAATACATACCATTGTTCCAACTTACATATTTTTACAATAAAGTACATCGGAAATTACATGTCTTTTACGAAATTATTTTAACCACAACCAGGAAATATTACACACCAAAAGAGTTAGCTACTTATTTATTTAGTACTAAGTGTGTGGCAAATTCAATTGTATTGATATTGGTTCCCTATTATCGGCAACCTTTTTTATAGTAATTATAATTGTTATCTTGAATCAAAGTGAAGCGTTAATGTAAGTCATTATAAATCAATAAAACGTGGTAATAATATGTTTAGAATATCATCTAGCCACTTTTTTATTACCTGACTCAATTGGAGTTAAGTTTCACATTTCAATGGAAATTTTACTATACGAATAAAAATATATGAGATTAATTTAAATGCAGCTGCTCAATAGGAAAAGGATGAGGGATGGAACCCAATACGCTGGCTATACACAGCGCTGGTTAGGCCGAGGTAAAGTCTGATGTGATACTCCAAGTTGATTTCTTCATCTTCACTGACAGCCAGGCGGCAATCAAATACCTCATGAAGCTGTCAACAATCTCAATGGTAGCCATGAAATGCCGCGCATCTCTTAACGAGATGGCTGAGTCATTTCGCCCAAAGGTGATATGGGTTCCGGGTCACTGCGGCATAGAGGGGAACTGTAAGGCCGACGTACTGGCGCCACTTTTACCAAACTTCTCATTTAAGATATAAATGATGGAATATAAATATTCTGGCAATTGCAAGCTACTTATTTCTGAGAGACTAACTAAAGTAGCGAACGATAGATGGCATGACGAGATCCCCACACGAGAAGATAAACGCACTGGCTTACTATTGAGCCCAAATAAGCATAATGGCAATTTGTTGGTATCTATCATAACAGGACATTACCTTATGGACAAGCAAGCATATCGACTAAGCGTATGATTACAAGAAGTAATGTAGAAGTTGTCAAGATAAGGAAACGTTTCTGCACATATTACGCCAGGGGTCCTTATTTATCCTCAGACGAGGACTCTTCACTCTAGGAGGACAATTCTTCCATAACTTGGAGGACGTTATATGCATGGAAATCAGGGATTTTCTAAAATTTTATGTTTTAGGAGGGGTTTGAAGTTGCTGACGCCACATGCAGCATCACAAAGGGTGTAGGTCTTAGAAACGACCGCGACAACCTAACCTAACCTTACCTATGACAGTTGCGAATGCATTCAGAGGTAAAAAAAATAACGCATACTTTCCCCTAAAATTGAAGTACACTAATATAATAGAAAATTTGTTGGCGCTGACAAAAAAATTTAATAGAGCGTGCGCAAAGTGGTTCCAAACCTCAAAGAAAAGCTTTTCAAAACTCTTTTCGGAGCCTTCCTTTGCGGACTTCGCTGATTGTCTGCAGACCCATGGGTTCTTTGGCTTTGCCCTAATCTCTGTCGTTATCCATATAGTCTTATCTTATAGAAGATCTTCTGCTTCTGTCTATATCATTTTCCTTGCCTTTGTCTCTCACTTTGTTCCCAGTAGCGTTCAACGCAGCGCATTTAACCCTTTTGCGACCGTAGGCCTACAATTAAAAATATACACCACGAAATGGGAACCTCCTCCTTTTTCTCAAGTCGATAAAAACCCCTGAACTTTCTTAAAAAAAAAATAAACAGAAAAAATATGTTTCTTTACAATTCCATTTCCTCAAAAATTTTGTTAAAAAAATTTCTTTGGTGCAAAAAAAAATTATTTATGTTTGGGACATTTTTTCTGCTTTTAGTAAGAATATTTTTTTATATGAAATAAATTTCTTCTTAAAAAAATTCTTATTCTATAGATAAGCAAATTACTTTCAGAAAACATTGTTTTTTCGAAAAATTACTACTTTTTCAAAAAGAAAATAATTTGTATCTAAAAAATTTGTTTCTTAAAGTGTGTTTTGTTTTTAAAAATTTATTATTTTCTATAAATGATTTTTGTAAATACATATGTTTTTCATCTGTGTCGTAAATTTTTCTAGTTTTGGTATAACTATTTATTTCTTACATTAATGATAAAACAAAAATTAAGCACATTATGCGAAACAGAAAACTTTAAAACGATCCACACAGTTTTCTTATGAGTGGAGAAAACCTTTGCGAAGCATGTTTTCTTTGGTCCCCAAAGGGTTAACCACGCGCTCACCATATTTATAAATTACCGTGTACACATGTCCGAGCTCGAATAAGTGGTTTCACTTCAAAAACACTTGAAATAAAATGAGTGACATCTGTAACTACTCGGCAAAATAGAGAATATATGTAGATAAAAAAAATACACCAAAAGATTTTCAAACGTGCACGTAAATAATTTTTTGCTGAATCAATATCTGTTTCTAAATTTCTAAATGAATTAAGATTTAAACTCAAGCGAGTCTTCCCATGAAATCAGCACAAAATTAAAAGATCTACTCTTACGAAAAACACAAGCATATGTACGTATGTACTATGTTATAACTTTAGAAACCAGTTTATACATTTTGCCTACTCAGTAAGATTCAATAGTTCAATATCAATGCTAATGGACTACCTTCAACTGTAACCAGAAGCGAAGGTAAAAAATTATTGGTAGCTATAAAAAATTGTTAATTTTGAAAATATGCCTATGAAGTCACACAAATGTACAAAATGAAGGGTGGTCCAAAAATGCTTGTGGGGAAAAAGTATAGTCGGAATTTTTATGCTCTCATCCCCTAGGGTTGTTCTATACCGAAAAAAGTATACCCTTATTTTTTTATTTTGAAATCAAAATACATTTAGAGGTCGCTGAAAGCGCCCAAAGTTTTCCATGTATTTTATATGGGAAAACCCTACTTTTCGTAGAAATGGTATAGAATGGTTAAAAAGCTACATTTTTCTACCTGTTTATCTGCAGGAGATTCCCAATAATAATACCCAGTTGTTTCTTTAACCATTTTTTCATCGCAACTATAATTTATAGGTCCGCCAAAAACCCACAAAAACCCCGAAAAATGCAATGGGACGACCAATAAAAAATCGTTGGTATTAAAAAATGGTTAAATAAACATCTGGGTATTATTATTTAAAGTCTCCTGAAGAAAACCAGAGTTTTCCGATCGAAAAATATTGATTTTCGAGAATTCTATACCATTTCTACGAAAAATTTTATTTTTCCCATATAAAAATATGTACATGGAAATCTTTGAGCGCTTTGAACGACCTCTAAATAGTTTTTTATTTAAAAATAAAAAATAGGGGTATACTTTTTTCGATATAGAACAATCCTAGGGCGTGAGAGCATTACAATTGACACTTTACTGTTCTTGGACCACCCTAATGTGCACACATAATGAAATTCATGTAGTCTAAGAAATTCACGTTTTCGCTAATAATTTCGAAAGCGCAAATTTAATAACTCATCGTCATTTTCAATTAGCGATTTGATGCATCAGCAGCTACCAGTAGAAATACTAGTATCATCATAACAGTTGATGGGATAGTCGGTCAATTCATCCCCCGTGAACGGAATAAGTATATAATTTTTTTCGCGGCGCTCTAACAGTCGCATTGGCCGCATTGGTTAAAGTTGGAAATCTAATGCTCTCACCTCTTAGGATTGTTTTATATTGAAAAAAAAATAACCCCTGCTTTTTTTATTCCGATGAAAAAAGTATTTAGAAGTCGCTCAAAGCGTTCAATGTTTTCCATATACATTTAATAAGAGAATAACCCTTTTTCGTATCTATCTATATAATTCTTCAAAATTTAATATTTTTCATCAGAAAACGTTGCTTCTCTTCAGGTGACTTCCAATAATAATACCCAAATCTTTATTTTACCATTTTTTAATACTAAAGATTTTCAAACTTTTGGAGTTTTTATGGGTCCTACAAAAATGGTCTATATGAAGAAATCGTTAAATAAACAATTGAGTACTATTATTGAAAGTCTTCCGAAGAGAATCAAAGTCTTTCAATCGATAAATATTGATTTTCTAAAATTCCATACCATTTCTATGAAAAATTGTTTTTTTTTTCATATAAAATACGTGGAAAACTTTGAGTGCTTTCAGCGACCTCTAAATATTTTTAGATTTTTTTCGTTACAGAAGTATTAAAATTTCGACTTTACCTTTTTTTTGGACCATCCTAATATACATACAATTTTGCGACTAACAATTGGCGAACTCTATCTTATCTTTTCCGAACAAAGCAACAAAGCCTTACACGCAGGTGCACCAAATTATAGCAAAACAAAAAAACTTTAATCAATTATGTATTTCCTTTTTAATTTGTTATTTCTTATTGAATTATGTATTACTACATACATACATATTTATTCCACAGTGATCTTTGGAACCGAAATAAAAAAAAAACGATAATAACGACAATAGCATACACGCGTTCGATACACTTTCAAAGAATTTTGTGGATTTTTTCTTTGTTTTTGCTATCACTTGAACTTCGATTCGATTTTATGTATGTTGATTTACTTAAATGTTAAACGCAATAAAAGCAACAGAGACACGTCGTCAGCGGTCAACAACATTGTTCACACACAAACTACACCTCCTATACGTATAGATACCAATCACACACTGAATCACTCACCGCAGAAATAATTGAGAAAAAAAAAAAACTATAAAAATACTGAGTAATTTGGTACACTTGGTTGTTTGATTTTTATTTTTGTTCACTTAAAATTGGGTTATTCGCGTTACAAAGGGTAATGCCAAATTTTCACTTAGCCATGAAATGACAAAAAAATGTGCCCCTAAACTAACTCAAATTTTTTTTCCGCAGGAAAGTGTCTTATTTCTATAGCAAAATTATATATACATATGTATGTAAATTTAAAAATATTTTTGGGGTCATTCCAAGTAAAAGGGGAAAACGACATAAATTTTAAACTGACTTAATTATCTCTATTTTAGTAGTAAACTGTTGCTATATCTCTCTTCTAAAAAACAAGTATAAAAAGAAACTGTAGTTTTTTTCTATGCAAATTTTTACTTAAATCATAAGAACTTTGCACCATTTAAAAGGAACTGTCCCACCAGTCACAGCTTTAATATCAGCCTAATTTTTAACAAATACCAACTCGTATAGTACATAAAAACAATCTTCAAAATTAAGTGTTTTGGCTAAAATTCGCCTTTGAGTGCACAAAGTTACATTGGAGGGATTTATTTAACCAAATTACATTAAAAAAAAAATGAAAATACTTTCTTTGGGAACAAATATTAACATATTATGTTGTGGGAGGAATAATTTTTTTTGAGAGAAAATATTTATTTTCCCTTAAAGTAGTTCTGTAGCTTTACTTTAATTTAATTTAATTGCATTTTAATAATAATTTTTTTTTTTGAGAGAAAATGATTTTTTTGCAAAAGGGATTTTTATTGAATAAGTTTTTTTTGGGAAAAAATAATTTTTTAAGGATTTTGGTAAAAATAATTTAGAAAACAACAAATTTTTTAGCAAAATTTAAAAAAGCTAAATTACAAAAAACACATTTTTTGGTGGGAAAAATTTTAAGGTAAAAAAATTATTTTTAAGTAAAAAAATATTTTCAACTGAAAATATTTTCTTACAAAAACGTATGAAAGTCACCTATTTAGAATTATTTACTTCAGATTATATTTATTTATTCCTCGATGAACTACAATTTGCATTCAATTGCCAATTTTTTTTAATATATTGTTGAGGTTTTGGAGGGGCTAAAAAATATATTTCACTGTTATATAAGTTCCGATGATATAGTAACAAATAATTCACAATTGTTTACATTCTGTAGTTAAATTTCCCACCAGTCACAATGGAAAGGACCTTTGGTAATTTGTTGGACTTCGGTATAAAAACTTATTTGATTAAAGATACTAACAACAGTTTTCGGCAGGTTAATTTCCAGCCCAAGAACACAAGTTCATATCCAAGTTGTGTAGAAAGGAAAACGACCGCTGGGAATCTACGTGAGCGTGTTCGTTTTGTGCACAAAGTCATTACAGGCTGCTACGTAGTTCTATGCGACTAAGGGCCGTTTTCTGAAGTAACTTTTAACTTTAAAGCTCACTTTATATTTAGATGTTGGATTAAAAATAAAACTATGTCTTCAGCTAATCATTTCCACTATCGGTTTTTAACATACGTATGTTTCCTGGTGTAAAGCAATATAAAACCGACAATAAAATGCTTTATTTTACTCACAGTCATAAATTTTAATGAAACCTTTAAATATTAAGTGAACTTTAAAGTTATAGGTTACTTGAGAAAACGGCCCTAAGAATTAAATTAAAGGAATTTTATAGTCCATTGATATACATATAGAGGGTGATACAATGATAAGACCAGGACTAATTGATAAGTTTTGACTTTTTTTCAAACTAATATTAATTTTATGATAATCATAGGCGGCACTTGTCCGGATGCAAGTATTGCCCGACCCAGGGCCTTTGAAATTTCACCTATTCTCAAATATGTTACAATGCAGTCGTCACGACGTATGAGTAACATTTTTTTGTTATCCATTCCAGTGCTTACTTGCTTGCTTTACGAAAGTGGCAAGTGCTTGCAGTTTTACGAGTTTTAGAGCAGGGGTGCGCATCCAGTAGCTCAGTTGGCTCACAACAACATTATTGTGGCTCGACTTACAACCAAAACATCATACAAAATGATAATAGCAAGCTTTGACTCAGTTTTTATCATTGGTTTGTTGTTAGTTTAATACCAAAATAGTTTTTTTTTTGCTATTCCGAGATCGCTGTTGTTTTCTTTTTCTTTTCTTTTGAGATTGCCGTCGTGTGGCTCATAAAGTTAAATTTATTGGACACCCCTCTTTAGTAGCATAAAAGAGTCACTGAACTTTGAGGTGACTTGAATTTTTTTGGTTTAATGTATTTATATGACTTTTTATTTGAGTAGTAAGGCATTGGCTATAACAGATGCCCTGGTATTTGCATAAATTGTAAGAAGCAGAAGGGTTGCCACCTCTTTAAAAAATTAAATTCAATTGAGCTAGGCGAATTAAGTAATTAAAATATGTATCCCCATATGAGTGCAGGAATAAAGAGGTTTAAGGTAGTAGTTTAAATTATTTGGAGAGTGTTTCCATCTGTTTGAAAATTCAAAATTATACAAAATTAAAAAAATGCTGTCAAAAAAAACATTTAGAACATTTTCAAGTAGTCTTAAGAGGGTTGCCAACGGTTTAAAAGGTTAAATTCAAATTATTTAATAAGTTAAGTGAATTAGTAAAAGATGAGTATCAATCGAATTGGGTTTGAGAAAGCTTTATTTTTGAACTATATTTAGGAGTGTTGCCACGTCTTTAAATATTCAAATTCCATCAGTTAATTAAAATATGTTTCACACTGTCAAACCAAAGAGATTAAAAAATAGTTTAGTTTGAAAATACATTTAAAGGGGTTGCCACCTGTTTGAAAAATTAAATTCAATTTGAATTAAGCGAATTAAATAATTAAAATATCTATCGCCATATGGGTGTAATAATAAAGAGGCTTAAGTAGGTAGTAGTTTAAAAATATTATGCCATCTGTTTTAAAAAATTTCTGTAAAATAAAACGTTTAGAATATTTTCGAGGAGTTTGAAGAGAGTTGCCGCTGTAGTGTTGCCACGAGTTTAAAAATCTAATTCCATCACTTAATTGAAATATTCAACACATTGTCAGACCAGAGAGGGTTAAAATATTTTCAAAGAGGTTGCCACCTGTTCGAAAAGTCGAATTTATTTACCTATCCACAAGTATTTAAAAAAAATTGGTTTGAAAATATTTTTGTTTATTTAGGGTTTTCACCTTATCTAAAAGTAGTTTATATCTAACTTTATTTTTGAGGTGTCAAATTGAAGGGCGTGGCCTGTAGATGTTAGAACTTTTCTTTGCGGTTCACTCTGAAACTTCTGGGCGGGTTTAGATAAATAAATTGGAATACATTTTTCGGTTTTTGAATGGGGCTGCCACTTGTTTACGAATCTCAATTGAATTTTGACGTTTTTAACGCCATGCAGGTTCACTAGTTATTGTTATTATTATTAAGGCGTTAAGCACTTGTTTATGAAAATAGCCTTAAACGCAAGCGCGCCGCGGCACTAATGTGGACGCCAATATTCACTTTTGCGCGACAATTAAGTTCAATTGATAACTTTTTGATTTTCCATTATCCATTGCAGACGCGACAGCGCAATTTTGTGGTGCTATTTATGAGCAGTCATGCATACATGCCAATGGATATATCAAACAAATGCACACACATGCAAACGAATGTTAAGTAGTACATATATGTACATATGTATGTATGTCAAGTAGTTAACGCCATTAGGCAGTGCACGTTGATCATTAGCAACTTTGGTGCTTTTTGTTGTAGTATTTAGGTACATATAGGTAAGTATGTAGCCGTTTTTTGTTGCTGTTTTGGTTTTTTGTTAAGTACCTAAGTACATTACAATTTTTGTGAGTTTGGTGACTTTTAATATTTAAAGGTAAAAGTCAAGGTCGCATACAAAAAAGCGTCAAAGTCAAAAAGCTAAAAACAAATTAATGTGCAATGCTAAACGAAGTTAACAGCAATAAATATTATAGAATAACAGCAATGGTTAATGAAGCAATGCGACGCGTTGAGTGTAAAAAATAAAAAATAAACATGGAACATGAAGAAGCAAAAAACTCAGTAAATAAGTTAATAAAGCATAAATAATAACCAAAGTTAATGGAGGGGCAGATTTGTTTAATGTATAGATAATATTTATGCGTCAAATCAATAGCCTAAAAAGCACAAAAAAGGGTGCAAATTACTATATGTAAATGGTAAATATAAATAAATATTTATAGTTAGCATTATTGGAAATTTCCATAAAATTGGAGGTATAAAAAAATGCGCAACAAATGTTTATATTTACCTTGAGTAGTTGATCGAAACTCGAATTCAATTTTACATTTTTTTTTTTGTTAATTATTTGAACAAAGTTCGCTAACAGTGTCGCAGTTTATTTTATGTAAACTTAAGTGAGTAAATATTATTTATTTAGGAATTTTTCGAAGGTTATATGCTCTTCAAAAAATTACAGATACCATTAGAGAGCTTTTTATTCTCTGAATACCCTCAAAAGCAGCTAATTTTTTCTAGGTCTTAACCCAAGTTAAATCTTCAATGTTTAATCTTCCATCAAGGTAGTAGCAACAATTAATCAGCCCAAAAGTGATGACCGTAGCAGTTCGTATCTCAAAGCCAATTTCATCACTTGAGCGCATGAAGCCATGAGGTTATTAAGCGCCAATGTCATCCAACAGGTGTTAATTATAAAATAACAAAAAATTTCAAGTGCATCCAAAATTTCCAAGAAGTCCAAGACCACCTGTTACTACAGTAGCAAAACAACCAACACCCGTTCAAAAAGCTGACGACGCAGAACTAACTCACAAGTTTTTGTGGGTAAAGTCAAGGCCTTGCTGGAGAATTTAAAAACGCTGATTAACAAGAAATTTCGCTTAGCTTGCGACAATAAAAAATATGCATTTCTTCTTTTGCTTGCGTTTTTTTCTTTTGTCAATTTTTCATTTTGGTATAACTTTTTTGTTAGAAATATTTATAAAAGAACAAAGCTTTGCAAATAAAATAAGCTGAGCAGCCATTTTTTTATTTATAGCTGCTTTTTGAGCTGATATACACTGTGGGGAGCCGAAATGAGTACACGCTGATTTTTGTTAAATATTTGCAAGGTTTTTAAAGTTAAATTTTTTTTTTGTTATTTTTTCGTAATAATATATGGTTCATGCTGTAACCTTACCCACATACATAAGTCAAAATTTCAAACTTTATACAGAACTGAAAAATTTAGCAAAATTTTATTAAAATTTCAACTTTTAAATTTTATTTTTTAGAATTTTTTTGAGTAGGCAGTTTGGTAACCCATTAAATTTTAGTGCAATAAAGTGCAAGTTTTAAGCGGTTGCAAAATCTCGTTGATTTTTTATTAATTTTTTCTTTCTGGCGGCTTTTGCGAGTTTTTTTCATATTACCAGCGCAATTCAAAAAAACTGGCGTAGATTTTTTTTTTAATTTTCTTTGTAAATGGTCGTGTGCATTTTCTTCCATAAGTGATTCATGCTTGTGTAGATTAAAAAGTTAAAATTTTAAAGAAAATGAAAATAACAAAAAAATATAAAATTATTTTAAAAACCTTGCAAATCACCGCGTACTCTACTACTTTAATAAAACTTACTTGAGAATTCTGAGAATCTTAAAATGGACACTGTGTGCTTTTGCAACAGAATTGTACGTACGTATGTAGCTTTAGTTATATGTCAAGCTTTTATTTCATATAGCAGAACATTTAAAACAGGCATGCAAACAATAATTTTTGGTTGTAATCGAAGTTGCATGCGAATAATTAGGTACTATAAATCAAAGTTCGATTGAAATTTAACGACTTGTCATAAAAATGTGATATAAGGAAATCTGCAAACCTATAAATCGAGCGATTTTATTGAACATTTATTTACATGAAAACATACAAAGATACTGACATGACATCAGATACACAAAGAAAAGTGAAAATATGTAATTATAAAGTAATGGTAAACTATTGCATACATATAGCATTTTCTTATTGATTTTTTTGTGTTAACTAACTAAAAATTCCATAAATTTATAGATAGAAATAAATTCAAAACATGCAATTACTTAGTTTAAAATTTATTTATTATCTATGCAATTCTATATACATATATGTACATACATTAGACTGCATCACCAAAAAAAGTTGCGGTTTTTCCGCCGGGATTACAAAATCTATTATATTTTAAGACGTCCACCAAAATATTTCGGAAAAATATTAAGATTTAAACGAGCTGGACCGATTTGAAAATACCTCCAAAAATGAAGTTTTTTATGAATAAAAATAGGGTCTTAAAGAACTTTTTGAAAAAGTCCCCTCAGATGACAAATTAGATTAAGCTTAAAAAATCTGCATAAAAATATTTGAAAATCTTTTCAACGGAATCGTAATGAGATTTTTGATGCTGTTTTTTACTTTTTTCAAAGATTGGTTTACGAAAAACTTGAATAACTGGGCCAAAACTATTCTGATTTAGACTTATGGAATCTCAGTAGAAAGGTATTTTCACACTTTTTTTATTTCTGGCCAAAAACACGTCATTCGTGTCCCATCTTGTTTTTTCGAATACCAACACATCTTAATTCAACTTTGAATGACGTTCGTTCATCCTACCTTTCTCTTCCATCCTTTCAATGAGTTTATTAGCAAAGAAATAAAAAGGGTGAGAAAATACCTTTCCAATGACACCTCTTAAGTCTAAATCGGAAGTGTTTAGGTTCAGTTATTCAAGTTTTTCCTATACCAATCTTTGAAAAAAGTTAAAAAATTGCATCAAAAATCTCATCATTACGATTCCGTTTAAAATTTTTTTTTTGTTTTTTTTTTTTAATATTTTTAAGCAAATATTTTAAGCTAAAACCGTTTTGTCATTTGAGGGGATTTTTCCAAAAAAAATCTTTAAAAAACTCCATTTTTGGAGGTATTTTCAAATCGGTCCAGCTCACTTAAACCTTAATATTTTTCCGAAATATTTTAGTGGACGTCTTAAAATATAATAGATTTTATAATTCCAATGGAAAAATAGTACCGATTTTTTTTTTGTATAGGGAGTGATGCAGTCTAATATACATATATATTTGCACTCCCAAAGCAGTGGGAATCATGTGTATCAAAAATTTATAGCTAGCATTTATTGCTCACTCAATATTTTCAACATTAAACATTGTACAAGCAAAAACAAGTGCAGTTAAGCCATTAAATATGTGTACTCGTTAAATTTATTTTTTTAATGTCTTAAAATTTTAAATTACCATTAAAAACAGTGTCATCAAATTTTTATTTGTGTTGACAAACATTTAATTACGCTGACTTATAGCTTAACCTGTGCACAGTTTATATGAGAAATTTCTAACATTCTCTTTTAAAATTACTCTAAATAAATTTAGGTATTTAAAAATGCAATGAGGGCTGAATTTTGATTAGAAGTTAATTGTTATACAAAAACCCAAAAAAAATAAAATTAATGCAGGTATCATGTGTATTTTAGCAAATACACTTATTGCTTTTCGTAAGTAAATACGTATGTATGTTAGGGTGGAGAGAAAAAGATCAATTATTCGATTTCGAAATTCTAATATTGCGGAAAAATTGCGTCATATGAACACATTGAACTTGTTGTTAAACTGTTTTCCGATCGTAAAATATTTACGGTCGCCCCAAGAGCCTTAAAATTTCGAAAAATCTCTCAAATTATGATTCATTTATTATACTTCTTTTAAGTGATTTTCTAGAAAGAATTGAAGTTCGCGGTTTTGTAGTGCATAAAATTCTACTGCAATAGAGTGTAAGTAAGCTCAAGTTGTTAAAAATTTCCGTTGATTTGGAATAATTTTTAGCGACGGTATTAAGCTAAGTAACTATACACGGTAGAGAAAAAATGCGAGACTTAGACAAAAATCTTGCTAGAGACGTGTAAACACACAATAGAGCTCTATTAGGGACTCAAGTACGTAGTCTACGTGAGAAATATTTAGCGAGACTTTTTCGCCGTGTACACATTCCATAAGACATTTTTCCACATATAAAAAAACATTCATCTCGAACAAATTTTGTATGGAAAAACTGCATGGCACTGTCAGTATGATCATGTTAGGCAACTTTTCCGTACTATTAGAATTACGAAATCAAAAAATTTACGTTTTCGCTCCATAGTATATTCTAATGTATGTATATCCTTAACTCAGTTTTGTGGTAGTTGTTCTACATTTCAGGAGCGGAGTTGTTTGCAAGAAATTGACTGCAAACACAGCACAAAACTTAGCTCCCCCTCTGCCATAACACCTACTAAGGCAATGAATTAGATTATAAACATCCTACCCGTAAATGTTATGGGAAGGCAAAATGCTTCGACTACAGGAGCTTAGAAGTCGAAAGCGGCTCGATGTGGTCACACCAGTGTTGCCACAAAAAAATTACCAAATTCCTCAAAAAAAATAAAAAAAAATAAAAAAATAAAAAAAATAAATAAAAAAAAAAATAAATAAAAAGGCCTCAAAATTCGAACAAATAACTCAAAAATTTTTTTACAGATATGAGTACTTATTTTGTACTGCATACTATTTACAGGTAATAATAATAATAATAATAATAATAGATTGGCGCTTACACATATGTTAGTGTTTGGCCGAGCTTCTCCTCCGATTTGTGGCGTGCACGTTGATGTTGTCACACACAAAGCGGAGGGACCTACAGTTTTACGCCGACTCCGAACGGCGATTGTATTTTAATGAGAAGCTGTTTTTCATGGCAGAAATACACTCGGAGGTTTGCCATTGCCTGCCGAGGGGCGACCGCTGTTAAGAAAAAACCTTTTTTCTAAATTTTTTTGCGGCCGCCGGTGTAGTTATTTACAGGTACTTAGTATAAACATGAATTACATTCTCCAATTCAATTGGTATATTTGTTCTTGCGGCTCAAACAAAGTGTCACCGTTGCTTTTTATGCCTTGGTTTGTATATAATATTGCTGCAACTATATCAGTGCTCAATTTGGTCCTCAAGTCAGTCCTACACATTTTTAAACCACTAAATATACGTTCTACTGAAGCATTAGAAAAGGGTTATATTATCAATGCAGATATAATTTTTTTTTTATTAGGAAACTTATATGAACCTGAAGAATCTTTTAATTCAAAACCTTTTTTCCTATAATTTTCTGGATCTAATGAAGAATCAATATGAATATCCTTATGATCGAACCGTGCGTGTTCTCTCCATTCGTTACCGAGATTTTGTAAGTTCAAAATACATAAGCTGAAAATATAACGATGGAAGGAAAAAAATTATCGATAACATTTTGAATATTTAGTAGCAAATGCAGATGTGCTTAAGAGCGAAAAACACCACACAAGGGGCTTGACAAACCAAGCGAAATATCTCTTTCTTCAAAGCTATTTATGTTGTGTGTGACGGTGTTTGAAAGTTTGACAAGCCGTTTGAGGGAAATGTGAACAATAATTAAAATTGTTTGATTTTCTGGTCGCCATGTTGAGGTTTGATCAAACCGCTTACGTTGTGTATGATAAAATCGCCTCATTCGCAACGGAATTTTTACCGAATGAGGACGCAAGAGAGAAAAATCGAAGAAACCCAAACCCTTTTACACTGTGAACCGGAAGAAAACTAAAATTCTTTGCTTGAACGAGTCATGTTTGCATGGTGTATGGCGAATTGGGAAAAGTAGGTTTGAAGAATGTTTGACAGGCCACTTGCATAGTGTATTTCGCTCTTTATAAAACTTCGGAAAGCTTTTTGTTCAAAAATTTGCAGAGCGATTTAACAATTCTCTTCTTTAAAATATGGTGGCTTTTGTTATCTGCAAATATATCTAGAGAAAATTCCTCAAAAATTCCTCTAAATAAAAATCCTCAAAAAATACTCAAGCGCACCCGAAATTCCTCACGTTTTGAGGAATTACTCACAAAGCGGCAACACTGGGTCACACTACAATTCTTATCAACCAGAACTACCGCGCACAACGGACTACTGTGTACCAATGCTCACTTTTACTAAAGGTTATAGCATAGCTATACCTAGCGGAGAATCATGGATCGAAAGAGTCCAGAATCTGAAGATGCCATGAGATTCTAAACGGACGGCTTCAAACTATAAAACAGAGTAGGAGGAGGCGTTTACTCGGAACGATTAGGAATACAGCTATCTGTAAGCGGACAGGTATGGCACTCGCTTCCTGCAAGCTCTTACTAAGGGAACACTTTCTTGAGGAGCGGGCACCAGATGTTGGCACACTAAAACCTGCAATTCAACGAAGCTTACGTGACCGAAATGGAATAAAAGAAAATCGAGAGAAATTCTCACTCTCAATAGAGGCGATCACTGGCCATTGGCCTGCTCACAGGACATATCGTGGAAGGCATGCAGAACGCCATGATTTGCAGCAAATTTATAAAATTCCTTCTATCTCTTAAGTGGAAGGACGCTAATCTACTGATTTCTGTACTAACAGAACAGAGGAAGGACACTAGACTCCTCGTTGGTGCATTAACAAAACATTGTTTGGTGGTTCGAAAGATAAGACAGTGGAACACATCCTTTGTGAGTGTCCTGCCCTTAGTCGAATTAGTCTCCTGGGTATTGACTTTCAGCCGTATCTGAGAGCCGCTTTCATAATAGGGTACTATATGGTTTTCGGAGATTAGCTGTGTAATATGGTCCTAGTCCTTATGCTATGCAGTGGCTAACCTACCTAAGCTAACCTAACCTATCAACTTAACATCTTAATTACTCACAAAATTTAAGCACTTGAATGAGTAGTGATTTACACAAAGGAACGTGACTCTTCAAACGCTTCGGCACTAAGTCGGGCTTTACACTTTTTTATGATGCATTTGCGCACGATACCCTCTAGGAAATACGCTGAAACTTATGCGCTAATTAGGGCACGGTTGGATTAAGCAAAATAAAATTTGTATATTTTCTTTTTGAATGCTTTGAAACCAACTCCAATTTGCATTATGTAGAGTTGACTTAATAAAAATTAAATTGTTCAAAGTGCGCAAATACTTTGTCACATCCTTCGGAATGTTTCCCAAACTAGTTCCATTAAAACTGCTTTATAGTGCCTACATTCTTAATTGCTTCACTGGTTGAAATATTGATTTGCTATTTACCTCAAAAATAAATTCATATTACCACATGCTGACTCTACAAACACACGCATATACACATACATATACACATATGTACATATGTGGTCATTGCAAATTACGAAAACTTAATCACCACCGAAAATTACTATAATTTCCCGCTGCACTCGCGCTAACTGATGGTTCACATCTCAAGGTAAGCTCCATTTCAATTGGCTAAACTACAAAATGCACAAACGCGAGTAAGTAAGTGCAATTATGCAATATACATACATATACTATCTAGCTAGGTATGTATTTATTTTTATTTTTTTTGCTGCAAAAGTTGCTTAATTAACTTTTTCATAACACTTTGCGTGCACTTGATAACCCCACAAAGACCGGCCGCAAAAAAATAATAAATAAATACATAGTAAAAGTAGTGGAATGGCTGACAGCATTGCAATCTCGCTGAACTTGCTATATTTTTTAGAGAAGTTATATTTACTATATATGTATATATATCTGCAGTTTTTTATGTTTTTTATTTTATTATATTTTATTTATTTTTTTGGTTTGCATTTAAATAAGCTACTTTGCGGCAACCTTCTGTGTGCCTCAACTTTGTACATTTCGTATCTGATTGCAATTCAGTCAATTATCGCTATTTGTTTGTATTAAGTAAGTTGTGAGACACGAATTTCAGTGCAATTCTCTTTTTTGATGTTTGAATGACAGCCGCAGCTTTCAAGCTTTAGTTTGCTTTCGTAGCTGTAAATATTTTTAATTAAATTTTTTATTTATAAACGTTGAATAAAGAGGATGGGTTCAATCACATTGTTGATTAACTGCTCTTCACTTAAACATGATGCTATCACATTTTAAATCCGGTTTCAGGTAATACTTAAATAATGTTTTCATCAAAATTTGAGGTACAAACTGAAATGGTTGAGAGCTTTTCAGGTCAGAGGATTAAGCGATTTGAGGGCGTTTGCAAATTCTAATTGGCTACTGTTTCTCAGTGAATGGCTAGGAACTTGTACTGCTTTCACTGCATAGCGCCACAATAGCCCTCAAGTCTGAAAAATGTTACCTATGTATGTGCGATAAAAGAGCTCAAACGCAGTAAATCTTCCTTTTTAGTTTGTCCATTGATGGATACAATTTATAAGAGACATTTTCTTCTTTCGTAAACTAAGCTTCCTTACAAATCTATGTCACCAAAAGTCCCTGGCCAAACCCCTTCCTCTTCTACTTTCAGCGCCACAACAAGGTGTCATACAACCTTTTCGAGAATCAGCCAGGCGGGGCCCTTTTACTAAGCCTAACTTGAACGGATTACTTCGGATACAAGGTGACCTTCGGAGCTACTAAGCCTTTCCTGATGACAGCAGGTCCCTGCCACTGCGAACTATACTCCAATTATGTATTATAGTTCCACCGAGCTGTGCTATGACAGAAAAGTGCCCGACGAAAGTCCACAACAAGCGCTTGCCGCGCAAACATCAAAGGTCCTGTACCCTCTTGTGGTAAGGTTGTTGAGAATGACGTGTATCGACACATAGCCAGCAACATACCTGCGAAGGGGCTTCATCAGAGCATGTCGCTTAAAAGACACTCACCAAGGTCGACGTACCGATATCCGTCTAGCCACCTTACCGATCAGAGGGGATAATGAGAAGTCTTTGAAGGAAGCCAAAAATTCTAGATTTTGACATCGAGTCGTATGGAAAGGTGTACGTCGTGAAGCGCCAACGAAAAGGGCCAAAACTATGGAATCTAGTCTCGATGCTTTGCTATTATAGCAAAAGATCGAAAGAACATAAACGAGAAAGTGGAAGCAATGGAGAAGATTGAATTCTACGGAGATGATCAATATATGCAAAACTGATATGGTAGGTTAGGTTGGGTTAGGTTAGGTTTTGTGGCAGACCCCGAGGGACCCATTAAGACACTAATTAAATTGCCCATTGTATTACCACATTACATGAATGCTTTGAATGGTAACAATAGGTTCACTATGTTAAACTAAGAGAAGTGCTTCACTCCGAAGAGCTTTTCAGGAGTGTTAATGAAATGCGCACCGAGGTGTTTAAACCTTATTCTAGCGAATTCGGTACAGCTGAGAGCGAAGTGCTGAGATAATTTCCAGCAGCTGCGACAGCAGGAATCCGTGACGATATTAAGTCGCACCGCGTGGATTGCTAAAGCATAATGCCTTGTCAGTAAACCTGTCAGAATCGATAGCAGGCGCTTATGCAGCTGCAGAATCTCCCTTGATCGGCTGCGGCCAACAACCGCCCAGAAGGATCTTGCAACTTTGCTTGTCGGAGGTTTTCACCCAGCGCTCGCTGAGCCGACTGTGAGTCCATCTATGCAAGAGCAGGTCGCAGGCTGCCAACGAGATCCCTATGCCCCCTCTGTTCAATGTGATTGCCTCGAGTGTGCCCAGCCTAGCCAATTCATCAGGCCTGCTATTTCCAGTGATATTGTTGTATCGTGGGACCCAAATCGGCTTGATCTGGTAGTATTCTGAGGCGGTTGAGAGATAGGCCCGGCATGGTATCAATTTTTTACTCGCTCCCCAATATTTAGCCTCCACGATAACTTCCCGTTCAGGATCACGCCTAAAAACTTGACTTGGTCAAAAAGAACAAGTGAAATACCCCCTATTGGGGGCATGTTGGGCATGAGGCACTTTGTACCTCCTGCTATTCACGAGCTACGTCTTTCCGGCATAACTAATACGGTAACTCTAATCAATTTCTTAACCAAAAGTTTAGCTTTAAGTCGGCACGGATTATGGCGTATTTTGAGCTAAGTAGAAAAAATATCTGGAAATTATTCTAAATCAACAAGTTCTCATTGAGCCCGGACCTGGATAAAATTATTCCATTTGGACCTACCAGAATGTGCTCTAGGCAGATATTTAAACACTCCACCAACTCATTAGCCACTAGCTAAGAATGGTTGCAGACCTCCTTATTGGTTATTTATTATGGAGTAATGAAACTCTTCCAAAACTTGTAAGTTCTTCACTCCTACCAGTGCAGGTTGCCGAATGTGGAACAAGAAACCGAAAAGTAGAATAAATATGTGCAACTGTGAAGCTAGGCCCAGACGTTGTTTCATAGTGCCATCGTAGTACTAAGAGGCACATGACGTACATAAATAGCATTCAAGTAAGTGAAATCGCAAGGTCCCTTTTCCATACGTGCATCAAAGAAGACCTGTAACCAAATATAGGTTTGTTACAATAGATTACTGCGGTAAGTAGGGAACCTGTTCCCTCCACTAAATAATAATCTAATTTAATCTAAAACGGCTATCATTTTCAGCTTACCTACATAAATATACTTAAAAAAGTCAAATCTGTACTGAAGTGGAAATCACATTTATTTTTTTTACCAATAACGCAGACTTTTTGCTGTTGAACATTTTTGGATTGTTCGCGTTTTGACCTACTTTGCACAATACAATAAAAATAATAAAAAAAAAACAATAAATTTATATTGTAAACTTGTTTTGCGCTGACAAACGTGCGTGTCTAAATTATTCCATTCAATCTTACAACTTTTAGTTATACAGTTCTTTGCTGATTTTGGCAACACAACACTGTACTCAAGGCCAACCAGCAGTGGCTGTAGCAATAAATACCAGTATCACTACCAGCATGAATCTATGGCCAACCAAAAAAAAAAATTTGCAAAAGCTTAATATTAAATGGCAGACAAGTTTAACAGGCACAAAGTTGCTAATGCTGATAGGCACAATTTTTTTTGTATCTTCATGCAATGTATACAAATGTGCAAATGTATCTATGTTTGCGTTAACACTAACACATACACATTTATTGTAATGTATACACAAACATATCTTTTACAAATTCAAACTGATGGTAGGTTAGTTAACGACCTTATGCCTTCACAGCATCTATTTTAATCAAAAATACAAAGTCATCTTTGCTAATAAACTTGGGTATATCAACAAAGTAGATTTTTGCATTTTCAGTATTGCAATTACATATTTGCATTAATACATATACAGCAGGTAATCAATCAACTATCAAATTATTAATGACTTAAATGAAGAAATTGGCATTTTATATAATTACTGTCCTAATTTTTTTTTAATTGGCACTCTTAAAAAGTGATACAAAATTATTACTTTAAGCGATGCTATTGAGTTTTTTACAACGATTTGTTTGTTAGGAAAAATTTAAAAGCCAACAAAGTCTAAGCGGTAGACGCTATAGCTGCTATTTCGGAGATCACCACATCTTCTCATCAGACTTCTTGCTGTAGACCTCAGCAGTAATCGCATTTCGCAGTATCTCCATTAAAAAAAAAAAAATTAACAGTACGATTATTAGTTATTTTTTTGAAACAGTTTTTCAACAATATAAAATATTTAATTTATTTTAAAAATTATTAATTTTATTCTATTTATAGGAAGGGTAAACGTAGGCTAATTAAATACAGAGATATACATTCATATGCAAGTATTTCTCTAATTGAATTGCTTTTAGGGCTAAATTCAGTGCGTAGTTAACCACTGACAAAAGTTTAACAATTATTTTTATGTTCACATCGCTCAGTTAACAAAACTTTAAGCCAGCATGCCCCCATAGTTAAACTCTTGTGAAATACAATTTTTTTTGTGGAACAAATTTCAAATTTGAAAGAGAAGTAATGATTTTTAGAATTTGTATATTTTCAGGCGATATGAATTTCCATTGTTAACTAGTATGTGACTTTGAATATAAATTCAAAGTTAAACTCTTGTTGGTCGTTAAGTTAACAATCGTTTAACTAAGCATTGTGGATCCGACCCTTAGGCTGCATCACTTGGAATTGAAAAGTTTAAAATTTTCGTTTAAATGTTATTACAACTTAACAAATTGTGAAACATCGTAAACCATCGCTAACTATATCGACGTTTTTTGGCGACGTTTGTTTAGCGTCGATGTGCATTTCTCCGATGCATCTAAAAATCGATATATCGATGTTACTCCACAAAATTTCCATCCCTGGTGGGTACAAAAAAAGATCCAATGCTACGGTGTAATATAATAAAAGCCATGTAAATCAAAATTTCTAGCTGTGTACAAAAATTTGGATAAATTCAACTGTGTGATGTCCAGGTGGGGTATTTTTCGTCAAACATTTGAGAGTATTCTAAAACTTATTTTTGAAGAAGTTGTACCGCGCATTTTTTTCTTTAGGCTTCTTTGGTTGTGAAACCTAAAAATAGGGCGTATTTATTATTAATCTCTCATATATCGATAACAACAGAAGTAGAGTGGAAGTAAAACGTGTAACAAAAAGTTACAAGTATTTACTGAAGAAATAAGCAGCGCAGCAGAAAATCGAAAAATCCCAATTTGACTCTGCGTGGTGCTCTGAGTCATCTTCTCACAGTCAACGAGTCGATAAACTGATATCGTATGCAGTTACATACAAATGGCCATATATACAAATGTATATACGCATATACATTAGATCAGATCGGTCCCTATACGAAGGAAAAACGTTTGTAATTACTCCCTCCTAGCTAGCAAGCTTACTTTGGGTTAAACACTTGCCATGTGCCAAAATGGAGTTTTTTATAACCTTTATTTTTCTTATGATCCGGTTTCCTGATGTAATAAATCGTTTGAAAGGTATTTTTGAGAGCTATCGAGGTTACATTCCTCAAAGCATTCAGCTAACAGACGAGAAGGTTCTAGCTACCATCGCAGCCCAGAAACATCTCTCAACCGCGTGCTAGAAAAAATCGAACCAGGCAACTTTTATGATACCAAAATCTTCTACAATTTTTTTTTTTCAAATTAAGTGGGAGAATTACAAAATTTTTTCCGTTTTTCTAGTTTTTTAAGACCCTTGGAGAGGTTCTTCTAACTTTTAAGGTCTTTGGAGGACTTTGGCAGGTCTTGGCATTGGCCCGATACATTCCAGTTTGTCGATAAATTTCGATAATTTAATACATATCGATAATTCAATGAATTTCAAAACCACTAAAATCCGACAACTTTGATATTTTTCAATAATTGTGCTCGATAAATTTGGATATTTATATATCTCGATATAAATCGATAACTCAAAAAATTTTGGATACTTCTATAAATTTCGATAAAGCGGTTAACTTTTATAGCTGCGTATTTTTCGACAGCTACCGACAAATTTCGATAATTCCTTACCCTTCGGTAACACAGTCAAATTCGATAAGTAGTGATAACTCGATAAACTTATATAACCTTGAAAGATTTCGATAACTCGATATATTTTGAAAATTGCAAAAACTTCGATTCGATAAAACGAGAAATTTGAGTAAATCAATAAATATCGATAGGTCTATAAGTTGAAAGAACTCCATGCATAACGATAGCTGGCGTTACGGCAGTGGAAATATGCCTTCTGGCGACCAGCAAACCATAATCATAGCAGATATATATGCCACTGGAAATGTCGTGAACGTGAATTGTTGGTGAAAATAGTTTTTGGCGGGACGAAGTTCGCTAGTAGAAGTCTGCTTGCAACGACTTTTGACAACTATGTATGTCAGGTCACTTGCTTAATTTGGTGAGTACCCCTAATCACATACAAAGTAGAATTGACGGAATATGGAAAAATATGCAGATTGTAAAATTTTAAATGAATGCGAGTAAGTATTTGAAAAAAGAAGAAATAATTTTATGTTATTTGTTATTTTTTTTTAGTGTCTCACATTTGCCATTCATACAAGCCAAAACTTCAAAAATATTTCGTCATGGCTGTTGTTATTATTGTTGTTGTTATTGTAGGTAAGCTTATTACCTCCAGTGGTTGCTGTTGTTAACTATAATAATTGAATTTGTATTTTGATATTTTTTTCTCCTTTGTTTCTGCCTACTTTGCTGCCACAGCTGTTGCGCATGCGGCTTTTGGTTTTACTTGTGTTTTACAACGGCGAACTTTGTGCTCGTTACTAACATTAATGATGCTTCGTATTTTTACATCAAATTTGTCAGCTTCGAAAGTATTTTTTACGGTTTGCGGGTACATAAATACATACATAAATAAATATGTATTAGTTAAGTAAATTTCTTCAATTTATCATTTGGCAATCACTTAACTTACCGATAATTTAATAATTTTGCTTTTTTGCTTTGCTTGCTGTCCTTTGCCTTTGGCTTCGCTTAGTAAATTCTGCTTTTTCTTTGGCTTGAGTTGTTTTCACTTTTACGCACGACTCTTTGCACTTAATTAATCAAACCACGTGTAAGTGTAAAAAGTGAATTCGTTTAAAAGAAAAAAAAAATATTGTCGCTTTCTTTTCGAATATGTCTCACTTACAAAAATACATAGAAATCAAATAACAAAGAGTATTTATTTAGCTAATAAGCGCTGCTAACACCATTCATTTGCCAATTTGCACCGGCAACTAAACTCTATCTCCTGTCAATTTAACCGTCAAATAGTTTTACGTATAATCGCCTCGATCGGCCTCGCTAATCTTAGTTGCTTAGCCTATGCCAAATATATATTTACTTGTCTAGATTTTCCACTAATCTCTACGTTTTTAATTTGGTATTTAAAGTTGTCTACCTATCCAGTTGTTGGTTGGTGCGCACTACCGTCAAATCAATCGGTTCGTTGTATACGCGTCTGTAGAGCGCAAGTAACTGATATTTGACCGCTGGCAAAAACTCAATTAATGGCTGAAAATCGCTGGTGTGGTACCCTACGAGTATAGAATGCGGTGCTGGCGCGGATGCGGGCTTGCTGTTGGCGAAATGCTCCGTGCTGTGGCTTTTTGTGGCGTCATTGCACTCTCCCCAGACAGCTTCAATGCCTATTGCTCCAACTAAATATTTCAGTTAAGCGCTCGGAGTGGCTGAGCGTGCGCGCGTCATAGTTAAGCTCAGCTCGATCACTCACTCTAGTACTCTCGAGGTAAGCGCTTTCGCGCATTTGCTCTTCAAGCTTAAGTTATCCACAAGCTTGAGCTGCAAACGTCGCAAAAGCACACGTTGCAATGAATGTATCCAAAATGAAATCGCTTTAGTGCTTTTCTCCTAAACACTATTTCCCCTTAGCAAAGTGTGTTGAACACAAAAGCTTTTAGGCTAAACTTAAAGCACTTAAAACTCACGCTTTGTGTGCAATCGTGCTTGTCATTCGCCACAACTTACTTTATGCGTTTACAGCAAACTACGCTTTAGTGCAAATGTGTGCAATATTTGTGCTTTATTTTAAACCGGTACGATATCTGATTACCCTTTGGGTACTAATTCAGCCTATGGCACTGCTATTGATTGTTATTAACCGTAAATACAATCTATTATCGCTTAGCGAGATTATGGCAAATTATATCGCTAAATCATGCCCTTAAGAGCAGAACTCCACACCAACTTTTTCCATGTGCTCACTGCATATGTATCCGAGTAAAGTTGGAGTTCTTGTCTCTAAGTCTAATCAATGCATTGATTTCCATTGCAATGCAAACAATGCACATCAATTGTAGACCACACAGAGTAGTCACTCTATGACTCTTCAAGTTAACTATAAACAATTTTTCAAATAACTTTTAAGAAATGAATTTAACGTTGCATAGTGGCAAATTTCGTATGGGGGTGCGGAATTAAAAAAAACAAAAACACAGTGCAACACCATTTTTTGGGGCGGAATGATTCCAACTCAAGATGAAAGACTGAGACCCCTTAGTAAAAACTCCAAATCCCTTTGCATTCGCCGGTCAAAAAACACAGAAAATAAAAACAACTATGTCCCCTTGAAATACGCAACAAATTGTGTACGCATTTTTCATATTTTGCTCATATGTGGGTCATTTCCAAAAGAAGTGTATTTCCCCGCCCCCCCCTTTTTACATTTTTTTATGGTAGTAAAATAGGAAAAATCAAGAACACCATTATGACCCAAATAAATTATAAGCTACCAACAATTTTTTTTATTATTTTAAGCCGTTTTGTTTTTTTTTAACGAACGGTATTTCTTTGACATATTTTACCTACTCCATATAAAAATATTTGTCCCCGCTGAGGTTATTCGATAATCAACATAAAAAAAAATTTAAACAAAGAAACAATGAAAAAAGGCGTAACTACTTGTGAATGGCCACCTTAACTTTTATTGTTTTATTCTATTTTTGCCTGGAAAATTTTATCAACATAAGCGTAAGGCTTTCTATTATAATACTACCCCTTCGGATTTTCCAGAATGTCACATTTTGTAATTTTGCCGTGATATTAAAACTAGTTGACGCGCAAGAAGACACTAAAAGTAATTATTTTGTGTTTTTTAAGGGAATGTATCATTGGTAAGTACGGCTAAATAATATATGCAAAAAACACTAAAAATAAGGTAATTACCAATGTCTGTTTATTGCTTAAGAAGTTTCAATGATTTCCTTGTTTTTATATTTTCGTGAAATAAGACTCTTAGAAAAAAAAAAACAAAAAATTTTAAATATTTCCAGAATGTCACTTCTAGCGGAAAAATGATTTTTTATTTAAATAGCTTATTTCTCCAAAAGTGTTCAAATGGCATATATGGGAAATTGTTGCGAAGAAAGGTTAAACGAAATGCCTACCTCCCAAGAAAAACCATGACATGAAACCATGAAAAACGTCGATAACAAAATCGATAACAGATTCGATAAAAATGTCGATAACAAAATCGATACAAAATATCGATTACAAATTCGATAAAATTATCGAAAACAAATTCAATAAAAATATCGATAACAAAATCGATAAAAAGTATCGATAACAAAATCGATAAAAATATCGACAACAAAATCGATAAATATGCAATAACAAAATCGATAAAATTATCGATAAAAATATTGATAGCAATATCTATAACAATATTGACAACAAAATCGATAACAACATCAATAAAAAATATCGATTACAAAATCGATAAAAAACCTATAAGAATATCGATGATAAAATCAATTATTACATCGATAAGTTCCGAAAATATCGATGTCAAAATCGATAACGATATCGAAAAAAGTCCGGTAACAAAATTGATAAAAAATATCGATTATTATATCGGTTAAGTCCCGAGACACACGAAAATCTCTAAAATCCCGAAATAGTTCCCAGATTTCTGTATCTTTTCTTTATAATTACCTTTGTTTTAATCCTTCTTCCTTTATCTTCATCTTTACTTTCATCTGTACCCTCATCCTCGTCTTTTTCTTTATATTTGTCTTTGTTTTTACTTTTAAGTTTATCATTTTCTTCATCTACATATTCCCCTTCACCTTTGCCCTTATATAAGTAAATTTACCTTGATCTTCATTTTTGCCTTTATCTTTACGCATCTTTGTTTTTATTTTAATTTTTACCTTGCCTTTATCCTTTTCTCTATCTACGTATGTACGTACTCTCCGTTACTTTCTTTCTTGTATTGATTTTTTCTAAGTGTTATTCTTTAACTTTTTATTAGCAAGTTTTTGTTAAAGTAATACCATATGCATACATTCAAGAGGCACTTGTTCCAGCCCCAACCATTTCCGTGTGCAATTTCCACTGAATTTGCCAATTTACTCCCAACCAGCCAACCGCCGCTAAAGAAGTTTCACTTCAAAAATTAATTTTTTAAGACACTGAAAGCAGTTTCGTATTCTGCACAAATTTTCACGTCAGTAAACGATTTCAGAGGGTAAATTTACCCATCTTAAAAAATTATAAATAATACTTGCCATGTACACTTTGTTTGGAAACTACCCATACATACATACACTCAGAAAAAAGCATTTCCTTAAATCAAACAAAACAGTATCCTCATTTTCGAGTTACTTTTTTTCCTTAATATTACGAAAAATTTACTCAATTTCAGAAATTTTTCCTTAATTTAAAAATAGGGCGTCATTAATTAGAAGAAGTAAATTTACTCAATATAAGTAATAATTTCTTTAATATAAGTAATAATTTCCTTAAATAATTTTGAATTTTGTCAGTGCTGTTAAGACAAAGTTAATTGCTTTCCTGGCAAATTTCGGCTGTGGCGTCGCGTGAAGACTACTGCTTTAGATTCTGAGATTGCAGGTTCGAATCCGGTTGGAGATGGTTAGAGTAAGGTAAGTCAATTATTTAAATTTAAATATAAATTACAAATTATAAAATTAATTTCATATATGGAAAAACCCCTAAATACTCAAATAACATGAAAAATAAATTAGATTTTTTTTAAACAATTAAAAAATTACAAAAAAAAAAATAAAAAAAAAAATATAAAATAAAAAAAATTTCCTGCTCTGGGATTCGAACCTTGCATCTCTCGACTAGCACTCCAGAGCTTTGCTCTGTCGGCCATTGCCACTGTTTGAGCGCGATGACATACTTATTCCTTTCACGGGTGGCAAGTAAATTTTTCCTAAAAATTAAGGAATTGTGTGTTTCCTTAAACTGCGTCAAATCGTTTACTCATATTAAGGCAGCCATGTCATTGGAGCCATTTCAAGGTAATATTTCCTTAGAATAATATACTTTTTTCCTTGCATCAAGGAATTTTTTTTTTCTGAGTGCCCTATCTCAGAAAAGGGCTCAAGAACAGCCTACATCAGATTTTGGTTGCAGAACGCCCTATCCCACCTGAAAATATTTTGACATAAGGCGCTTTTAAAGTTTGAGATAAGGCGTTTTTGAATCGAATTCCGAAATAGGACGTTCTTGAAAATTTTTCTGAGATAGGACGTTTTGGAAGCGGCTGCCGAGGTAGGTTGATCTTCCCCTCAGCCGTCGAAATATAATTAGATCCTTCTACACTTTGTCTTTCCAATGTGGTTGTTGACGCTCTTGCTTTCGTTGTCCACCCATGGGATCCGAATTGAAGGATCTTTTCACCGTAGCGTACGTCATCATCTTTTTCTGTTTCCTGGAGGTACATACTAACATTCTCTTCCCTAGTTTCCAGTTTGTTCCAGCAAGTTCAATGTGACATAGAAAGAGCTAAAAAAAAGGCGAAGAACTTAACGTAGTTGTAGCACGGAATCCTATTCCTCCAAGCTTCCTGGAAAAACCAGGAGCAGAGCACACTGAAACACAAGAACGAGGAAAGAACTTCCACTTTCTTGCTTGTGGAAATATTGGAAAGACAGCCAATCTCATGGCAGAGTATTATAATACTTAAAGGCAAATCAGTCCATTCGACGACATCGTCACTAAGTATAATGTATTTTCTTTTATTAGATCCTTTCCAGCCCTATAAATCTCCTGGTCCGAATGGAATCATACCAGCTACAACGAACGATCGACACAATAACTCCCTGGCTTATTATTATTAATAGGTCTAGTCTCCTCCTAGGCTACATATGTATATATCAAACGCACGGAGAATGGTAACAGTGATCTTGATTCCTAAAGCAGGGAGGACGGGCCACATGAATGTCAAACCGTTAGTCTCTCTTCTCTTCAAGATGAAGGATAGACTTTTAAGTCTACACTTCACGCGCTGCCTTCCTTTCAAAAACTTCTGCGAGGCTCAACATGCTTATCTTAAAGGTACTCTGCTGAAACAGCCTTGCACGAAGTTATTGGGAGTATTAAACAAGCGTTTGGCTTCTATCCACTCATCCATGGTTGCTATGCAGATGACTCAGTCATTCTGGTCGTAGAGAAGTTTATCTCGACGGTCAGTGAGGTACTAAAATTTGCCATCAACGTTCTGTTAAGGTGGCAGAAAGGAACGGCATAGGGTTAATCCTTCCAAAACTGAACTCGTCCTGTTCCCGAAGCGGTATAAGATAGACATCTTTTGAATTTCATCCCTCATTGGCGCAAACTTGAAACTGTCAAAAGAGGCAAAGCTCTTGCGGGTTATTCTCGGCTATAAACTTTCCTGGAAAAGGAATACTGCAGAGCGAAAAGGCCTTCAATGACGTTTACTCCTGCTGAAATAATTGGAAAAGAATAGAGGCTACGGCTGCGGGAGCAATATGCCAGGGGCATGATTCGATTCTGCACTGAGTAGCGGTGGAGATCCAAAGCTGCGAAATTGATTTCGACTGTAAATTCGATACCCATTTTCTAGACAGAAGTGATATCATTCTAAACGATGACATTGCAAAAAGATGTGGCGTGTTCTCCCAGAAATTCTCTTTGAGGCAGTCCTACAGACTTGACCAGATATCTAGCTTATGCAAGTAGTCTCTTAGCCTACAATGACGCGTCAAAATACCTGTAATAATTCTTAGCCTCTCCTTGGCGAGGTTTATTTAGTAGCCTGTATATCTTATACTCTTGACTCACGGTCTTTCGCCGGTTCAGTTTCCTCAGTTTGGTGTTTTCTTTTCTGAGTACTTCCTACCGCTGGAAAGAGCTCAGATCCTATCAGGGTCGAGGCGGCACTCCTGCTGGCTAACTGATCTGCTTCCTCATTTCCTTCCACTACCTTGTTTTCAGCCAGGGCATTACACTACTTTGAATACTCCAGGACCAATTACCATTGTATATAATTAAGGTCCTATCGACGATACTTTGTGTACAACTGAAACCTTTCCGAAACCAGCTGATTGAGCATTGTCAGTGCGGCTTCATACTTAATTGACGATTTCGGCGCACTCCAAGCTGCACACAAAGACTCTTCAATTATGCAATTTAATTTCGCGCGAATATACTAAATAATTTATTTATCATGTAACCCTGTTTATTAATTTTTTTTTACCGCAATCGCGTGTACAGGATTTTTATTTGTTCTTTATCGTCTCGTCACTGCAATGCAATGATCATTGCTCCAATTCTGTGACATTCACATGCATCCAGTCAGTCACTATCGGCGTTATATATATTTCAAATGTGTGTATGTATGTATGTCATTTAAGTGCACTCAGTGTCGTTTACTGATAAGCAGCCGAACGAAGTAGCGCGATTAGAAGTTTTAAATGTACTCATTTTCTTTTCATAATTTTATAGCGCTACAATCTTAAATGTACCTACTACTTATAGGAGTATGTGTGTCAGCCACTTTTCGTGGGCGAAATTATCAATAATTGTTTGTATGTACATTAGGGTGGTCCTTAAATTTAGAAAGCACATTTTAACATCAGATTTCCTAAACCTCAACCCCCCACGTCGATGCTACAACAGTCGAAGATATTTCACATAAATTTTAGTTCCAACTGGAGACGGTTAAGGTGTGTCGCACAGGGTGTAAAGTTCAGATTACCCTATGAAAACTCAAAAATTATATTTTTTTTTTCATTTTATACCCAAAATCGATACTAATGCAGTCGGAGATATCACATATATATTTTAGTCACGACTCCAAAAAAAATTAGTTTAAATTTTTTGAGTCTCCATAGAGAAATATGGCATCTGCCCCCTATGCGACACGCCATAATCGATTCCAATCGTTACCAAAATGTATATGTGATATCTTCGACTATACATAGTAGTATCGATTTTGGGTATTTGATGAAAAAAAAAATTGAATTTTTTTAATCTTCATAGAGGAATCTGAAATTTGCCCCCTTTGCGACACGCCATAACAGTACCCAATCGGCACCAAAATTTATATGTGATATCTATGACCTTGGTATTATCGATTGAGGGGCTTAGACTGGAAAAATCGTTCCTTTGATTTTTTTTAAGGACCACCCTAATGTGCATATTGCACAAGTTCATCACAAGTGTATTAACTCAAAATTTCTGATTTTTGATATTGGGCCTTATTCTTGTTTTCGTCGCGATAAGCTTATCGTTTCGATTTACCTTATCGATCGAAAATTTTATTTCTATGGTTGCTATCGTCGGTTGTAGGTCTGTCTATAGGTAGTAGAATTAGAGCAAAAAAAATATTTACGTGCATTTTTTTGTTGTTTCTGGTCTCTAAACTGCCAAACAAATACTAATTTACTTTAATATCATAGTGAAGCATGTGAAATATCAAAAATTAGAAATTAAAAAAATGATTACAAAAAAATTTATTTTAGCGGAATTCTTTTTGCGTCAGAAGCATTGATCTATTCTTTGCAAGGCGCAATAATCAGCGTTTGTGCTCCTGAGTTAAGCGAACATTCCAATCGCCTCTTTTTATGAAAAGGGTATCACAAGGAAATAGATTTCGGCAATTTTGAATTTTTGTGAAAAATAAGGAACATTATTGACACTTTCGAAACCAAATAATTTGCAAAATCAAATCAGCTGATCTACTGATACCACCTGTTTAATAATGACTTGCTTTGCCGACAAGCCGAAAAAAAAGCTGCTTTAAAACCGAGTTTCAAATATAAAAATTCAGTCTGTATACAAACATTTCAAATTAGTTATTACGATATCTTATTACTTTAAACGAGCAGTTCTTGTATTTATATATAATGTTTTGAATTTTAAGGTTGTGTAGAGAATATCCGTATAAGGTTGCCACCTATTCGAAATTATTTATAAATTAAATCCCCAATTCAGAGATATTTTTTTTTGGTAACGTTGCGACATATATTTTTATTGTATACTTAATTAATTTATTATTTAGAATATAAAGATACAATGGACTGGATTCTTGTTTTCGAAAGAACTGAAAATTTTAAGTTTTCGTACAGAAAAGTATAGGAACTTTCACATTTTCGACTCGCTCGAAAACAAGAATACGACCCAAAATTGCCACTCATGGTTACTTAAAAAAAGCTCTTAAATAATGCTTTCCCCATATAGTAATGCCCTTAGGATATTAGTGTAAGGTTGCCCCTCATTTTCGATTCAACAAAATGTATCTAAATTTTAGATTCTAAAACAACGGAATATGGATACATAATTTACGGTATATTTGACAACTTTAATCCAGAAGTATTTTCGACGAGAGTTGCCATGCTTTTCTTTTAGGACATTGGTGTAAGGTTGCCACTTATTTTCGATCCTAAAAAATTTAACTACAAACACTGAATATGAATTAGAAGTGAAACGCATTTTTAATAACTTAAATCCAGAAAAAATGTCTATGAGGGTTGCCACTCGATTTCGATACCATTTCCCGGTAATAACTGCATTCGCAAATTGATTTTTGCAGTGAAAGTTATGTAAAATCCTAAATAATATAAATTTATTATTTGTTTGAAGAATCAAATTATGAATAAAATTTATTTGCGATTTGATTCCTCGACCAAACAAAAAATAAAATTTATTTGTGATTTGATTTGTCGAGCAATTCAATTTGATTCGTGATTTTCCAATTAAGAACTGCTTTTTTATGGACGGCAAGCACGATTTTCGTTCTTTTTCTTCAATACAAATCAAATCACAAATGCATATACATATGTATATTTTATTTCTTCTTTAGTCGACGAATCAAAACACACATGAAATTTATTTTTTATTTAGTCGAAGCGGATTTAAAATTAAAAATTATTTTAAATCCTGCTTTTGAGTATATTAGAATAGATTTCCATGCACAGAATGTTATATGTGACATTTTCTTGAGAAAATTTTCCAATTACATCAAAAATGCTTCTCGTAAAAGAAAATCCTCGCCATACCCTTCGTATAGCTTGGAAAGAGGTTTTGGTTTAGATCTAAAGGCTTATTTATGTACATAACGATCATTTTCTGCAAGAGTGTCTTAATCCATAATCGATTAGGTCAGCATGCATTTTTGTTGAGGCTTTCTCTGGAATATACAAGGCGTTTATTTATAGTGAAATATTCTGATGTTTTTGGGAGAAAGGTCCCTGAATATTTTCCAGTGTATCCCCATCTCGTCTACCTAGGTTCCAATTCGACTTCGATCCGTCAATTAATAAATTCAAGTGCTTTGTCACACACTCAATCTAACTATTCTGCTGACTTCGTTTTCCCTTCCGCCAATTTTTTTCTTTCCCTTCTTGCCGGGCTCGCCGTTCATTAGCTTTGACCATTCTGGGCCCCACTAATCTAGGGGGTTAAATTAAAACTTTTGAGTTAAACCATTTCTGGAAAATATGAACAAGATGTATGTACTTGAATGAGTATGCAAAAATACATATATAAATATTAGGGTGCCCAGCGAAAATTCTTTTTTTTTTGGAAATTTCAAGACCCTACCCCCTAATTTTATTCGTTTTTATGAGAAATGTTATTGCCTATTTTTATAGATTTTTTAAAGGACAATCGCTCATATAAATGGGGCGGTGCCAGCCACATTTTCCTAAAATTTCTTGAAAAAAAAACATTTTTTTGCTAAAGAGCGGTTGTGTGTATCAATTTTGAATAAATATTGATGAACTTCTTAGCCACACTGCTTAAAAAGTCTGAAATTCCGGTACACATAAATGCAAGGCCATATTTAAGAAAAGTCGCCTAAATTCGACAATTTTTATGCGATTTCAATAAATGAGGTATCAGTTTATTTGAAAATGGACTTAATTTTAGATAGTACTCCATATTTTGAAATTGTAGAAATTGAACTGTAGAAAATTTAAAAAATTAAGAGAAATATGGGTATTTTTTTTTAATTTACGCGATAAAAAATCCCAACAAGCCTAGTCCGCCAATAGATTATTATATACCATTTTAAAGGCCTATATATCCTCTTCCCAAATCATATACGATCTTTGAAATCGAATCAAAACCAGTCATTCAAAAACTGGTAAATCTACAAAATTTTCTATTTTCTGACCTAAATCGACAGGTCGCGACCTCTAAATGACCTTTAAATATCTATAAAAATAGGCAATAATATTTCTCATAAAAAGGAATAAAATTAGGGGGTAGGGTTTTGAAATTTCCCCCCAAAAAAAAAGAATTTTCGATGGGCACCCTAATATGTATGTATGTCCTTTTTTTAGTTTACTTGGTGAGTGAACGCCCTCGAATACTAAAATCGTTGATGAACTTTGATCGGTAGCAGTTATGAAATCGTTAATACAAAACAAAGAAACCAAATAACAAAATTCTTAAGATATCGCTTTCAATGTAGTCAATGAAAACTTTTTATCGAAAACATTCGCATTTGTTGTTTGCAAACCAATACTTAAAATATTGATTGAGCTTATTTTAATCAGCTAGTATGGGAAGTGCTTTTGGAGCCAAGCATATCCGTTACAAATTCCCAGCAAAAACAAATTGTTCTACTCTTATCTTTTCCGTATCTTAAAACTAAGAATCCCGAATTCAAATACAACTGAATATATTGACATAATTGAAAAAGGCAACTGAATAGGGTTACCAGACCTAAAATGCCGAAAGAGGTACACATAAGAACAAATTGGGGGACTGGGAGTGCGATTAAAACTGAGAGCATGGTGATTTTATTTTAAATGTTTATAATGTTTTTAAAGTTATTTTTTTTTGTTATTTTTATAAAAATATTTTTCATGCTTTAGCAAAAACCATAAAATTTATTCCAACATTCAAACTTAATATAAACTCTAGAAAAATGCAACAAATTTACATAAAAATTTTAGACTTTTTAATCTGAATTCTTGAATTACATGGCTCATGAAATTTTAGTAAAATAAGCGCAAGTTTTACGCGGCTAAAAATCGCGTAGATTTTTGACACTTTTTTACTGATGGCTTTTTTCTATACAAGGATGAATTTGAAGAAAATTCGCAAGGCCGGTTGCAAAAAAAAAATTAAAAAAATCAACGCCCGTTTTTATAAATTGCACTTCTTATATGAAAAAAACCGCTGTTTAAAACTTACACTCATTTACTAAAATTTCATGAGGCATGTAACTGCATTTCCAAGAACTGAGATTAAAAAGTTCAAAATTTTTTGCATTTTTCTAAAATTTGTACTAAGTTTGCAAGTATATATGTACTACCCTGCCCACCTTTAGTTCATAAACTTTGAAATTTTTCTGCTTGAAACGTGTTGGATTTTACAGGCTTAAACAGGTAACAGTTTAACCCTTTCACCCCTGAGTTTTTTTTTCGAAACATGGGGTGGTTTTTATCATTTCGACGGAAAATACTGTAATAAGACTAAGATATAAGATGTTTGGCATACATGAAAAGTCGGAGATCCTTACCGTTATCCTGGGATATATAATCCCAATAACAATTTTAGGTGGGACGTATGTGTCCCAATAATGACAAAAGGACCAAAAGATCATATAACAGCTTTTAATAAAAAATAATACATTCCACTTTTGTTAATTGTTTCTATTACAAATTTAATTCGTTTGTAAACAAAAGCAAAACATTTAAAGCATAAAGCGTTGTTGCATCCAGAACAGACGTTGTCCTTGTTTCCTTATTTTGTGAAGTGAAATGTACGCACCGATTACGAGAAGGCTGTTCAATAGGAAGCTGATCACCAATATTTAGACGTTACGCGTGTGATCGTTTTGCTGCTCTTCTACCACATTGACGTGTAGTGAACTTTTTGTGTTTTATCCCTTCAGCTATCATCGTTTCGGTAAAGAGCATAATATGTTGTTGAAATCGTGTAAATATAATCCGGGCGTTAACAACACCTGACATACAAATCTTGAAAAAGACCTTTTCCACTATTTTTGCGACTTGCGATTCATGTTGTATATTGCAGCCTTCTGATCTGCCAAATCTACGCCTCCTATTATGCCATTGTAGTCTGAAATAGCTACTAGACAATCAGCTTATAATTTAGCACCATATTTTTGTTTTTGGAAACCTTTAGTTACATTAGGCATATGCCAGTTAGAAACAAATAGGACTTCTTTCGAGTCCATCCATCGTGTGCCCAATACACCATCGTAATTTATTCTAAATTGACTTTCTGTACATTCTAGGCGTCCACTAAATACAGGAGTTTCTTTACGCGTTCGTATATATTTACCTATCGCAGGGAATGGAATGATCTTCAGCACTGGGGACCTAATGGTTGATCCTCACTCCTATGCAACGAATTTAATTTATTACCTATAACTTGACCGTTAACGTCCTCCAGCTGCGATTCAGAAGAAGATTCATGCATGGCCTCTGATTTCCTTATATTTATCTTTTGCTACAGGAACTTCCTCATCTTCGTCATTATCATCCGATGGTTCATAGCTAGATTCTGAAGCACTGAAGTTATCGGCTATGTCGTCGCTCTTGTCTTCTAAAAAATAATTCGCAACTTCGTGCTCTTCCAATTTCTTCCTTCTAGACATCTTAAGTTATGTACAAATATTGGGATGTTATTATCAAAAGTATTATTGGGATTATATGTCCCAATGTAGTTACAAATGTAAAAACTTACGTTTTTCACCACAATTAAATTCCAATTTCGAAACAATAATCTTTATTCACACCTTATTATGAAAGCACGCGGAATATTACAAAAAAAATGCGAACAGTTAGACATTTCACACTGAAATGCAATACGTGACTGATGAAATTTCGCGACTTGTCTGTACAAAATATTCGGTTACCGAAAAATTTGTTTCAGTAATAACAGGACGTATTTACTGGGCGTCAAAATAGTTTTCGAATTTTTATTGGGATCTTTTCAATGCGTATTTGGATCAAAAATAAAAGTTATACACATGTTTGAAGTTTTCTGGGACATATTGCCCCAGTAGGGGCGAAAGGGTCAAAATCAGCGAAATTTTGTACATTTAAAAAACTATTTTATTTCACTTTTTTTTATTAGAAATCTATATCGAAGGTGACGAATTTAGAACTGATTCGGAACTATAGAAAAAGGATGCGACAGGGCTTGTTTTTCGTTCAAATACGCTTTTGTTCTGCACTTCGCAGATGCTTTTTCATAGTTTGGTAATAAAAAAAAACAAAAATTTGTTTTAACATTTTAACATTTTGGAACTTTCTAGAATCTAACCAATAACAGCAAGCACCTCTGCAAACTCGGCTACAGCCAAAGGAATATAACAAACAAATTTAATTTCTAATTGGAAACATATTTCCTTGAAAATGAATTAAAATCGCACACACGGAAAAACCAGAAAGATTGAAAACATCATGATTATTGTTTTCGTCTGACGATTTTAGAACTGGTTCGGACCTATAGAGTTTAAGACTAGTTCGGATCTATCGAAGAAGATATGTAGCGGGGGGTAATTGAGACTTCATAGGACATCGCAATGTTCAATTCGCCAGTTGCTAGCATGCAAAAGAGAATTAACGCGCACTAGTCATGGTTCTAAATTCTCTAGTACAGAACCAGTTCGGCACTAGTAGTGCGTTACCCGACAAGGCTTTTACATAGATAAGTTCATCAAAATCTTACAGCCTTCCGCGTTGGGTAAAATTCATAAATAAATTATTAAATATTTGATAGTTTACCTCTGTCCCGTCTAGGGGGGGGGTTCCTTAAATCCATCGTTATGACTCCTTTGACCGCTGCTTATCAAGCGGGCGAATTATTTCTTCTGCCTTTGTTTAATACTCATTTGTTAGTCTGCATTTATCGAACGTGATCAATTGCTATAGCAAAACATTGTTGCTGTTTCGTATTTAAACAACAGCACCATTGTTCGAAGTTTAAAAGAATGTAAGTAGATTTGAATGCAAGTACCTACAAATTACAAATGCGACGTGCTGTTGCTACATATCAATTTCGTCAACTTTGGCTTTGTTGTTCTGTTATTCCGATGTGTTATTACTATGTACATATTTGTTCGTATTATTTATTATTATATTGCTTTATAAATAAAACACTACTGTTTTCTTATTCACGTTTATTGAAACACTAAACTGTTTACTTTCAGTGGTCAATAGATTTGCACGTACTTATTTATGTACATACAACCAAACACATTTATTTTGAATCTAAATCTAGTTATTCCCCTTTTGCTCAATGCCCATATCCACTTGTATGTATGTAAATGCATAACCGTATTTATGTGTTTATAAGTTTATTGCCCGATCGTACCTATGTATATGTATATAACTTTTCAATTTGAATCCGTTGTACATATGTAATTCTAATACTCATAGAACAAAGTCCATTTTTTACTTTTACTGCGACATATTTATAACAAATAATAACAACAAGCATGCGCATTAAGGTGTCCCAGAAATTGTCTTTCCCGAAATTCGGCGCGCAGTTTTTTTTACCTAAATAACATAAATATAAAGTTCTATTGTTGTAGGATGATGATAACCCGCGCCCATTTGAAATTATAGTTTTGCTTACAAAGTTACCATATTACTTTTGCAGCCGGTTTCACCATCAATTTAAATGGAAAGTGATTTTTTATTTTCTGTCCATTTCCATATAAAATTCAAAAAATTAAAATCATTTCTCACAGAGGGCCAGCATGAAAGGGGAAGAGAGCGTATTAAAATTTCGTGTACTCCAATTCTCATTACTAATATATATGATGCTTTTAATGTATTTTTTTACACCCCCTTTACCATGAGAACTGAACTTTACCTCTTGGGTAGCACTTGCTGGCTCTTTGACTGCTTTAAGAGCCAAAAATCTGCCGAACCCTGGACTAGCCGATCCATAAAATAAAGCTTATCTTAAGGTTGCTATAGCACGAGATAATGGACCAAAGTAGGGAGTCGTGTTTTCCAAAAACGAAATGTGAACTATGCGTATGCCAGATCATTCTAAAGGTGTACAGATGAAACACTAGTCACTTAAGTGGTAGAGTTGTGAAACTATCGATAGTGATGCCATTCGACATTTTCGATAGTTTAACTTCATAGAACTATCAAAATTAAATACGTTTTTTTAATGAAAATTTCCAGTATTTTTTGGACTTTGACTTTCCTTATTATTAAGAATGCATTGCATTTTAATGGAAATTAGAACCTTCTAGGCGTTTTTAATCGGTTTTATTTAGCTTGCTCTTTTTGTTTTTTTTTTTGGGTCAAATCTAGTAAATACAAGTTTTTTCCCCTTCCTGTTGACCTATTTATCTGAAATTTTGTACAAATCTTAAGTTCTGATGACAACATAATCGCGTATATTCAGTATCATTATAAATCCAATATGGCCGCCGCCACAAAATAGCGGATTACATATTTTTTTTACAACGCCCCTCAATATGGGTCTCAAATAAAAGGGCTTGACTAAAAAGTTCCAAATCCAAGATGGCCCCTTCAAAAAATGGCGGATCACATTTTTTCCAATCTCCTCAATTGGAAGGTTTTTGACTAGTAGAATACAATACACTATGAAAAATTCCAGATTCAATATGGCCGCTGGCAAAATATTGTGAATTTCATAATATCGGAAGCGCGTTACAATTAGAACACAGTGCATGGCGGACCATAGAGTTCAGACAGCCAATAACCTAAAATACTCGTGGAAGCAAAATTTTTGCAAATAATAAAACAAAAATTAAATACGTAAAAGAAAATTTGTTAGTTTAAGGATTTTATTGAAAAGAAATCATGGTATAGATAAAGCACTAAAAGCTAAAAAAAAAATAGGTCATAATATCATGGAGCGTAGAGTAACCTGAGTAAATATGTAATAGTATTTCCTTATAATGATATGAGCGGTTGATTGTTGATCGAAATTTCGTGAGCGACCGTAAGATGGCTCTAACAAGTAAAAACTATCGATACTTTGCCAACTCTACTTAACGGGATGGGTTGAAACGGAAAATTTATGTGATTTTTATCCTTTAATATCCTTGAAAATTGTAAAATGTGTATTTAATACGCTTCAGCTCCAGTATGTGTGCGATAAATATGCTGATTGTTTATCTGAAATAAACACCGCACCATCATCTCATCTCAGTACAAGTTCTGAGCCAAAACTGCAACTTCAAGCATGCACGGGTTATCATCATCCTACAGCAATAAAACTTTGAATGTGTATGTTACGCATATCGAATTACTCAAAAAAAAAATGTTCCCTTATGTTCTGGAACACCCTAATCTGCATACATCAACAAAAACTATCGCCTTAAATACTTAAGATTGTGCATAATTATTTTCGTGTATCAAGACTTTTGACATTGATGTTTTCAACTTTCTGGTGTTTTTGTTTCTTTAATTTTCGTATTTTCATTGCTAGGAGTGTTTTTGTTTTCAGTTATCAACTTTTATTAATGAGCATTTAAATACTTGTCGATAAGAATCGATACAGCGCGCAGGAACATGGAAGTCTCGACATTGGCGAGAAGCATTTCACTTGTGCATTTACGTGAGATATTCCATTTCATTCTCCATTCCAAGTATGGTTATCCAATTTTTAATTTATGGTTTAACAAAAGTCTGATTATGAAAGTGTTAAAAAATTTAAACGTACGCTTTCCTTTGCAAAGGATTGTTTTTGTCCATAGCTTATATACACAATGGTTCAATTGAATAGGCATTATTATCTTTCTTCTGAACTAGACCTGCGGGGAACCCTAACATGCGTTAGTATTCTGCAATACAGCACGGTCCAACCAGAGACTCTTGTTTTCACTGCTGGCATTCAGAATTCATCGAAGTCCATCAATAAGAACCAAAGTAGTGCGCTCGAGAATAGTTGATGCGGTACATCGATGATGGGAAAAAGAGAAACCCGGCCTTTCAATAGCAACATGAAGGTAGCAGGGTTCTCCTAGTTTTATGTGGGATATTAAGTAGCTACATACATTCACTCGCTTGTCCGTTGATATGTTCCTATAGCCCAGCTTAGAGTTCTGCTTCTGCTTCTCCGGCACTTACAGAAGACATTCACTGATAATTATGCCCAGAATGGAAACGTCAGACTTCTCCAGATACACGTCGGTGGAAATCGAACAGGAACTGCGTTGTCAGCATTATGTTATGCTCTCTTACAATCTAGACCCCGCAATGTAGGTGATTCGCTGGCGACATCGAACGTAACACCACAGCTGTCCTGATTGCTGTGTTGTGGCACGTCTGTAACTTTATTGTACTACTTGTCGTTGCGCCTTTTCTTGAAGATATTGTTGGAAAAAGAGATCAGGTTATCGAAAGTAGCGTCGGCAAGTTTCGGGTTGTTTACTGTCGGAATTGGTACACGATCGACGTTTAAATATCCTTATGCTGGCATAGATTCGAGGGCTTCAGTTTTCAATAGCTCCATCGCGGCTAATTGGCATACGACTGCCACTTTAGGAAACCACACAAGAAAAGGTCTGGCGGAGTTACATAACACGATCTTGGTGGCTAATTCACTACACCTCTGCAAGCGGTAACTATAACCTCAAATCGTTGATGCCAAATGTGCATAGTGGCGTCCGGTGTGTGGCACGTAGATAGCGCCATTCGGCTGTAAGCTCATGTCATCCACTTAACTATAGGACAATTTGGGGCCGAACAGATCGGTTATCATTGTTATGTAGCGTTTGCCCCTTGACAATGATGGCCTCACCTATGTGGTTTCCAAAGCAGTACGAAACAATAACCCTGGCGGCCCAAAATCCGAACCATACCGTAACTTTGTTGTGCAACGATTTCACTAACGAACGCCCATTTTGACAATAAAATTTTATAGTTTGGTCGAGGTGCTCAATCGTGTAACTTATCATGATTATTTGGCATCAGTGACTGAAAAACCTCGCCGCCAGAGGGCGTCAAAATCTACCCGCGCCAATTGAAAACCCCTTTAGCGAGTAGAATTGGTTGCCGAGAAAGATAAGGCTCGTTACTGTGAAGAAGCGAGCTAGATCAATTATATAGCAGTTTCTACCGACAACCAATTCTACGTACCGAAATGATTTAAGTTTGATTTAAGGACTATGTCCTGGATGGGATCATAGATCTAAGTGGACTTCTGTGATCGCCGAGTGAACTACTTGAGATCAGCTTATTCAGCCCGCTGGATCAGTAAGTTATTTGCGCACAACTTTCTTTTAATTCTACAATGAGCAAACAATGATTCCAAGGTTAGGTTAGGTTAGGAAGGCGCGTACGAATAAATGATTTCAGGTCGAGGTTATGTCACTTTTCTAGAAAAAAATGTCGATGAAACGTACTTTGAACTCGTCTAATCAGCAAAATATTCAATTATCAAAAACTAACTACTAGCTACTAACAATAAAAAAGCACCACCAACTCATTACTACCCAGCCAACAAAAAATCTGCAAACCGATCCGAAAAAGGAAAAAAAAGTGGATGAAATGCGGAGTTTTTTCCGTTTGCCAATTCCATTTACGGATACTTTGACGATCGGTTTTCCCACTAAAGTGTGCGGCAGAAACGCATGTACAGACAACTACCGAAAATTGTTTGTGAACGGATACTTTTTCGGCTGTTTTTTCTGAAATTTTTCTAATACAATTTTTCATTCAATACGCTTTCCTTCTGCACTTCGCAGATACTTTTTCATGGTTAAAAAAATAAAAATAAAATTAGGAAACGCCTGACGGTATTCGAACGCGGCACCTTCTGGACGCTAAAAAATAGTGGCACGCACCTCTGCACGCTCAGCCACTGCCGATCACGCATGCATGCTTTCAAATGTTTAGCTTGAACAAATAAAATACAATTATAGCTTTCAAATAACATCATCTTTTTCGAAGGCTTCGAACGTTTTCCGGATACGAAAATTAAGGATAACTGTAGTCGTTTTCTATTCGTTTCCTTATACGGAAAATTGTACTAGACTGCACTGTCGGCAAAATTAACGTTTCTTTGCTGGCTGGGTAAATATGAAATCGAATACCTATACATACAGTCGCACACTTTTACATGCAGTATTTCTGTAAAGCAGTGAAACGCAATCGTGCTGCTAAGCCATGCGTTTGGACTCTGGACAGCCAACTGCAAGTGACGCATCCCCATATACGATATCAATAGATATGAAAGAATAGCTATGGAGCGGACTTTGGCATAAAGCTGAAATTTCGAAATTTGCATTGATGGCTAAATCGGCGACAGCAAAATGACGGCGATTTCAAAGCGCAAAGTTCTTATTTATTGCTTGCAATTACTAGACAACTCTAAGCAAAGCTAACCTTTGGAACGCTTAAAGCGGCAAGAGCAGAAAAGCTTTGTTTTTAGAATGAAAGTGTAGGAGGTGAGCAAGCGCCAGTTGGATAGGTTTGGCGAGGGTACCAAAATGTGGTCGAAATGGTCGGAGAGGAAAAAACTTGCGCTAAAGCTAAAAACAATAAACAGAGGAAATAAAAACAATCATAGCAAGCGAGTAAGAAAAAGAAAAGGTTCGCAATATTTTGGTGATAGATAAATATACATATATGTATGTATAACGATCGACAGCTTCGCACCACTGCCTCTGCCGCTGTCGCTGCCGCTGTTGCTGCTTGCGTCACTTTTGGTACTTCAGTTGTGCGGCAGTAGTTGTAAGCGATTTTTATTGCATTTGTGTGTGAGCGCAGCGCATTGATAACAACGACGCGCATAAAGCGATCGACGGCGACAATATTGCTCAGTATCAATATTTTTTTTTTTCGACTACATAAGAAAGTGCAGTAAAATATGAAATGGAAAATAAATATTAATCGTAATTAAATACAACAGCAAGCATTTCAGTATACCAAATGTAGATAAGCGTTTGCTTGTATTGCGTTCGACAAGCATTGATCGCTTTGGCAACACGCTGCCAGCCAGCCAAACAAGCAAACGCCAATAACTTCATACTAAATATTTACTAGGCACACCGCTATCAGCAACATTTTAGGCGTTCAACGCCTCATAGAGACCGCCAGCGTACGCTATGAATTACACAGCGCGCTTGACCGCGCAGCTTGGCCTGGCAACTACTCAGCTTCGAGGCGCGTCGCAGTCAAACGTCGCGTCGATCGTTGATCGTCTTTTGAAACATTCATCAAAACGGCGAGTCGAACTTGCAAGGCTCCAAAACCGTAACGCGAAATTCAGTTGACTCAAAAGTGGTGTCGGATGTGGAAGTGAATTTTGAAAACTTCTACAAAAAAAAACAATAAATAATTTTGTGAACCGTTGAAATTCAAAAAACGAATTTAAGCTGCTACATTCGTGTGTAGCAGAGTAGAATAAAGCGCCGCTTTTAAAGGAAAATTCTCACACGAGGCAATTTAGTTTGCGTTTGCAGGTGATTACATACAAATTTGCTGCATTTGAATTAAACACATAACGGCACGCATGCACGGCCAGGCAAAGTGATCCTCAACTGATCGTCGTAAACAAATTACGAGTATTTACATACTTTTGAAAATCACGCGTTTTGCCGCCCTTATTTGAGCTGTAATTTTGCAAAAGCTATTTGAAGTTAATTTTAAATGCTACTTCTAAAATTATTATCAAGCAGCGTGCGTGTGCTGTTAGGCAAAAAATCTCTCTAACGTTCAGTGGTGCAAAATTTTTACATTTCCAATTCTTCGCAGTAACCAGCCACAAGCAATCACACAGCACTTACTGCAAATATGTCCAACGCCGTAAATAGCGAGGAAGCGTTCAATATACGCGTGAATTACTTGAAGCCCGAAACAGTGGAAATTGCCAAAAATGAGCTACGCGAAACGCCCGAGATCAAGGAGGCCGCTATCAAGGAGCTGCGCGAACTCTTACACGCTGCCACCGATATAAACTACAAGGATGATGATGAGTTTCTGGTGATATTTCTGCGCGCTTGCCACTTCTATCCACAAAGTGCACTCGAAAAGGTAGGTCATTGTTGACGGCAAAAAAAAAGCAAAAGCAAAAGCAAAGCAACAAGAAAATGCAAAATACAGCCAAAAAAAGAAATAAATAAATAAATAAATTTAAAGCCAAAAAAAAACCAAAAACTAAAGCAATGCCAAAATCAGCGCCGTGTATAAGAAATGTCCAAATTTAAAATATGCAAATTTTTGTAGTGTACGTTATAGTAAATACTTAAACATGGCGCATGTGCATACATACTAAATAGTTCTCGCAAGCGAAGGTGACGACGGTAAATTAAAAAAAAAAGCAAAAATAATGCAAAGCTTTGAGAATTTCGATAGTCTGTTTTTTTTTATTCTTTACAAGGCTTAATTGTTTAAGTTTTAAATAGTATATACAGTGAACTGCAAAAGTGTTCAACTAGCACTAAAAACTTTTGTTTTATAAAGATCAGTTGCGGAGAAAAGTATTTTTGTTTCGTCAGATAAAAAAAAAAATATTTGGAAAATGTCGTCTAAACCAAATGAGCAGCAAAGTAGCCTGTCTCAGAGATCTTCTAGCAAAATCATTATAAAAGAAATTTGTCTAGAGTAACAGCTATCATAGATTTTCCTCTTTTTTGGAGCTACAACCGTTCGTCGATTTGGGGCCGGTATACAGTGCCAACTTAGTGGACAAGTTTCAACCGGCTAAATTTTTTGAGATTTTTTTTTTTTTTGGTGACTGCTTTTACGGTTTTGAAATTTACAAAAACTTGCCTTGAGTTTTTTGAAATTCCGTTGCGAATGGTCTTCTGCACTTTATTTCATAAGAAATTTACGCTTATATGAAAAAAGTGCAAAAATCCGTCAGCAAAAAATAAATTATTAAAATTGTATACCCAAAAATTCTATAAAGATTCAGATTAAAAAACTCGAAATTTTGATGAAAATTTGTTAAATTTTTTATAAGGTTTGAAGCTTTAACTTATATAGTTTTGGTTAAACCTTGCACAAAGTTTTTTTTAGCAAAGTAACAATAAAAATTTAACTTAAAAAACCTTGTGAATATTTAAAAAAAAAATAAACACGTGAACACTTGTTTTAGTTACTGTATATGTAAAAATATGCTTTTTTATTCCCTTATTTTAAAATACGTTATTTGAGCTTTCGAAAAGGAAACCGCTGATGTAAGGCGGGTTTAGTGGGTTCAAACACCGCCAATTTGAATTTAACTTTTGAAACAGGTGGCAACCCTCTTCAAGCATGTCAATTATATTTACATATTTTAAACGCTGCAACTAAAGATTTCTTAACACTTCTTCGTTTGCCACATATATTTTAATAGTTCATATATGTACATAACTTTTGTACAATTTAATAAAATTCGACTTTACAAACTGGTAGCAGCCCACTTTAAAATATTTTCAAGCTAAAACCTTCTTAAAGCTCTTTCGTCTAACACCCATATTCTGATACATACTATGTATGTATTTCAATTAGCTAATTCCCTAATTCAAATGGAGTTTGAATTTTTAAACAGGTAGCAACCCTCCTACGTGCAATTTAGAAATAAAACATTTTCAAACTCATTTATTTTGATACGCATATTGTAATAATTCATTTAACTGATTTAACAAATTGAGTTCAATTTTTTTTAATAGGTGGCAACCCTTTTCAAGAAAAGAAAACCTTACTACACATCTACGGGCCAAGCATCATCGTACTCAAATTTTCGTTTAAATTCGTACACAATTGTTTTGTTTGCTTACATTTTATATGAAAGGGAAGCACTGTGTGGTAAAAAAAGACCTCGTCAATTTCATCTATTTTTAGCAAAGCGTGTAGTGTGCACTTTATCCTTGCGTTCAATTCCTGCGAATATTAGGTTAGCCTGTTATGTAGACGCCATCGCTGAATAAAATAGTGAGGGATATTAAGTGGCTCTTGGACGGGGACGACATCCGCTGCTACTTTCGACGTAAGGCAGAGCAGCAGTGCTGCAGATGCTGCTTTAAAATGGTAAAGGTTTATTTGAAGGACCCGAACCATCTTGGTCTCTTACAGCTAAGCCTTCTATGGGGTGGTGTTTGCCTCGTCATACGACATTTCGAACAACTCCTCCCCGGTGTAATGCCGGAACTTGTGCTCAAAACCTAGCGTGGATGCTCATAAACCTGCTCTGTTTTATTCTCCATCTCAGCGCGCTGGTGTTTTTTCCCTGAATCAACCTCCTTCGTTTTGTAAGCACGGCAGTCATTTCCCACTTTGTTAGAAATCAGGAGATAGGTCTGAGACTTGTCTTCACTTTATTCCGCACTGATAAGCTGATGCCACATAAAACTTTTGCTTCGCTTTACGTGACAGATTCGCTTTGACAGATAAGATGAATTGTATGAAAATGCACAAAGCGTGCCACATAAATCGTTGAAGCTGCAGCGCGAAGCGAAAAGATGGCCAACTCCCATCTTTTTGCGCGCTTTGACAATCAGCCGGTTTAATATTTATTTTGTTTCGTCCAAATTCGGGTTTTCATGCAGAAACATAAAACTTAATTACATTGCTGATAATTTTAAAGCAAAATATATAAAATCCACAGCAACTTTTACGAGTAAAACAGCGGTACAAAATTGCTTTCTTGGCGTTTATTGTGGCATACCTTTTGCGTCTGGCGCTTTGCTGGCAAAGTTATAAATGTCACGCAAAGCTACAAAGTTTTATCTGGCATCAGCTATAGTGTTTTACTTACTTATATAAATTTTTCTATTAGTTCATGATGATGCCATGAGGATTAGTTCACGACCCAAATAATGAAAATACGTTTTACTACTTCTTACTCAAGTAAACTTTTAAATTATAGTTTGATACGCTCATACATATATACATACAAATGTAAGTTTTGATAATTTTGTTTGTTACTTTTCTCGCTCACTATACGTGTACTATTTTTTGTTATATAGTACATATGTATATATTCCTGCTTGAACACGTACTAATCGTAATCTGATTTAGTGTTTTTGTTTTATTGCTGTTATTTTGTGGAGCATTTATTTTATAATTTTTGGTTTTTTATTGATTTATTTTACCCTTCCGTATTTTTTAATTATTCTACATTGTCGTTAAACGGAAGTAAGGCCTCTAGAAATACTTAATTACGTATAGTTTCATCGTTTGAACTGTAAAAATTCTTATACATATAATTTGTCTGGTCCCACTTTTGAATTTCATATTGTTATCAATGCTCAGAAGATATGTAAAAAATGAAAATAACCAGTTTTCTTGCTCAAAATAACGACGGTGATGTTTTTTTTAGTCATGAGCGCGTCGTATTCGACAATAAGAGCGGATTCGAATGGCATCCTCGCAAAAAAAGTACGCCAAATGTCTGATTATCCGTAAGGTTATTTGTGTATACGGATAAAATCCGAATGTCAGTTTAATATCCGTTCATCTTGTTGCCCGAATATCCGGTTAATATCCGGTCATTTATTTATCCGGATATCCGGATATTCTAAACAGTTTTTGAATCTTCGGTCCGTCCTGCTTGTGGGCCCAAAACCTGAAGACTCTGAGTCAGTTATTGGCTTGCCAGTTTTTCGCAAAAAGGCAGAGCAGTAAAACAGGAGAAATGAATTTATGCAACTTAAAGGTCTGATTATGGCAACTAACGTAACTTAAAGGCTGTCACTTAAAAATTCTCTTGAATGAATGTTGCTTACATTTGGACAGGGGAAGCTTAACATAACTTAACGCCACGTCAAAGTCTGTTTCATTTTGATTTTCTAAGCTCTAAGTTACGTTAAATTAAGTTAAGTTGCCAAAATAAGACCTTGAGTAAAGGCGGATCAGAACTTCATGGAAACCTTCTAATTAATATAACTTCTTCTATTATATGTAAATACTCAGTTGATCCAATTCGTACACCGAGAGAAAAAATTATTAATATCAATCATGAACGTAGTTGATCTCGCTATAAAAGTCAACGAAAGTGCTGTAAATACTAAATTCAACTGCGCGTATAATAAAATGAAGCATTCGTTCGCGGAAAAGCATCCGTGTAGTCAAGAATTAAGATAAAAACCAAAAAAAAAAATTTCATGCACTCAGAAAATTATGTTCTATTTGGACAATACTTTAACATTAGCATGTTTATTTATATTTAATGTAGTTTCTACTTTCGCTTATTTTGTATTTTTCTGTCTGCCATCACAGTATGCGATAAGCTGGCAAAATTCAATAAATCAATCCTGATAGAGTTTCATAGTTACATAAATGTCGCAAACTAAATATGTACGTATATATGTAAGTACATTAGACCGTACCACCTTACAAGCAAGAAAAAATAATGTTCGCCGTACACCACTGACACTAAAAAATTTTTCCAAGCCAATTACAAAAAAAAAGTTTTTTCGCCAAGCCTAGGGTTCGCTTTTCGGTGACATTTAAATAATTTTTTTTTAATAGTTCTTTTGGAATAATCAAAATACTTCTTTAGCAAATGTTAAATGCCGAAATGACGGAAAATGTACTCGTAAAAAGACGAAACAAAAAATTATTTTAAAAAAAATGTCGAGATTACCTTGCAAAAATACTACAGACTCAGGCGTTTACGGCGAACTGTTTTCCGGTACGATCTAATGTACATATATACATATGTGCATTGGCATGAAATAAATTCGAATATATATAAAGTCATAGCGACGCTAAAAGAAGAACTAAACGAAGAAAGTTCAAAAGATCGGTTTATGACCGACCACAATTTAAGATCAACAACTGATTTATTGAAAACTTATAGGTCTATGAAACTTACTTAATATGGAAACAGCAGAATACATATTCCCATATTCTTGCAGGGAGCACTTACATACATATGTATGTATAAATGATAATCCCAAATACATATACAACTACAGTTTTAACTTTATTATTTATTGTACACATATACATACATTTTTTTATTTTTAGAGGAATGCGTTCTGCATTTAATATTCATTGCATTTTCAATACGAGCTAAATTTAATAATCTTCGAACGCATCTTGTTGTTAGGCAGAGCGAACTCGTTTGAACTTAGGTACATATGTAGTTTTATAGCGAAATTTTTGCCCAAGAAATAAAGTAAGCTCCGCTCAATGAGATTGTTTTAATAAAGATTTACATATTTTGTAGTAATTCGGTTAGTTTTGCGTCATCAAATAAAAATCTATGAAAATTCATGTTAGTAAGGTGGCTAAGTAAATAATAGAAGCAAACAATATTTTAGTTGATCTCAAGAGGAGCTGCGTTGAAATAAAGCAATACTAACCTCTTTCCAAAACCGGTTTTCGAGTTATTCGAAAAATTGCAATTTGAAAAAAAACCGCTTCCCGATTTTTAAATTAAGAAAAACACCGGATAAACCGTTGGTTGGTATGAAGGCATGTCCAAAAATTACAATAAAACTATTAACAGTAAAAATAGCTTTTATATGTAAAAGAACAAAGCAAAATAAGTGCAAAGCTTTTTTAAGATCAAAGGTAAAACAAGTAAAAATTACTGAAAAATAAAATTTTGGTCTTGCTTTAACTTTTTTTCAAACCTGATTGTATTTGTTCTGACTTTTTTCGGATTGATGTAGTACTCTCGCTGCCGTATCCGACTACATAGATTTACCTACTACCACTCGCGGGGTTCATGGTTCAATTTCTGAACCCAGCAACATCAAAAAAGTTTTTTTCGAATAGCGGGTGCCCCTCGGCAGGCAATGGCAAACATCCGAGTGTACTTCTGCCATAAAACGGCTTCTTCGGAGGTGGAGTAAAAGTGTAAATCTCCCCATTTGTGTCACAACATCAAAAAGTAGAATATGAATTGGAGGAGATAATCGGCCTAACACGTAGAAAATGTTTAAGCGCCAAACATTCATTTATTGGAATCAAATATGATTCAGTCTTCATCCCCAAATAACCTAGGATATAATTGTAAAACTATTTAGGGGTTTCCCTTAAACTGGAAAAAGCCCTGAAAACTTCGAAAAATTGAAAACTTGTTTGTTTGATCTAAAAAAAAGCACCTATAGATATCAAAACAAAACAAAAAAAAAAACAGTGAAAACCGACTTGGAAAAATGTAGTGATTGGAGCTCAATCCCAACCCATCGCGAGCGGAATTGGGCGACAGTTTAGCGAGCGGAATTGCCAGCCTCGCCATCGCGAAAGGACCCATTTTTTTTATTAGAGATAAGGATTGCTCGCCTGGTTCGGGTATTGCCAGAAGCGGAGCTCCTCTAAGAAAATGCCCAGGGGTGAAGGCAGTGAAATCGGAGAGATCTTTAGAAGGCGCAGAGAGGGGCCGTGAGTTAAGATCGGCTTCTATTCGGGTTAATAATGTAGTGAACACTTCAAAGTTGAATTTATGTGTGCCAGCGACTTTTTTAAAATGTGTTTTGAAGCTTTTTACAGCTGATTCCCATAATTAGTATGAATTGCCAATCAATGCCTATTTTTTAACGATTTCAAACGAGACTTCCTCTATAAATTTTACAAATTGTTTTTCAGTGGCTCTTTTGGCTCCATTGTCGCTCATTATTTTGGAGGAAAATCCACGCCGTCCTGGTTATGGGTTAAACTTTTACCTAAATATCCAGACTCGACTCCGATGTCCCCAATATATGTCCTGCCTACGAAGCTTCCCTACATAACAGCAACCTTCTCTTTACATCTCCCCTTAACCCAACCCAACAAATACCCCTTCACCTTTTGGTCCGACCCCGTCGAACCAGCACAAGCAACAGTTTCCTGGGTCCGCTTTAAGGTGAGCTAGTAGGTAGGCTTGATATCATCGTGTCTTCTTCTATCTATCCCCTATTTGCTTTGTATAAATAATAATAAATAATAATGTTCTGTGAAGTGCGCTTAATAAGCTCGCAGTCATAAAGTTTAATACTCATTTATTTAAAGCTTATCGCATCAAAAGTTATGAGTGCCTATCAGAGTTGTGAAAAATGCATTCGCCTTTTAATGCATAGCCTTTTAATGTTAATGTAAAAAGTTAATGCATTAATATCTGAAATTTAATGTAAATGAAAATTTAAATGCATTAATCCCGTAGAAATAATGCGAATGCATTTTTTTTGCATTAACATTAAAATTTTGAAATGAATGCTATTGCAGAAATTTATTGCATTAAAAATATTACAAGCATAAAAAACCCGTTAACTAATTTTATTTTGAAGTAAAAATTCTTTATTGACGTTGAGGGTAGAATTTTGAGGTGAAAAAGATAGTGGCGAAGTTAAGGTTGGTTTTCGCTATGTCAAATTCAATGGCATTTGTCGTCAAATAGCTCAAAACACATTGGCGAATGGAACTAAAAA
>NW_023458560.1:38152626-38154362 GCF_013731165.1 Rhagoletis pomonella
GGCCTAGTCATCGAACAGCTCAAAGATAAATTCATACAATATGGCATTGTGAATGTTCTAAAAAATTGCGATCAACTGGGACGTCGTATTTTGATTGTGAATTGCGGTGAACTGTGGGATCCCAATTCCGTGCCTTCAGATGATGTCTTTCGTATGTTATATATGATACATATTGCCGCACAATTGGAACCAGAAACACAAGTGCGTGGCGTTGTTTGTGTAATGGACTTTGATGGCCTCTCAATGAAGCAGGTTAAAGCGTTAACACCAAGTTTCTCGAAACGTTTGCTCACCTTCATACAGGATGCGATGCCGTTGCGCATGAAAGAAGTACATTTTGTTAAGCAGCCATTCATTTTTAAAATGGTGTGGGCACTTTTCAAGCCATTCGTACGCGAGAAGCTCAATAAGAGGGTGAGTTGCCATTACAATTTTCGTAATCTCAAATTTAATAGTAGTATTACAATTGCTTTTGCCATCACCAGTACAATTAACTTCATCATTATCATTACAACTTCAATTACAAGTACCACTACCGCTTATATTACCAGCACAATTACCATTACTATAACAATAACCCTTTCCAGTACCCCATTACTATTACAATAACCAGCACCATTAAAATAAATAGTTATTAGTTTTATTGTAACCATTGCCATTTTTTTAATTACCATTACCGTTACCATTGCCATTACCAATACCATTACCTTCGCCATTACCCGTTATCATTGCCATTTCCACTACTAATACCGTTGCCGTTACCATCAACATTACTGATACGGATACCATTAACATTACCATTACCTTTACCATCACTGTTGTCATTGCCATCATTATTATCATTACAATTACCAACATCGCACTGCCGAAGTAGCAGTACTTTGTGGCTTTTGCATTATGTGGCACTGAAATTTCACAGCTGTTGAAGAGTTAACGTTTATTCATAACGCTCTCTGACAGAAGTCAATAAGCCCGACAGGAAACGGATTAAGCGGTAGCCAGGAAACATCAAATACTTTTGCATACTTCAGGGCGCTCTTAGCAGCCACCAAGCGTTTCCGAATTTTTTTGTTGGACTTCCGTTTTAAGCCGTCAACCAATATTGAAAAAACATGAGTCTAATAAAAGCTGTAGACATATTGGATTGTACGGAATCATCTTTATCCTTCAATTAATTCATTTCAATTATTTTATTTTATTTTTTTGTAATTCTTGTTTTATTTTTTAAACCAGTATATCTTCAATTTGACTTTTATTTTCCAGATGCACTTCCACGGCGGCGACATGAAGTCCCTGCAGAAATTCCTCTCACCCGAAATCCTGCCCGAAAACTACAAAGGCACACAGCCCAAAATCGATTATGGCGGTGCCGATTGGTTCCCAGCAGTCGAAAAGCATGCCGATTTCGTGCGAGAGTGGTCCGAGTTGGGTCCAGCGCAATGGTAAATGCATCACAACACGCTTGGCAACCAACAAATTGCTACAACCAAAGGCTGTACATTCCTTCTCTCTAATTGAAAAGCCCATTTACTTGAACGCTTGAAGAACAAAAAAGAAAGCACAATATACTGTGTAGTTTTTTTACAAAACAAAAAAAGACCCAAGAATTAAAAGACAATTTTACATACATACACTACCGCGTCTTTCACCTAGTTCGTAAGCATTTAAACAACATTTTTTATTTCTAGTTTATTTTAGTGCTAATAAATGAAGAAATGCAAACAAATCATTGTCCA
>NW_023458560.1:38154462-38157676 GCF_013731165.1 Rhagoletis pomonella
GTTGTTGTCGCATTTCTTTTTTATTGCAAGTAATACGGGTCAGTAAATAGGCTTACTGCCCCGTAAACAATACTAATTATATAAAGAAAAGTCCCTTTTTCAAGAAGAAATCTCGCGAATTGCTGTACAGATTTTTTTCTCCTAAACGACTGGACCGATTTTAACCAAAAATCGCATTTATGATCCTATGTGGCTAATGTTCGAAATATGTATTGGAAACGAGGTGTGCCAGTTACTGTCGAAAGTCGACCGTTTTTCTAGTTTTTTAAGACCCTTGGAGCGGTTTTCTAACTTTCAAGGTCTTTGGGGGACTTTGGCAGGTCTTGGAATTGACCCGATACATTCCAGTTTGTCGATAAATTTCGATAATTTAAAAAATATTGATAATTCAACAAAGTTCGATAACTCGAATAAATTTGATAATTTTCGATAATTGTGCTCGATAGATTTCGATAACTCAATAAGCTTTGGATACCTCTATAAAGTTCGATAACTCGATTAAATTTTATAGCTGCGTATTTTTCGACAGCTATCGACAAACTTCGATAATTCGTCACCCTCCAGTAACACAATCAAATTCGATAAGTAGTGATAACTCGATAAACTTATATAACCTTGAAAAATTTCGATAATTCGATATATTTTGAAAATTCCAAAAACTTCGATTCGATAAATCGACACATTTGAGTAATTCAATATATATCGATAACTCATAATCATGGCTGTTGTTATTATTGTTGTTGTTATTGTAGGTAAGCTTATTACCTCCAGTGGTTGCTGTTAACTATAGTAATTGAATTTGTGTTTTGATATTTTTTTTCTCCTTTGTTTCTGCCTACTTTGCTAGCTAGCCACAGCTGTTGCGCATGCGGCTTTTGGTTTTATGTTTTACAACGGCGAACTTTGTGCTCATTACTGACATTAATGATGCTTCGTATTTTTACATCAAATTTGTCAGCTTCGAAAGTATTTTTTACGGTTTGCGGGTACATAAATACATACATAAATAAATATGTATTATTTAAGTAAATCTCTTCAATTTATCATTTGGCAATCACTTAAGTTACCTATAATTTAATAATTTAGCTTTTTTGTTTTGCACGCTGTCTGCCTTTGGCTTCGCTTAGTAAATTCTGCTTTTTCTTTGGCTTGAGTTGTTTTCACTTTTACGCACGACTCTTTGCACTTAATTAATCAAACCACGTGTAAGTGTAAAAAGTGAATTCGTTTAAAAGAAAAAAAAAAATATTGTCGCTTTCTTTTCGAATGTCTCACTTACAAAAATACATAGAAATCAAATTACAAAGAGTATTTAGCTAATAAGCGCTGCTGACACCATTCAATTGCCAATTTGCACCGGCAACTAAACTCTATCTCCTGTCAATTTAACCGTCAAATAGTTTTACGTGTAATCGCCTCGATCGGCCTCGCTAATCTTAGTTTCTTAGCCTATGCCAAATATGTAACTATTTACTTGTCTAGATTTTCCACTAATCTCTACGTTTTTAATTTGGTATTTAAAGTTTTCTACCTATCCAGTTCTTAGTGCTCACTACCGTCAAATCAATCGGTTCGTTGTATACGCGTCTGTAGAGCGCAAGTAACTGATATTTGACCGCTGGCAAAAACTCAATTAATGGCTGAAAATCGCTGGTGTGGTACCTACGAGTATAGAATGCGGTGCTGGCGCGGATGCGGGCTTGCTGTTGGCGAAATGCTCCGTGCTGTGGCTTTTTGTGGCGTCATTGCACTCTCCCCAGACAGCTTCAATGCATATTGCTCCAACTATTTCAGTTGAGCGCTCGGAGTGGCTGAGCGTGCGCGCGTCATAGTTAAGCTCAGCTCGATCACTCACTCTACTCTCGAGTTAAGCGCTTTCGCGCATTTGCTCTTCAAGCTTAAGTTATCCACAAGCTTGAGCTGCAAACGTCGCAAAAGCACACGTTGCAGTGAATGTATCCAAAATGAAATCGCTTTAGTGCTTTTCTCCTAAACACTATTTCCCCTTAGCAAAGTGTGTTGAACACAAAAGCTTTTAGGTTGAACTTAAAGCACTTAAAACTCACGCTTTGTGTGCAATCGTGCTTGTCGTTCGCCACAACTTACTTTATGCATTTACGGAAAACTACGATTTAGTGCGAATTTGTGCAATATTTGTGATTTATTTTAAACCGATACGATATCTGATTACCATTTGGGTACTAATTCAGCCTATGGCACTGCTATTGATTGTGATTAACCGTAAATACAATCTATTATCGCTTAGCGAGATTATGGCAAAAAAGCAGCAGTTTTGGCGCGCTTTGGTGGATGAAATGAACTCAACGTTCACAGCAAATGTACCATTTCAATACGGTAAGTTCAAATGTAACTTCGAAACAGCTGACGGCTTTATGTCAACTGAACACACCCCATGACAAAAGATGTGGTTGTTAGAAAAATTGAATTTAAACGAATTTTCTTTAAAAATAAAATGTTTTTTTATGGCAGCTTACGCATTGAATGAAAGGGAGCAACGTTATCAAATGAGTGTTAATCGACGACGGTTAAGAGATGAATCTACGCCTGATTCAATGTAAGTTTTGAACAAACGTTCGAGGAGTTTGCCTGTTTAAATTTAACTGCTTTTAGATTTATTGCGAACTATCGTTTGAGTAACAGAGCTTTTTCATAAGTATTGAACGAGATAACTCCATTTGTCAAGGAAACATCTATACCGTTACTTATCAAGCTAGCAACCTGCCTTCGATTCCTCGCAGAAGGCTCATTCCAATGTTCTGTCGGCAAGGATACTGACATTGCTTTGGGTAGAAGCACAGTATCTAAAATATTGTCAGATTTATTGCGAACTATCGTTTGAGTAACAGAGCTTTTTCATAAGTATTGAACGAGATAACTCCATTTGTCAAGGAAACATCTATACCGTTACTTATCAAGCTAGCAACCTGCCTTCGATTCCTCGCAGAAGGCTCATTCCAATGTTCTGTCGGCAAGGATACTGACATTGCTTTGGGTAGAAGCACTGTATCTAAAATATTGTCAGAAATTATCAATGCTTTGGAAACTATGTGTCCTAAGTGGATTAAGTTGGACAGATCGGCGGAGGATTTGAGGAAATGAAAACTACATTTTGTGGAAAAATTTGGAATCCCAGGTGTAATTGGCTGTATTAATGGAACTCACGTAGCTTTAGTAAAACCTTTGGAGAATGAGC
>NW_023458560.1:38157776-38174090 GCF_013731165.1 Rhagoletis pomonella
TTTTTTTTTTTGTCATCAACAATGACCTACCTTTTCGAGTGCACTTTTTGGATAGAAGTGGCAAGCGCGCAGAAATATCACCAGAAACTCATCATCATCCTTGTAGTTTATATCTGTGGCAGCGTGTAAAAGTTCGCGCAGCTCCTTGATCGCGGCCTCCTTGATCTCGGGTGTTTCGCGTAGCTCATTTTTGGCAATTTCCACTGTTTCGGGCTTCAAGTAATTCACGCGTATATTGAACGCTTCCCCGCTATTTACGGCGTTGGACATATTTGTAGTAAGTGCTCTGTGTGTGACTGGTTGCTTGTGGCTGGTTACTGAGAAGAATTGGAAATGTAAAAATTTTGCACCACTGAACGTTAGAGAGATTTTTTGCTTAACAGCACACGCACGCTGCTTGATAATAATTTTAGAATTAGAACTAGAATTAACTGCAAATAGCTTTTGCAAAATTACAGCTCAAATAAGGGCGGCTGGTAAGTATAACGCGTGATTTTCAAAAGTATGTAAATACTCGTAATTTGTTTACGACGATCAGTTGAGGATCACTTTGCCTGGCCGTGCATGCGTGCCGTTATGTGTTTAATTTAAACGCATCAAATTTGTATGTAATCACCTGCAAACGCAAACTAAATTGCCTTGTGTGAGAATTTTCCTTTAAAAGCGGCGCTTTGTTCTACTCTGCAGCTTAAATTCGTTTTTGAATTTCAACGGTTCACAAAATTATTTATTTTTTTTTGTAGAATTTTTCAAAATTCACTTCCACATCCGACGCCACTTTTGAGTTAACTGAATTTCGTGTTACGGTTTTGGAGCCTTGCAAGTTCGACTCGCCGTTTTGATGAATGTTTCAAAAGACGATCAACGATCGACGCGACGTTTGACTGCGACGCGCCTCGAAGCTGAGTAGTTGCCAGGCCAAGCTGTGCGGTCAAGCGCGCTGAGTATTCATAGCGTACGCTGGCGGTCTCTAAGAGGCGTTGAACGTCTAAAATGTTGCTGATAGCGATGTGCCTAGTAAATATTTAGTATGAAGTTATTGGCGTTTGCTTGTTTAGCTGGCTTGCTTGTCGAACGCAATACAAGCAAACGCTTATCTACATTTGGTATACTGAAATGCTTGCTGTTGTATTTATTTACGATTAATATTTATTTTCCATTTCATATTTTACTGCACTTTCTTATGTAGTCGAAAAAAAAAAATAAAAAATTATTGATACTGAGCAATATTGTCGCCGTCGATCACTTTATGCGAGTCGTTGTTATCAATGCGCTGCGCTCACACACAAATGCAATAAAAATCGCTTACAACTACAGCCGCACAACTGAAGTACCAAAAGTGACGCAAGCAGCGACAGCAGCAGCGCCAGCGGCAGAGGCAGTGGTGCGAAGCTGTCGATCGTTATACATATATATTTATCTATCACCAAAATATTGCGAACCTTTTCTTTTGTCTTACTCGCTTGCTATGATTGTTTTTATTTCCTCTGTTTATTGTTTTTAGCTTTAGCGCAAGTTTTTTCCTCTCCAACCATTTCGAACACATTTTGATACCCTCGCTAACCTAGACAACTGGCGCTTGCTCATCTCCTACACTTTCATTCTAAAAACAATGCTTTTCTGCTCTTGCCGCTTTAAGCGTTCCAAATGTTAGCTTTGCTTAGAGTTGTCTAGTAATTGCAAGCAATAAATAAGAACTTTGCGCTTTGAAATCGCCGTCATTTTGCTGTCGCCGACTTAGCCATCAATGCAAATTTCGAAATTTCAGCTTTTATACCAAAGACCGCTCCATAGCTATTCTTTCATATCTATTGATATCGTATATGGGGTATGCGTCACTTGCTGTTGGCTGTCCAGAGTCCAAATGCATGGCTTAGTAGCACGTTCACTGCTTTACAGAAATACTGCATGTAAAAGTGAGCGACTGTATGTTAAGGTATTCGATTTCATATTTACCCAGCCAGCAAAGAAACGTTAATTTTGCCGACAGTGCAGTCTAGTACAATTTTCCGTATCCGGAAACTAACAGAAAACGACTACAGTTATCATTAATTTTCGTATCCCGAAAACGTTCGAAGCGTTCGAAAAAGATGATGTTATTTGAAAGCTATAATTGTATTTTATTTGTTCAAACTAAACATTTGAAAGCATGCATGCGTGAGCGGCAGTTGCTGAGCGTGCAGAGGTGCGTGCCGCTATTTGTTAGCTTCTAGAAGGTGCCGCGTTCGAATTCCGGTAGGCGCTTCCTAATTTTTTTTTATTTTTTATTTTTTTAACCATGAAAAAGTATCTGCGAAGTGCAGAAGGAAAGCGTATGGAACGAAAAATTTTATTAGAAAAATTTCAGAAAAAACAGCCGAAAAAGTATCCGTTCACAAACAATTTTCGGTAGTTGTCTGTACATGCGTTTCTGCCGCACACTTTAGTGGGAAAACCGATCGTCAAAGTATCCGAAAATGGAATTGGCAAACGGAAAAAACTCCGCACTTCATCCACTTTTTTTTCCTTTTTCGGATCGGTTTGCGGATTTTTTGTTGGCTGGGTAGTAATGAGTTGGTGGTGCTTTTTTATTGTTAGTAGCTAGTAGTTAGTTTTTGATAATTGAATATTTTGCTGATTAGACGAGTTCAAAGAACGTTTCATGGACATTTTTTTCTAGAAAAGTGACATAACCTCGACTTGAAATCATTTATTCGTACGCGCCTTCCTAACCTAACCTAACCTTGGAATCATTGTTTGCTCATTGTAGAATTAAAAGAAAGTTGTGCGCAAATAACTTACTGATCTAGCGGGCTGAATAAGCTGATCTCAAGTAGTTCACTCGGCGATCACAGAAGACCACTTAGATGATATGTGTACCCCATCCCATCCAGGACATAGTCCTTAAATCAAACTTAAATCATTTCGCTACGTAGAATTCGTTGTCGGTAGAAACTGCTATTGAAATTGATCTAGCTCGCTTCTTCACAGTAACGGGCCTTATCTTTCTCGGCAACCAATTCTACTCACTAAAGGGTTTTTCAATTGGCGCGGGTAGATTTTGACGCCCTCTGGCGGCGAGGTTTTTCAGTCACTGATGCCAATTAATCATGATAAGTTACACGATGGAGCACCTCGCCCAAACTATAAAATTTTATTGTCAAAATGGGCGTTCGTTAGTGAAACCGTTGCACAACAAAGTTACGGTATGGTTCGGATATTGGGCCGCCGGTGTAATTGGTTCGTACTGCCTTGAAAACCGCATAGGTGAGGCCATCACTGTCAACGGCAAACGCTACATAACAATGATAACCAAGGAACGGATTTTATGGAAATTGCCTCTTTTTCTGCTAAAGAGATAGAGTATATTCGATTAGAAATGTCCACGATTTAGCTTTCCCTGATTCCATATATACACATTTGATGTTGCCTTTGTTTGCCTTTTTAAGATATTTGCCTTTTTTTGCCTTTTCTACCTTTAAAAAAGTTATTATAGCATTTACAATTTTTTTTTTAAGATTAAAAAATATACACATTGCGGCTTATAGAAGCGCAGGGACCTCTTGCCAAATTGTGGTTCAATGTTACTACAACTATACAGATTAAAGTTTTATGAGTTAGAAACCCGAAAGGATAAAATAGTCAAAGATTTAAAGTACAAATTTTTCATATAATGAAACTAGTTCATAGTTTTTCTCTTTTTACTTGTAATATAAACATTTCTAAAATAAATGTATTTTTTTATTGTTCTTCGTATTTTCTGTCTTTTTAGTGCCTTATTTTGTTTTTTTTGCAATACCTAGTGCCTTTTCCTGCCTTTTTCGCTATTTTGTTGCCTTTTTTGCTACACCTAGTGCCTTTTACCATTGTGTATATAAGCTATGGACAAAAACAATCCTTTACAAAGGAAAGCGTACGATTAAATTTTTTAACACTTTCATAATCAGACATTTGTTAAACCATAAATTAAATAGTCTGTTCCAATAGCAGTCCGGTTTACAGGATTTAGTCAGAACTTACAGGAAGTCGTTCCTATTGACATAAAACCTGTAAGTGAGAACACATTTGAGAGAGTAACTGAGCAACTGTTCCTAGTCAGAAGTTACAGGATTTAGTCCGGAGATTTTTTTCCTGTAAGTTCATGAAAAGTGTCAAACGATCAGCTGACTTACATGTGCAAACAAAAACAGAAAGCGGTGAAAGCAAAGAACCTTATATTTGTTAAAAAATGGAAGTAAACAACGAAGTATTTAAATATGTATAGAATTTAATAATTATTTAGTGATATTTCAGCCAAATCAGTGTAGTACCAATGACATGTAAACAAACCGTCTGACGTTTTTACAGAAAATAGTGCTTTTTGCGTTCCTATACACTTCTGCATCTGTTCTCATGTTACTCTCACTTGAGAGAGTAAAATTGTAGTTTGACAGTTCCACAGGTTTTAGTCCGAAGTTCATAGGAACAGACCAAAAAATTGGATAACCATACTAGGAATAGAGCAAGAAGTGGAATATCTCACGTAAATGCACAAGTGAAATGCTTCTCGCCAATGTCGAGACTTCCATGTTGCTGCGCGCTGTATCGATTCTTATCGACAAGTATTTAAATGCTCATTAATAAAAGTTGATAACTGAAAACAAAAACACTCCTAGCAATGAAAATACGAAAATTAGAGAAACAAAAACACCAGAAAGTTGAAAACATCAATGTCAAAAGTCTTGATAAACGAAAATAATTAGAACAATCTTAAGTATTTAAGGCGATAGTTTTTGATGATGTATGCACATTAGGGTGTCCCAGAACATAAGCGGAAATTTTTTTCTGAGTAATTAGATAGGCGTAACATACACATATAAAGTTTTATTGCTGTAAGATATACTGCAAGTATGCACGGGTTATACTTGAAGTTGCAATTTTGGTTCACAACTTGTACTAAGACCATCTTACGGTCGCTCACGAAATTTCTATCAACAATCAACCGCTCATATGATTATAGGGAAATACTATTACATATTAAATCATGATATTATTTTTTAGTCAGATAGATGGCCTAGATGGATGAGGAGAGTGGTGTGATGATTAGTACCTAAGACTTACTTAATAATTTTTTAGCTTTCAGTGCGTTATCCATATCATAATTTCTTTAGAATAAAACCGTTCATAGTGTATTGTATTCTACTAGTCAAAAACCTTCCAATTGAGGAGATTGAAAAAAATGCGATCCGCCATTTTTTGAAGTGCCATCTTGGATTTGGAACTTTTTAGTTAAGCCCTTTTATTTGATACCCATATTGAGGGGCGTTGTAAAAAAATATGTAATCCGCTATTTTGTGGCGGCGGCCATATTGGATTTATAATTATACTGAATATACATACGCGATTATGCCCGCGGGTACGGGTCGCAATATTTGCTGTCAGCACGAACTCGTGCGGGCCTGGGCGTTCAGTAAAATTTCATAAAAGCACGAAAAGGCACGAAAAAGCCCGTTGCTAATATTTAGATGAGCTCTTGTTTTTATACAAAAAAAAATAGTACATATTTAAAACTCTTTTGATAAGAGAAAAGCAAAAAAAGAAATATTTGGAAACCGATAGAAAATATATGATACTTAGTAGTTTTGTGTACATACCCTGTGGGGAAAATCTCTAGTTCTGCACTGGTGCGCTTCTAGTACATTTAGATCCAGTACTAAGTGTCAATTGCCCCCCCGCTGCATTCCTTTTTCGATAGTTCCGAACCAGTTCTAAATTCTAAAGATCCGACCCAGTTCTAAAATCGACAGACGAAAGAAAAAAGTATCATGATTTTTCAATCTTTTTGGTTCTTCCGTGTGTGCGTTTTAAGTTATTTTGGAAGAAATGTGTTTTCAATTTGAAATTAAATTTGTTTGAATGACTGTAAGAAATGTACGTTTACATACCTTTAGCTGTAGAGGAGCTTGCAGAGGTGCTCGCTGTTATTTCTTAGATTCCAGACGGTCCCAAGATGTTGAAATATTAACACAAATTTTAGTTTTGTATTACCAAGCTATGAAAAAGCATCTGCGAAGCACAGAATAGAAGCCACGAACGAAAAAGCCACCGAACACATATCTATGTAAAGTAAACAAGCCCCCCGCTGCATCCCTTATTCGATGGTTCCGAACTAGTTCAAAGTTCGACAAATAAGATCTAGTTCGTTCTACATCCCTTTTTCTATAGTTCCGAACCAGTTCTAAATTCGTCACTTTAGATATAAATTTCTAGTGAAAACAACAGAAAAAAATTAGTACCACTTTTCGCCGATTTTGTACTGGTGTGGATCTAGTTCCTATCGGCCTAGTTCCTTTTTGACGACAAATACCTAGTACGGAACTAGAAATTTGGTTCACTAGTCCGCGGTTTCCCTGCAGGGTACATATCTGTACATAAAATACCTTCCACTTTTTCTACTTCCCAGAAAATATATTATAAAAATCTTTGATGTAAAATATTGATTCGCTTAAGTAAATATACATATGGACATAAACAATATTAAAAATATGTACATATGTATACATACAATAAAAGTTGGCTCTTTATTTCCGGGTTGGGGCGTGTCCCGTCGTGCCGGGCCGGGCCGGGACCCACAAAAATTTTTAACGTGCGGGCTTGTGCGTGTTTTTGAAAGTTGATTTTGCACTCATGCCGGGCCGGGCCTGAAAATTTAGGCCCGTGCCCATCTCTAATCTAAAGATGTGTACAAAATTTTAGATAAATAGGTCAACAGGAAGGGGAAGAAATTTTTATTTACTAGATTTGACTAAAAAAAACAAATATAGTAAGCCAAATAAAACCGATCAAAAACGCCTAGAAGGTTCCAATTTCCATTAAAATGGAATGCACTTTTAATAATAAGGAAAGTCAAAGTCCAAAAAATTTTGGAAATTTTCATTAAAAAAAACTTATTTAATTTTGATAGTTCTATGAAGTGAAACTATCGAAAATGTCCAATGGCATCATTATCGATAGTTTTCATCTGTACAGCTTTAGAACGATCTGGCATACTCATAGTTCACATTTCGTTTTTGGAAAACGAGACTTCCTACTTTGGTCCATTGTCTCGTGCTATAGCAACCTTAAGATGAACTTTATTTTATAGATCGAAGCTTCGTTGCAGCGGCACTACTTAGCTCTGCCGCAATCGGCTAGTCCATCAACCGTTGTCGTCAAGTTCAACTAACGGTAGGTCAAGTAAATGTGTTGTTTAACGGGATCACACCAAAAGATTAGGACTGTTGGGTGAGTAACACATGTAAGTATGTATTTTGGGTAGTTTGCGGTAGAGTCTGAATAAGTCAGAATTTCCACTTTTACAGTATGCATACCTTAATTGCGCCAGAGGGACGCAGATTCCTCGATGCAGCTCTTGCCCCTTTGCCTGCAATGGAGGCGGTTGAACTGGCATTCACGGTGCGAGAGTTGGTAAAATTTATGGTTGACTCTCTGTGCATATTGCTTAATACCCGCCTGTACAACGTTGGTTGTGCGATTTCGTAGAGAGCCTAGAAAGTGGTTCTGCTTCCAGCCGAATTACTTGCAGAGCATAAAGATATGTACATATGTACATATGATCCCTGACGGCTAGCATTGAGGCCTAGCTATAAAGCTGATGATCTGGCGACATGAGAAGCCTGCATGGTTGTGTTTAAGCAGAACTGCAGTTTCATGCATCTTCCTTGCCCGACAATTGCCTTTTAAAGGGGAAAAACTATAAACTACTTTTTAATTTCTATTTTTTTTAATGTGAGATTAGAAGTACATATTCTGGTAACTTCGGTATAACATCGTAAGCAAAACTATAATTTCAAATGGGCGCGGGTTATCGGCTATGTAGGTTATCATCCTACAACAATAAAACTTTATATTTATGCTATTTAGATATAAAACTGCGCGCCGAATTTCGGGAAATAAAATTTCTGGGACACCCTAATTCATATGCTTCTTGTTATTATTTGTTATATGTCGCAGTAAAAGTAAAAAATGGACTTTGTTCTATGAGTTTTAGAATTACATATGTACAACGGATTCAAATTGAAAAGTTATATACATATACATAGGTACGATCGGACAATAAACTTATAAACACATAAATACGGCTATGCATTTACATACAAGTGGTTATGGGCATTGAGGAAAAGGGGAATAACTAGATTTAGATTCAAAATAAATGTGTTTGGTTGTATGTACATAAATAAGTACGTGCAAATCTATTGACCACTGAAAGTAAACAGTTTAGTGTTTCAATAAACGTGAATAAGAAAACAGTAGTGTTTTATTTATAAAGCAATATAATAATAAATAATACGAACAAATATGTACATAGTAATAACACATCGGAATAACAGAACAACAAAGCCAAAGTTGACGAAATTGATATGTAGCAACAGCACGTCGCATTTGTAATTTGTAGGTACTTGCATTCAAATCTACATTCTTTTAAACTTCGAACAATGGCATAAACAACGGTGCTGTTGTTTAAATACGAAACAGCAACAATGTTTTGCTATAGCAATTGATCACGTTCGATAAATGCAGACTAACAAATGAGTATTAAACAAAGGCAGAAGAAATAATTCGCCCGCTTTATAAGCAGCGGTCAAAGGAGTCATAACGATGGATTTAAGGAACCCCCTAGACGGGGCAAAGCTAAACTATCAAATATTTGATAATTTATTTATGAATTTTACCCAACGCTGAAGGCAGTAAGATTTTGATAAACTTATCTAAGTAGAAGCCCTGTCGGGTAACGCACTACTAGTGCCGAACTGGTTCTGTACTAGAGAATTTAGAACCATGACTAGTGCGCGTTAATTCTCTTTTGCATGCTAGCAACTGGCGAATTTAAAATTGCAATGGCCTATGAAGTCTCAATTACCCTCCGCTACATATCTTTTTCGATAGATCCGAACTAGTCCTAAATTTTATAGGTCCGAACCAGTTCCAAAATCGACAGACGAAAAAAATAATCATGATGTTTCCATTCTTTTTGGTTTTTCCGTATGTGCGATTTTAATTTATTTTCAAGGAAATATGTTTCCAATTTGAGATTAAATTTGTTTGAATGATTGTAAGAAATGTGCGCTTATATTCCTTTGGCTATAGCTGAGTTTGCAGGGGTGCTTGCTGTTATTGGTTAGATTCTAGAAAGTTCCAAAATGTTAAAATGTTAAAACAAATTTTTGTTTTTTTTTTATTACCAAACTATGAAAAAGGATCTGCGAAGTGCAGAACAAAAGCGTATTTGAACGAAAAACAAGCCCTGTCGCATCCTTTTTCTATAGTTCCGAATCAGTTCTAAATTCGTCACTTTATTTCTAATAAAAAAGTGAAATAAAATAGCTTTTTAAAAGTACCACATTTCGCTGATTTTGAACTGTTACTATCGGACTAGTTCGTGTTTGGCGATAAATATCTAGTACGAAATTAGAAATTTGATTCCCTAATTTCATCGAAGCTTTGAAAACAGGCATTTCACGGTCTTTTAAACCTGTAAAATTCAACACTTTTGAAGCCGAAAAATTTCAAAGTTTATGAAATAAAGGTGGGTAGGGTAGTACATACATCAACCAAACTTGGAAACTTAATATAAATTTTAGAAAAATGCAACAAATTTCCATCAAAACTTTGAACTTTTTAATCTCAATTCTTGGATATGCAATTACATGCCTCATGAAATTTTAGTAAATGAGTGCAATTTTTAAATAGCGGTTTTTAATATAAGACAGGCAATTAATAAAAACGGGCTTTGATTTTTATAAATTTTTTTTTTTGCAAACGGTATTGCGTGTCAAAAATCTACGGGATTTTTAGCCGCGTAAAACTTGCGCTTGTTTTACTAAAATTTCATGAGCCATGTAACTGCATATTCAAGAATTCAGATTAAAAAGTCCAAAATTTGTATGGGAATTTGTTGAATTTTTCTAGAGTTTGTATTAAGATTGATTTTTTGGTTTTGCTAAGGCATGAAAAATATTTTTATAAAAATAGAATTACAGGTGAAATGAAAAAGCAGCTTCCACTAACTGCCGTACGTTTTTTGTTACATATTTTTAATTATATGCTTAAGTTGGGGCACTTCCCCTACTTATGGAAATAATTATGGTGCCAAAGCCAGACAAAGATCCTGTAAATTCTTATTGGCCCATTAGTTGGATTTCTGTATTTTCCAAAATATTTGAAGAACTTCTATTGAAAAGAATACAACCTTCTCTAACAAGTAACCAAATAATACCACCACATAAGTTTGGGTTTCGTGAAAAACATGGCACTGTAGAACAAATTCATAGAATTGTTTCTTGTATTAGAAAAGCCTTCGAAGGGAAGCAATACTGCACCGGTGTATTTTTGGACATCTCCCAAGCTTTTGACAAAGTCTGGCATGATGGCCTTACATATATACAAACTAAAGGTCACTCCCTGCAAATACGAATTCCTTTAGAACGGGAGGTCACCCTATATATGCAGGTGTCCCTCAAGGCAGTGTTCTAGGACCCATATTGTACGTAATATACACTCGTGATTTGCCAACTGATGAAACTCTAACCATTTCAACGTTTCCTGACGACACAGCTATCCTAAGCAATAGTTCAGACCCTGAAGAGGTTTATTACAAACTTCAAGAATATTTGAAAAAGTAAGAGCTCTTGGAGGATAAAGGTTAACGAGAGCAAGTGTGTTCAGACAACATTTACTCTGAAGAAAGAAGTCCACCACTCAGAATAAACAGTAAGGCTATACCACAACAAGATAGTGTCAAGTACCTTGGGATGATACTAGATAGAAGACTTACCTGGAAAAAGCATATAGAAAACAAAATTTCTCAAGCGAAACCAAAACAAGCAAGCCTGTAATGGGTTATAGCACACAAATCTAAATTAAGCGTAGAAAACAAGATGTTGATTTTTAATATGAGTATTAAACCCTGTTGGGCATATGGAATTGGGCTTTGGGCACAGCGTGCAATTCTATTTTGAACAGACTACAAAGACTGCATTCGAAAATTTTACGCACCATATGCGGAGCACCGTGGTATATACACAAAAAATACGAATATCCACAAAGATCTTAATGTAAATACGGTGCATGAGGACATAAGAGGGCTAAGCACCAGTTACTCAGTACGGTTAATGAACCATCCAAATCGACTAGACTAGACTAGACTAAAAAGAAAGTTTTGCTCCGATATTACCAAATGATGATATATTATGTGGATATCCGTATTATATCAATGTCGGCTCTGGAACTCGTCCTTTCAGACCGACCACCCAACACCAGTGCCAGTGCGGCTCTGAAACTTGTCCTTTCCGACCGAACACAGCCCACTGGATTGTAATTACCTAAATATAGAGAAGCGAAGGCGCGGCATAGAAACTAGTCCATTCCACCCGCCCAGTCAGTGCGGCTCTGGAACTCGTCCTTTCAGACCGACTGCCCAGCACGATATCCAGCGATCCTGCTGCTCGGAGTCTTGTCCATTCCGAATGCCGCAACAGCCGCAATAACTGCAATAAAGATTTATGTAAAGAATACAAAATTTCTAAGCATTGCCGCCGAAATTTTAAATTTAATGGTAGTTTGTAAGATTTGAAAACTTATTTTTAGTTTCAAAAGAAAGATTGAATAAATAAATACGTTTTATAAAAAAATAAATAAAAAAAAAAATTAAAATTTCAAAAAAATTTACTTTAAAAACATTTACAAGTTTTACAATTGATTGAAAATTACGGCCAAAACCGTCGTTTAAACATTTTCGAATTGTGTATACATGTTGCTGCAACATGTTCAATTTGACATGTTTCGCCTATTGTTTCACTACACATTTGAAATTAAGCTTTGAAATAAAGATAAATATGAAGATGAAGTAAAAAAATAATATAAAACAAACTTTTTAATATATAACGCTTTTATAAATGGACTAAAAAGTAGAAAATAATATTTCTCAGTCCCATAGAATTTGTTTTGATAACTTTTGATTTTGAAATTTTAGCAAAAGTCATTATAAACAATCTATGAAATTGAAAATGAAAAACGTGGAGCGCTAAGTTGTCCAAATTTACGGATAGTTATCGGCCGCTGTGGTGTAGTGGTAAGCAGTGCGCGCTTTCACTCATCAGCACCTGGGTTCAAGCCCTGGTCAAAGCAACATCGAAAAAAAAAAAATATAGAAAAAGGTTTTTTCTTCACAGCGGTCGTCCCTCGGCAGGCAACGGCAAACCTCCGAGTGTATTTCTGCCATGAAAAATAGCTTCTCACAAAAATACAATCGCCGTTCGGAGTCGGCGTAAAACTGTAGGTCCCTCCGCCTTGTGTGACAACATCAAGGCGCACGCCACAAGTCGGAGGAGAAGCTCGGCCAAACACTAACATATGTGTAAGCGCCAATCTATTATTATTATTATTATCGAGCTATAAAAACGTGTGGGATTAACGAAATTTGTCAAGTTAAAGAAATGTATCTTTTTATCGATATTTATTGAATTATCATTATTTTAGGCTTAACGAAATTTATCGACGTGTCGTAATGCATGGAGTTCTTTCAACTTACAGAGTTATCGATAATTATTGATCTTCTGAAATTGGTTGGTTCAACGAAGCGAAGTTTATGGAATTTTCAAGATATATCGATTTATCGAAATTATCGAATTTAATCGTCTTAACAGAGTGTAACGAGTTATCAAAATGTTTATATAGATTTCGAAAAATGTGGAGATGTCAAAAGTAAAAATTTATAAAGGTATCCAAAGTTTTTACATTTTTGAGTTATCGAAATTTATCGAGCCATCGAATTTCACAGTTATCGAAATTAGTCGAGTTAACGAATTTTGTTGAGTTATCGAATTGTAGTGTTCTTAAAATTCATCGAACTATCAATATGTATCAAATCTTTGAAATTTATCGATAAACTTGAATGTATCGGGTCAATTCCAAGTCCTGCCGAAGTTCTCCAAAGACCTTCTCAGATAAAAAAAAAATTTAGTTACGTTCGTATAAGTTTTGCTACGTGTTAAGTTAGAAAACCTCTCCAAGGCGTCTAAAACTAGAAAACTGTCGAATTTCGACAGTAACTGGCACTCTAGTTTAGTTTTATTTGTCCCCCGAAAAATACCGCGTTTTCTTTCTCAGTTGTACTCCAAGTCCCCCAATTTGTTCTTATGTGTACCTCTTTCGGCATTTTAGGTCTGGTAACCCTATTCAGTGGGGTGCAATGGGGTATAGTCATTGCGCTGGGTATGCAGTTACAGTTGCATGGCTATACTCAATCCCGACTCTTGCGTCCTCGTTCGCGCACTCTGGGCAACGTGAGCAACCCATGTGCGAGATGCGGTAACCAATCCGAGTGGAGCCGGCAGTGGGTCACGGCAGAAAGAGAGGGAGCTTCGGTGGGGCCACTCTGACTTATTCGGTTTAAGGGCTCACTGAAGTCTGCAGCGTCTGTTCACCAGTAGGTGCGGCTGCAAGCGGGTGTCTGCTTGGAGCAAGCGGCTCGCTATATAAACGTGTATTTGGTTGCGAAACCACCCCCGTCCCAGCAATGGGTTGTGCGCTGGGCTTGGGACCCGCCACGTAAAAACCACTTCCAGTGAAGAAGCAAGGCAAAGCCTCGGATGAGACCCCCCCTTATGATGACGACCACGGCAAATGTTTAAAGGACTACGATTTGAGGGCATGCACCTGGAATGTCCGGACCCTTAATGGGGAAGGTGCCTCTGCCCGGCTGGTTGATGTCCTCGTAAGGACAAAAGCTGACATCACCGCCATCCAAGAAATGCGTTGGACGGGGCAAGGCAAAGAATGTCTGGGGCCTTGCGACGTCTACTACAGCTGCCATGTAAAGGAGCGCAAATTCGGAGTGGGATTTGTGGTGGGAGAGAGACTCCGTCGCCGAGTACTGTCGTTCACCCCGGTGGACGAGCGTCTAGCCACAATCCGCATCAAAGCGAGATTCTTCAACATCTCGCTCATCTGCGCCCATGCCCCGACGGAAGAGAAGGATGAGGCATCCAAGGATCTCTTCTATGAGCGCTTGGAGCGCACGTACGAGCGCTGCCCCCGTCATGATATCAAAATCGTGCTTGGCGACTTCAATGCCAGGGTGGGCAAAGAAGGGATCTTTGGAACCACCGTCGGAAAATTCAGCCTCCACGACGAAACGTCCGACAACGGATTGAGGCTGATCGACTTCGCCGGGGCCCGAAACATGGTAGTATGCAGTACTAGGTTCAAGCATAAAAAGATCCATCAAGCTACCTGGCTGTCTCCGGATCGAAAAACGAGAAACCAAATCGATCATGTTGTGATAGACGGAAGGCACGCTTCCAGTGTTTTAGACGTACGCACACTTCGAGGCCCAAACATCGACTCGGACCACTATCTTGTTGCAGCCAAGATACGCACCCGCCTATGTGCAGCAAAAAATGTGCGCCCAAATATGCAAGGAAAGCTTAACGTCGAAAAGCTGCAATCACAACAGACAGCCAGCGCTTTCGCTACTCGACTCTCACACCTGCTCTCAGAGAGCACTCTTCAACAAACCGACATATGCGAGCAGTGGAACCACATTTCCCGCTCATTAAGTACCGCCGCCGAAGAAGTAGTCGGATTTCAGCGAGCCCGAAAGAACAACTGGTACGATGAGGAGTGTCAGGAAGCTGCAGAGAAAAAGGATGCCGCCTACAGGGCCACGCTGCGATCGGGCGCAACGCGCGCTATGTGGGACCGCTATAGGGATCTGAAGAGGGAAGCGAGACGTATTTGCCGCAACAAGAAGAGAGAGGCAGAAATACGTGAGTGCGAAGAGCTTGAAATGCTGGCCGACAGGAGGAATGCCCGAAAATTTTACCAGAGAGTTAGGCGACTTACGGAAGGTTTAAAGACCGGGGCGCACTCCTGTAAGAACAATAATGGCGACCTAGTAACTGATGTCCAGAGCGTACTTAAATTATGGAGGGAACACTTTTCCGCCCTACTAAATGGCAGCAGCACAGAAAGTTGTGGAGAAGAAGAACCCGAGCCCGCAGTCGATGATGACGGAGTCGACGTTCCACCGCCTGACTATGACGAGGTACGTATAGCAATAACGCGGCTGAAAAACAACAAAGCCGCTGGAGCTGACAGCCTGCCAGCTGAGCTATTCAAGTACGGCGGCGAGGAGTTGATAAGGTGCATGCATCAACTCTTGTGCAGAATATGGTCAGATGAACGCATGCCCGACGACTGGAATTTAAGTGTGCTCTGCCCAATCCACAAGAAAGGTGACCCCGCCATTCGCGCCAACTACCGCGGGATCAGCCTTCTAAGCATAGGTTACAAGGTCTTATCGAGCGTATTGTGCGAAAGACTGAAGCCCACCGTCAATGAACTGATTGGGCCTTATCAGTGTGGCTTTAGACCTGGCAAATCCACCATAGACCAGGTATTCACAATACGCCAAATCTTGGAAAAGACCCGCGAGAAAAGGATCGACACTCACCACCTATTTGTCGACTTTAAAGCCGCTTTTGACAGCACTAAAAGGAGTTGCCTATACGCCGCTATGTCTGAATTTGGCATCCCCTCAAAACTCATACGGCTGTGTAAAATGACGTTGAGCAATACCACCAGCTCCGTCAGAATTGGAAAAGACCTCTCCGAGCCGTTCGCCACAAAACGGGGTTTCAGACAGGGCGACTCCCTTTCATGTGACTTCTTTAATCTGATGTTGGAGAAGATAATAAGAGCTGCAGAACTGAACCGCTCAGGAACAATTTACTACAAGAGCGTGCAATTGCTGGCTTATGCCGATGACATCGACATCATCGGTAACAAAAACCGCGAAGTCTGTTCTGCCTTTTCCAAGTTGGATAGGGAAGCAAAGCGCATGGGTCTGGTGGTAAACGAGGACAAGACGAAGTATCTCCTGTCATCAAACAAACAGTCAGCACATTCGCGCCTTGGCACCCACGTCACTGTTGACAGTTACAATTTCGAGAAAGTAGAGAATTTCGTTTACTTGGGAACCAGCATTAACACCGATAATAATGTCAGCATTGAAATCCAACGTAGAATCACTCTTGCCAACAAGTGCTACTTTGGACTGAGTAGGCAATTCAGGAGTAAAGTCCTCTCTCGACGTACGAAAACCACGCTCTATAAGTCACTCATCATGCCCGTGCTGGTATATGGCGCAGAAGCATGGACAATGACAACATCCGATGAGGCGGCTCTTGGGGTGTTTGAGAGAAAGATTTTGCGGAAGATTTACGGTCCTTTACGCGTTGGCGACGGCGAGTACCGCAGACGATGGAACGATGAGCTGTATGAGCTTTACAACGA
>NW_023458560.1:38174100-38188190 GCF_013731165.1 Rhagoletis pomonella
GGAGAAACGACTGGCGTGCTTTGCTGAACTCGGCCAAAATCGCTTAGTGCTCATTTACACACGGCGATTTTTGTTGCCGCAACTCGACGTTTGTGGGAGAGAGCGCGACGAGGAAAGGAGAGGGGCACCGAGTTGCTCGTGCTCGGGCAACACGCTTTGTGCTCTCGTTCGTCTGTGTAAATTGAACCGCTGTTCACAGCTGACAACAACAATTGCATACACACAAATCGCCATGTGTAAATGAAACGAGCAACACCAAAAGAGAATGTGAAAAATCGCGGCGACAAAAGCTTTCGTGTATAAACGCAGTCTTAGGCGGTTACAGCGCCAATAAAGAAGAAGAAGATTCTTGTTTTCGTGCGAGTCGAAAATTTGAAAGTACCTACTACTTTTCTATACAAAAATGTAAAATTTTCGATTCTTTAAAAAACAGGAATCCGGTCCATTGTATCTTTATATTCTAAATAATAAATTAAATAAGTATACAATGAAAATATGTGTAGCAACGTTACCAAAAAAATATCTCTGTTTTGGGGATTTAATTTATAAATAATTTCGAACAGGTGGCAACCTTATACGGATATTCTCTAGACAACCTTAAAATTCAAAACATTATATATAAATACAAGAGTTGCTCGTTTAAAGTAATAATATCAAAATAACTAATTTGAAATGCTTGCGACCAGACTGAAATTTTATATATGAAACTCGGTTGTAAAGGAACTTTTTCTTGTCGGCAAGGCAAGTCATATTAAACAGGTGGTATTATTAGATTAGCTGATTTGATTTTTCAAATTATTTGGTTTCGAAAGTGTCAATAATGTTCCTTATTTTTCACAAAAATTCAAAATTGCCGAAATCTATTTCCTGGTGATATCCTTTTCATAAAAATAGGCGATTGGAACGTTCGCTTAACTCAGGAGCACCTTGCAAAGAATAGATCAATGCTTCTGACGCAAAAAGAATTCCGCTAAAATAAATTTTTTTGTAATAATTTTTTTAATTTTTAATTTTTTATATTTCACATGCTATGATATTAAAATAAATTAGTATTTGTTTGGCAGTTTAGAGACTAGAAACAACAAATGCACGTAAATATTTTTTTTCTCTAATTCTACTACCTATTTCATAACCGTTGCGGCAAAGTATTTTTTCGACGATAGCAACCATAGAAATAAAATTTTCGATCGATGAGGTAAATCGAAACGATAAGCTTATCGCGACGAAAAAAAGAATGAGGCTCTATATCAAAAATGAGAAATTTTGAGTTAATACACTTGTGATGAACTTGTGCAATATGCACATGAGGGTGATCCTTAAAAAAATCAAAGGAACGATTTTTTCCAGTGTCATCCCCTGAATCGGTAATACCACGTCATAGATATCACATATAAATTTTGGTACCGATTGGGTACTGTTATGGCGTCGCACTTGCCCCAGATTCCTCTATGGACATTAAAAAAAATATATTTTTTTGTTTTATCTACTACCCAGAATTGGTACTACTATATATAATTGAAGATATCACATATACATTTTAGTAACGATTGGAGTCGATTAAGGCGTGTCGCAAATTAAAAAAATTAATTTGTGAGTTTTCATAGGTTAATCTGAACTTTACATCCTGTGCGACACACCTTAACCATCTTCAATTGGGACTAAAATTTATGTGCAATATCTTCGACTGTTGTAGCATCGACGTGGGGGTTGAGGTTTAGGAAATCTGATGTAAAAATGTGCTTCCTAAATTTAAGGACTACTCTAATGTACATACAAACAACTATTGATAATTTCGCCCACGAAAAGTGGCTGACACACATACTCCTATAAGTAGTAGGTACATTTAAGATTGTAGCGCTATAAAATTATGAAAAGAAAATGAGTACATTTAAAACTTCTAATCGCGCTACTTCGTTCGGCTGCTTATCAGTAAACGACACTGAGTGCACTTAAATGACATACATACATACAAACATTTGAAATATATATAACGCCGATAGTGACTGACTGGATGCATGTGAATGTCACAAAATTGGAGCAATGATCATTTCATTGCAGTGACGAGACGATAAAGAACAAATAAAAATCCTGTATACGCGATTGCGGTATAAAAATGAATAAAGAGGGTTACATGATAAATAAATTATTTAGTATATTCGCGCGAAATTAAATTGCATAATTGAAGAGTCTTTGTATGCAGCTAGGAGTGCGCCGAAATCGTCAATTAAGTATGAAGCCACACTGACAATGCTCAATCAGCTGGTTTATGAGAGGTCTCAGTTGTACACAAAGTATCGTCGATGGGACCTTAATTATATGCAATAGTCATTGGTCCCGCCGTGTATAAAGTAGTGTAATACCCTGGCTGAAAACAAGGGAGTGGAAGGAAATGAGGAAGCAGATCAGTTAGCCAGCAGGAGTGCTGCCTCGACCCTGATAGGATCTGAGCTCTTTGCTGCGGTAGGAAGTACTCAGAAAAGAAAACACCAAACTGAGGAAACTGAACCGGCGAAAGACCGCGAGTCAAGAGTAAAAGATATACAGGCTACTAAATAAACCTCGCCAAGGAGAGGCTAAGAATTATTACAGGTATTTTGACGCGTCATTGTAGGCTAAGAGACTACTTGCATAAGCTAGATATCTGGTAAAGTCTGTAGGACTGCCTCAAAGAGAATTTCTGGGAGAACACGCCACATCTTTTTGTAATGTCATCGTTTAGAATGATATCACTTCTGTCTAGAAAATCTGTCGAAATCAATTTCGCAGCTTTGGATCTGCACCGCTACTCTGTCCAGTATCGAAACATGCCACTGGCCTATTGCTCCCGCAGCCTCTAGCCTTTTGCAATTATTTTAGCAGCAGTAAACCACATTGAAGGCTTTTTCGCCCTTCAGTATTCCTTTTCCAGAAACGTTTATAGTCGACAATAACCCGCAAGAGCTTTGCCTCTTTTGACAGTTTCAAGTTTTCGCCATTGAGCGTTGGAATTCGAAATATGTCTATCTTATACCGCTTCGGGAACAGGAGGAGTTCAGTTTTGGAAGGATTAACCCTATGCCGTTTCTTTCTGCCCACCTTAACAGAACGTTGATGGCAAATTTTAGTACCTCACTGGCCGTCGAGATAAACTTCTCTACGACCAGAATGACTAAGTCATCTGCATAAGGCAACATCATCATCATCATCTGCATAACAACTATGGATCAGTGGATGGAAGCCAAATTAGCATTGCTAAATGCGTCTTTCACATCCAGAGAGGCCGCCGTCGCAAACTCTTTGTAGTAGAACGCTTGTTTAATATTCCCAATAACTTCGTGCAAGGCTGTTTCAGCAATGTACCGTTAAGGTAAGCATGTTGAGCCTCGCAGAAGTTTTTGAAAGGAAGGAAGCGCGTGAAGTGTAGACTTAAAAGTACATCCTTCATCTTGAAGAGAAGAGAGACTAACGTTTGACATTCATGTGGCCCGTCCTCCCTGCTTTAGGAGTGAAGATCACTGTTACCTTCCTCCGTGAGTTTGCTATATCTATATGTAGCTTAGGAGGAGACTAGTCCTATTAATAATAGTAAGCCAGGGAGTTATTGTGTCGATTGTTCGTTGTAGCTGGTATAATTCCATTCGGACCAGGAGCTTTATAGGGCTGGAAGGATCTAATAGAACAAAATACATTATACTTAGTGACGATGTAGTCGAATGGACTGATTTGCCTTTAAGTATTAGAATACTCTGCCATGAGATTGGCTGTCTTTCCAATATTTCCACAAGCAGGAAAGTGGAAGTTATTTCCTCGTTCATGTGTTTCAGTGTGCTCTGCTCCAGGAAGATTGGAGGAATAGGATTCCGTGCTACAACTACGTTAAGTTCTTCGCCTTTTTTTAGCTCTTTCTAGGTCACATTGAACTTGCTGGAACAAACTGGAAACTAGGGAAGAGAATGTTAGTATGTACCTCCAGGCAACAGAAAAAGATGATGACGTACGCTACGGTGAAATGATCCTTCAATTCGGATCCCATGGGTGGACAACGAAAGCAAGAGCGTCAACAACCACATTGGAAAGAGAAAGTCTAGAAGGATCTAATTATATTTCGACGGCTGAGGGGAAGATCAACCCACCTCGGCAGCCGCTTCCAAAACGTCCTATCTCAGAAAAATTTTCAAGAACGTCCTATTTCGGAATTCGGTTCAAAAACGCCTTATCTCAAACTTTAAAAGCGCCTTATGTCAAAATATTTTCAGGTGGTATAGGGTGTTCTTCAACCAAAATCTGATGTAGGGTGTTCTTGAACCCTTTCCTGAGGCTGCATTTCTTTATTCATTCTGAACGTTTGGAATAAACTTTTTTGTTTATTTATTCTTTAGAACGTTCCTGATGATATGTTGACGTATATTTCAAACGCATTCTGTTTATTCCGGCTGTGAATTTGGATTATCCGGAATGTATAAAGAAACGCAGCCTGAGATAGGGCAATCAGAAAAAAAAAATTCCTTGATGCAAGGAAAAAAGTATATTATTCTAAAGAAATATTATCTTGAAATGGCTCCAATGACATGGCTGCCTTAATATGAGTAAACGATTTGACTCAGTTTAAGGAAACACACAATTCCTTAAGTTTTAGGAAAAATTTACTTGCCACCCGTGAAAGGAATAAGTATGTCACCGCGCTCAAACAGTGGCAATGGCCGACAGAGCAAAGCTCTGGAGTGCTAGTCGAGAGATGCAAGGTTCGAATCCCAGAGCAGGAAACTTTTTATTTTATATTTTTTTTTGTTTTTTTTTTATTTGTATTTTTTTAATTTGTTTTTAAAAAAAAATCTAATTTATTTTTCATGTTCAATACAAAGCATTCGATTTAATTGACAATAGTCAAACTACATAACGTAGACCTAAAATTTCTACAGCGAAAGTAGAACTTTGCAATCAATTTTAAGCGGTCGTTATTCATATACCCACATACATACATATATATTACTTTTCATATCAATTCAAGTGTATTACATGCGCCCCACGCTTTTCATTTTCAATTTCATAGATTGTTTATAATGACTTTTGCTAAAATTTCAAAATCAAAAGTTATCAAAACAAATTCTATGGGACTGAGAAATATTATTTTCTACTTTTTAGTCCATTTATAAAAGCGTTGTATATTAAAAAGTTTTTTTTATATTATTTATTTTCTACTTTTTAGTCCTGTCTGAATAAAATTTTGCAATAGATATTAAAATAATTCAACGATATTAATAAAAAGGTGCACACACATGCATTTACATATGTATGTACATACAAACGAGCACCAATTAATTTTATTTAAAGAAATGGCGTGTCGTCTATTTGCGCTGTAGCAAACGAAGTACATAGGGCGACATCTAGATGTCATCTTACTCGCCCTATTCACTATAGCTGTCGCCCTATGCACTATGCTTTTTTATAGGAACTTTTCAAAGCTTTGCTTTGGTGTCGGACACACAACATTGAAAGTTTCTGGATCCACAACATTGAAAGTTTCTGGACTCACAACATTGCAAGTTGATAAAAGCGTTGTAAAAAACAATAACTCGAAAATTAGGATACTGTTTTCTTGATTTAAGGAAATGCTTTTTTCTGAGTGTATGTATGTATGGGTAGTTTCCAAGGCATATTAAACAGGTAGTATCAGTAGAGCAAAAACAACATTTGCGTGTATTTTGTTGTTGCTTCTGGTATTGAAAGTGTCAAAAACTGTTCTGAATTTTTTCTTCTAAATCAAAGCGTGCCATGTGAAATACAAAAAATTATAAAAAATAAAAAATTGAAATTGGAAAAAATAAAAATTGATGCAACTTTCTTTCCTAGTAAATTTGATTGCTTCTCGAAGCATTGATCCATCCTTTGCAAGGCCCAGTAATCCAGCGGGAGTTGGGCGAACGTTCCAAAAGCTGCTATTCAATCGCTTGTTTTGTATGGAAAAAGGTTTCACATGCAAATGGATTTTAACAATTCAGGATTTTTGTGAGAAAAAATTAAAAATATTTGACATTTTCAAGACCAAATAATTTGAAAATAAATCAAATCAGCTGCTCTACTGATACTACCTGTTCAATGTACCTTGGTAGTTTCCAAACAAAGTGTACATGGCAAGTGTTATTTATATTTTTTTAAGATTGGTAAATTTATCCTCTGAAATCGTTTACTGACGTGAAAATTTGTGCAGAATACGAAACTGCTTTCAGTATCTTCAAAAATTAATTTTTGAAGTGAAACTTCTTTAACGGCGGGTGGCTGGTTGGGAGTAAATTGACAAATTCAGCGGAAATTGCACACGGAAATGGTTGGGGCTGAAACAATTGCTTATTGTGTGTATGCACATGGTATTACTTTAACAAAAACTTGCTAATAAAAGGTTAAAGAATAACGCTTAAAAAAAACCATACAAGAATGAAAGTAAAGGAGACTACGTACATACATAGATAAAGAAAAGGATAAAAGCAAGGTAAAAATTAAAATAAAAGCAAAGATGCGTAAAGATAAAGGCAAAAATGAAGATCAAGATAAATTTACTTATAAAAGGGCAAAGGTGAAGGGGAATATGTAGATGAAGAAAATGATAAACATAAAAGTAAAAACAAAGACAAATATAAAGAAAAAGACGAGGATGAGAATACAGATGAAAGTAAATATGAAGATAGATGGATTAAAACAAAGGTACTTATAAAGAAAAGACACAGATTCAATCTGGGAACTATTTCGGGATTTTGAAGATTTTCGTGTGTCTCGGGACTTATCAATATAATAATTGATATTTTTATCAATTTTGTTACCGGACTTTTTTCGATATTGTTATCGATTTTGATATCGGATATTTTCGGTACTTATCGATGTAATAATTGATTTTATTATCGATATTCTTATAGGTTTTTTATCGATTTTGTAATCGATACTTTTTATTGATATTGTTATCGATTTTGTTGTCAATATTGTTATAGATATTGCTATCAATATTTTTATCGAAATTTTTATCGATTTTGTTATTGCATATTTATCGATTTTGTTGTCGATATTTTTATCGATTTTGTTATCGATACTTTTTATCGATTTTGTTATCGATTTTGTTATCGATATATTTATTGAATTTGTTTTCGATAATTTTATCGAATTTGTAATCGATATTTTTTATCGATTTTGTTATCGTCATTTTTATCGAATCTGTTATCGACGTTTTTCATGGTTTCATATCATGGTTTTTCTTGGGAGGTAGGCATTTTGTTTAATCTTTCTTCGGCAACAATTTCCCATATATGCCATTTGAACACTTTTGGAGAAATAAGCTATTTAAATAAAAAATCCTTTTTCAGCTAGAAGTGACATTCTGGAAATATTTAAAATTTTTTGTTTTTTTTTTTCTAAGAGTCTTATTTCACGAAAATATAAAAACAAGGAAATCATTGAAACTTCTTAAGCAATAAACAGACATTGGTAATTACCTTATTTTTAGTGTTTTTTGCATATATTATTAAGCCGTACTTACCAATGATACATTCCCTTAAAAAACACAAAATAATTACTTTTACATTAAAAAATGTGACATTCTGGAAAATTCGGAGGGGCAGTATTATAATAGAAAGCCTTACGCTTATGTTGATAAAACTTTTCAGGCAAAAATAGAATAAAACAATTAAAGTTAAGGTGGCCATTCACAAGTAGTTACGCCTTTTTTCATTGTTTCTTTGTTTAATTTTTTTTTTATGTTGATTATCGACTAACCTCAGCGGGGACAAATATTTTTATATGGAGTAGGTAAAATATATCAAAGAAATACCGTTCGCAAAAAAACAAAACGGCTTAAAATAATAAAAAAATTTGTTGGTAGCTTATAATTTATTTGGGTCATAATGCTGTTCTTGATTTTTCCTTTTTTACTACCATAAAAAAATGTAAAAAGGGGGGAAAAATACACTTCTTTTGGAAATGACCCACATATGAGCAAAATATGAAAAATGCATACACAATTCGTTGCGTGTTTCAAGGGGACATAGTTGTTTTTTTTTATTTTCTGTGCGCTTTCACGTTATTTGTATAAATATTTTGTCTTGGAATGCCCCTAGTGAAATTTTTTAGCGAACAATTTTCTGGAACACTTCAACCTAGAGGTGTCAAACTATCGATAGTCACACCATCGATAGTTTTGATAGTTTTCAGAAAAACTATCAATATTCACGATATTCTCGAAAAGAACAAAACTATCGATAGCACTATCGATAGCGCTTTCGATAGTGCTAAATCAGTTAGGTTGCTTTGTTTTTACAGGATCATAGTGAAAAAAATATTATCTTATAAAAGTTATAATCATTCAAAATTAAGTAAATGCTTAGTCAAAATACTTGTCTTTTTAGAAAGTTCAAAAACAAACACAAGTTATACAAACAAAACAGGATTTACGATTAACATATGTATGTATTTTGGCCTAAATGCGTGCATATTTGAATATGACGTCGGCATCACACTAAAAAACAAAATTTTTAATTCAAGAAAAAACTATCAATGAGTATTGATAGTCTAAAAAAATTTAAACTATCGATACTATCGATAGTGCCATCGATAGTTTGACAACTCTACTTCAACCCTCTAACAACCTCTCAAATTTATTCAGACTTTCGTCAGATAATTAATTGGTTAAAATGTTCTACAAAATTATTCCTCGTGAAATTTTATTATAGATACCCAATCAGCATATTTCGAACAGTTATGAGTTTTAAACCTTTCTTTAAACTTATTCTAAAAACACTCAGGCAAAAATTATAAACTTAATATGGGCATTAAAAAATTTTTGACCGGCGAATGCAAAGGGATATGGAGGTTTTACTAAGGGGTCTCAGTCTTTCATCTTGAGTTGGAATCATTCCGCCCCCAAAAATGGTGTTGCACTGTAAGTAAGTAAGTAAGTAAGTAAGTAAAGAGAAGGTCACATACAATTTCAGTACTTGTGTAAGCGGGTAAGCTATATACCAAAAAACAAACGAAAAACAAACTAGGTTGTTAAAAACAGTCCGGCCAACTTGTATTTCGTTAGGTTTTTTTGACAGATGGCTGTATTTCGTTAGTTTTTTTACACAGCTGTTTGCATTTTGACATACGAGAGATTTTCTAAGCATACAATGGAAATACAAGTTTTATCTATTGCAACAAATTGTTTGCTAAACGCTGCTGTCTTAATACAGCGTAGGAAAAAGAAAAAGACTAAAAAAAATATTCTGCGCAATGGCTTTTAAAAAGAGAACAGGAAGGTAAGTTTCGAATTCCACATTATATACACATGTATATAGTTCGTTTTTGTAATTATCAAAAATACTTTTCATAGGATTTAGCCATAAACTGTTAACTGAGTGCGAGGATTCAATCCTTCACAAAAATATCTTAAGAATGACTCCAGCTCAGTTTGTATTCTTATTAGAAAAAGTACGCCCCTATATACAAAATTCAGGAACTGCATAGGAGCTGCGGAACGGCTGCAGCTGACATTGCGATATCTATCCACTGGTAAGATATAATATTTTCTTGGTAATTTTTAGTACCGACATACATATGTATGTACATATTTCCAAAATTAGGTGAAACCCAAAGGTCACTTCAATTGCCGTTCCGAATTCAGCAGTCAACCATTTCCAGAATTTTAAAGGAATCAATTCCCGCAATATATTTGGCGTTAAGGGAGGAGTATTTGAAATTCCCTGCAAGTGAGCAAGATTGGCGTGATATTGCAAAAGACTTTTATCAGATGTGGGGATTCCCGAACTGCATCGGCGCTTTAGATGGTAAACTAACAATTAACACTTTTAAATTCACTCAACTGATGAAACGTCTCAGGAAAGCATTGCAGAATACTGCCAGTGAGGAAAGCAGGATCTACGTATTTCAATTACAAAGGATACCATTCATTTGTATTGATGGCAATCGCTGATGCCCACTATCGTTTTATTTATGCTGATGTCGGTGTTAATGGGAGAGTGGGTGATGCTGGAATTTGGTTGAACTCGGACCTGAAATACGCTATTGAAAAAAATGAAGTACATATACCAGCCCCATGCACGCTCCCTTTCATGTCAACTCCCTCGCCTTTTGTGCTTTTAGCCGATGATGCCTTTGCTCTAAAAGACTACTTAATGAAACCTTACTCTCATCTAAGACTATCACCAAGCGAACTTAAATACAACAACATACTTTCGAGGAACAGGCGCGTTGTTGAAAATGCTTTTGGCATTCTTGCGAACAGTTTTCGAGTTTTATTTTCACCCATCCATCGCGCTCCAGCTGCAGCCATTCAGATTGTATTATCTTGCGTATGTGTGCACAACTTTTTAAGAACAGAAAATGTGAAAAAGAAAACTACGTTTGACGCCATTTCCGAAAGTGAAATAGAAGCAATAATAGATAACAACTATACAACAACCGCTTCTGAAAGAAATGCGTCAAAATGGAGCGCTGAAGAAATAAGAAAAACTTTCGAAAACAATTTTTCTGCGGTAAATTAAAATATCGTTTCATTGTTTAAATAAACCAAAACTTTTCGTGTTGGAAATTAAGCAACAATTGGTTTATTTGGTGATTAAATAAATGAGTACAATGTCTTCAATTTATGTACATACCTACTAGCTAATACCTGCCTACTTAGCGGTGCACCGTGAGTAGTACAAACACTGTTACATTTTTGATTCAATTAGAGCAACCAAATATTTTAATGAAAGTAATAATAAGGTAAAAAAGTGGTAAGAATAATCAAAATACATATTCACTCGGCAAAATAATAACTCTGCCTCCTTTCGTAAAGTTTGACTATTTTCCTTTTGTTTATTGAACTTTAATAATTTACTTATAAAAATATACCCCATTAATTAAAAATCTTTAAACTTGGCAATATGTGGTGCGTTTATAATTATGACACGGGATGTATAGTTAACTCTACAAACAAAACCATATCAATAAAACTTTAAACTTTATCCGAAATTCAGGAAAACTCATCAAAATTTCGATTTTTTTCTTTTAAATATTAAAAAGAAAATTGCATGTCTGTGTAGATGTGTAATTTTTATGTAATAAATGGCAAATTTCAAGTGGCTTAAGATCACCGTTAATTTTGGGTATTGTTTTTTTTAAGCTGAGGGCGCCGCAACAACCCATTTTGTTTTTGAAATACTTAAAAGGAAGTTCGAAATTGATATGTAATTTTATGCATTTTCTTGAATTTTGTTTAAAGTTTAAAGCTTCTAGTGATATGTGTTTGGTTGTAGAGTTAACTAAAGTTTTATAAATAAGTTATTAAAATTCAATAACCTACGGAAAATGGTCAAAACATGACAAAAAGGGACACTCCTATTTTTGTCTATGAGTGTACATACATACATATAAATAGTCATTGTGTTACATAAGCCCATTCCGTTTCAATTGCTCACTTTGCAGATCCATCAAAATGTCATGCATTTGTTTCTTCGCTTTGAGTTGCAAGTCGGGGTCCAGTTTTACAATTTCTTCACCCATGTATATCCCAAAACTGTTTGCCTTTTCGTCAGTGTTATTTGTTTCTGATGCAATATGAAAGGCATTTGTTAAATTTTGTGGCAGAGGCGTTTTCATCCAAATCATTATTAATTTTTGTTCTCCGTTTTCTTGTTGCATGGACCAACTTTCTAGTGCTATTGTTGTTATTGTCATCAAACCGACCACAGTTTTGCGAAGTAACCAGAGGTGGAGTTACAATCTCATCCGATATGATTTTAATTGGTGTTGCATCACTATTAGTGTCTTCTGTAGAGATGTTTTTAGTATCTTGGAGCGACTGGATACTGCAAGAGGGGTAATTGTAATGAACTCTGTGTTGTCTTCGATGAGTGAAAAGGATGACTCTGAGTCAAAGCCTGGATCGAAACATTCTGCAGGCTGCAGTTGCTCCCCAAGCTTACGCGATGGATTGGGATCAGGGTCCAGGTTCTACAAGAGAATGAAAATATTAAGCAAATTTTACGTAGCACGCGAATCGACGCTTTGCCCGGTTTCACACAATAAAAGTCGTACCTGCAAACTCCACTTATTAAAATTATTCACTGATTGTGTATGCTCATTCACATGTTGTAGGAATTTCAAAGCTTCATAGAACTTCCAGCTGGTCTGTACGTTTTCGTCTCCGCCGGCACCGCTTCTCTTTGCCTTGTCCATCCTCTGCTTCTCTGAACTGAAATATGACTTGATGTTGCACCACTTGTGCGTAACTTCATCTTTAAATACATATATGTATTATACAAACATATACAGGCATGTTCTGTAAATCGTTTTCGATCAACATTTTCGGATTTTCCGTTATTTAATCGTATGACATGTTCTGTAAATCGTTCCGTTTTTGTTTTTTTCGAACATTGCCAAATCGATTTGTCACCCTGTTCTGGAAAACGAAATCGGTAAAATTTTACTGTTTTGTATTCGGCAACGTAGACGAGAGCGGTTTGAAATTTTAAAATATTTTGTATCAATAATACGCATAACAATGTAAGTATTATCTTGAAATATATGATCTTATTTGTAAATAAACGTTAAATATCAAAAATATTCAGGGGGAAACACAAGAACTCCAAACAAGAACTAATTTTTGTCCAGTTCATGGAAAATCATCAAGATTTGGCTAAAAATTTTGTAAAAGGCGATCGAGTGAATGCCGAAGAGAAGTGGAAAGAGCTCGTCATGTTGTTGAATGCAGAAGGTCCACCACAGAAAGATGTGAATGGTTGGAAAAAAGTAAAGTTTTAATCTAATTTCCCAATTCATGTTATTTAAATAGCTTTATTGTTTTGCAGATATCTGACTGAAAAGCGAACATTAAAAAAAAGGTAGCACATAATAATATGGAGTCGAGGGCAACAGGAGGCGGGCCTTTTCATAAATACATATATATTAACCCAAAATGAGGAGAGTGTGGCTCGAATTTGTGGCATATTTGCGGCAGTCGAGGGCATAGCACAATCTAGGACATTCGGGACACAAGAGGAAGCTGAAAGTGTGAACGTTGGTGAGTCCGATGAAGGTGAACGTCCGCTGACAAGCCACGACGCCGTCAGTGCGCAGCCACGGAAAAGAGCAAGAACCGTGGATAATGAAGATTGTCTCCGTTCGTGTATGACAACACAAAATGAAACAATGAAAACAATTGCAATAACGCTGGGAGAAATATGCTAGAACCAAAAAAACAATGAAAACAATTATGATTTTGAACGCCTTTGTAAAGCGGTGGAAACCCAAAACCAACTTCTAGCGGAACAGAATAGTTTAATGCGACGTGACATAGAAGAAAAAAAGAAACATCATATCAAGATGGAACAGTGCGTACATGAAAAAGACAAAATAAAAATGTCGATGCTCGAGTTAGAATCATCAATGAGGTGATTTAATATATAAATATTTACACTGAGTTTTTGTTAATTTATTTTTTTATAAGTGAATAAAGTTTACGTTCTGTTCTATAATATTAAATTATTGGCAATTAAGTCTCTTAAATTTCGGCCAACATTATTCAAATTTGTATTTTCTTCGATCTGTATTTTCTTCAAAAATTTCTTCAGGTTGGGTTGTGCTTTCTGTTTCTACAAAGTCTTCTATTTGATAATGCCTACAAATGCAATGTAATGCACAGCAAATATTTATAATCTTAACTACTTTTTGTGGGGCATATGGTAATGCGGTTTTTAGACATCTCAACCTGCTTTTAAGAACTCCTATTACTCTCTCTATGATATTACGAGCTTTGGCATGTTGGAGATTAAACCTATGTTGTGGTGATCTCGGATTAGGATCTCTATACGGTGTCAATAAAAATGCTTATATTCCGTAATCACCAAGTAACGAGGATCCGCGGTCACCAGCTTCATATTTTGACAAATAATGTTGCTTTGCATTACTCATATTAAAAACAAAAGCGTCATGGCTTGATCCAGGTCGGCTTGCATATCGGAATCACAAATCTGTAAATTCCAAAAAATTTTAACTTAAAAACGTGCTTATGCTGTTCAATTTCATACTTACAATCATTGGATTTATGCTAAAGTAACCTTTTCTGTTATAAAAAAGATGCTCATTCT
>NW_023458560.1:38188290-38201027 GCF_013731165.1 Rhagoletis pomonella
TAAATTTCAGAAATGCTTGAAATTTCAATATTTCGAAATTTAAGGACGCTAATTTACTTAAAATTTATACACCCCGGCTTAGCATGTAGCGGTAGCTTTCGAAAAGGTGGAAAACATATATTTAATACTTGCGCCGGGTATTTAATGTTCGGCTCCGCCCGAACTTAGACTTTCTTACTTGTTAATATTTAAAGGTAAAAGTCAAGGTCTCATACAAAAAAGCGTCAAAGTCAAAAAGCTAGAAACAAATTAATGTGCAATGCTAAACGAAGTTAACAGCAATAAATATTAGAATAACAGCAATTATTAACCATTGAAGTAATGCGACGCGTTGAAAGTAAAAAATAAAAAAATAAACATGGAACATGAAGAAGCAAAAAACTCAGTAAATAAGTTAATAAAGCATAAATAATAAAAATTTAATGGAGGGGCAGATTTGTTTAATGTATAGATAATATTTAAGCGTCAAATTAGTAGCCTAAAAAGCACAAAAAAGGGTGCAAATATCCATGTAAATCGTAAATATAAATAAATATTTATAGTTAGCATTACTGAAAATTTCCATAATATTACATTTACATTGAGCCCAAATGCGTCATTTGGGCGAGAAACCTCAAATGCGAGGCCAAATCACGCATTTCTCCATACAAATTCACATTTCCAGAATGACGCATTTCGACGCATTTACACAAAATCACGAAACAAATGCGTTCCAATTGCCGTACTATTTTATTGAACGCACTCAGAAACAAAAGTTCCACAAAAGCTTTGGTTTGTCTTTGACATTTGGAATTTTTCAAACACAAAACAAACACAACGAAATAAATAAATCTTTGAAATTTGTGTGTAAAAATTGTTAATTTATACAAGAGCTTTACACATTTTTAGTTTAATCAAAGAATAATTGCCTTTTTGTGTCCAAAAAGCGTTAACAATATAATAAATGTAGTGTTTGTTTACATACATTTTGTTTTTGTCTTCCCTTTTCATTTGATGAGAAGTCAAAGCAAATGCGGATCAAGCAGTGTAAACACCTTCAAATGACTGATTTCAAATCACGCATTTTGGTCCAATGTAAATGTAATATAAAATTCGAGGTATAAAAGAATGCGCAACAAATGTTTATATTTACCTTGAGTAGTTGATCGAAACTCGAATTCAATTTTACATGTTTTTTTTGTTAATTACTTCAACAAAGCTCGCTAACAGAGTCGCAGTTTATTTTATGTAAACTTAAGTGAGTAAATATTATTTATTTAGGAATTTTTCGAAGGTTATATGCTCTTCAAAAAATTACAGATACCATTAGAGAGCTCTTTATTCTCTGAATTTTTTCTAGGTCTTAACCCAAGTTAAATCTTCAATGTTTAATCTTCCACCAAGGTAGTAGCAACAATTAATCAGGCCAAAAGTGATGACCGTAGCAGTTCGTATCTCAAAGCCAATTTCATCACTTGAGCGCATGAAGCCATGAGGTTATTAAGCGCCAATGTCATCCAACAGGTGTTAATTATACAATAACGAAAATTTCAAGTGCATCCCAAATTTCCAAGAAGTCCAAGACCAGAGACCTGTTACTACAGTAGCAAAACAACCAACAACAGTTCAAAAAGCTGACACAGAACAAACTCACAAGTTTTTGTGGGTAAAGTCAAGGCCTTGCTGGAGAATTTAAAAACGCTGATTAACAAGAAATTTCGCTTAGCTTGCGACAATAAAAAGTATGCATTTCTTCTTTTGCTTGCGTTTTTTTCTTTTGTCAAGTTTTCATTTTGGTATAACTTTTTTGTTAGAAATATTTATAAAGGAACAAAGCATTGCAAATAAAATAAGCTGAGCAGCCATTTTTTTATTTATAGCTGCCAAGGTACATTGAACAGGTAGTATCAGTAGAGCAGCTGATTTGATTTATTTTCAAATTATTTGGTCTCGAAAATGTCAAATACTTTTAATTTTTTCTCACAAAAATTCTGAATTGTTAAAATCCATTTGCATGTGAAACCTGCATACAAAACAAGCAATTGAATAGCAGCTTTTGGAACGTTCGCCCAACTCGGCAGCACGACCGCTGATTACTGGGCCTTGCAAAGGATGGATCAATGCTTCGAGAAGCAAACAAATTTACTAGGAAAGAAAGTTGCATAAATTTTTATTTTTTCCAATTTCAATTTTTTATTTTTTATAATTTTTTTGTATTTCACATGGCACGCTTTGATTTAGAAGAAAAAATTCAGAACAGTTTTTGACACTTTCGATACCAGAAGCAACAACAAAATACACGCAAATGTTGTTTTTGCTCTACTGATACTACCTGTTTAATGTGCCTTGATAGCTGCTTTTTGAGCTGATATACAGTGGGGAACCGAAATGAGTACACGCTGATTTTTGTTAAATATTTGCATGGTTTTTAAAGTTAAATTTCTTTTGTTATTTTTTCATAATAATATATGGTTCATGCTGTAACCTTACCCACATACATAAGTCAAGCTTTCAAACTTTATACAGAACAGAAAAATGCAGAAAAATTTAGCAAAATTTCATTAAAATCTCAACGTTTTAATTCTATTTAATAGAATTAAAGTATGACTTTGGTAACCCATTAAATTTTAGTGCAATAAAGTGCAAGTTTTAAGCGGTTGCAAAATCTCGTTGATTTTTTATTTATTTTTTCTTTCTGGCGGCTTTTGCGAGTTTTTTTCATATTACCAGCGCAATTCAAAGAAACGGGCGAAGATTTTTTTTTAATTTTCTTTGCAAGCGGTAGTGCGCATTTTTTTCCATAAGTGATTCATGCTTGTGTAGATTAAAAAGTTAAAATTTTAATGAAAATAACAAAAAAAAATAAAATTACTTTAAAAACCTTGCAAATCACCGCGTACTCTACTACTTTAATAAAACTTACTTGAGAATTCTGAGAATCTTAAAATAGATACTATGTACATTTGCAACAGAATTGTACGTACGTATGTATCTTTAGTTATATGTCAAGCTTTTATTTCATATAGCAGAACATTTAAAACAGGCATGCAAACAATAATTTTTGGTTGTAATCGAAGTTGCATACGAATAATTAGGTACTATAAATCAAAGTTCGATTGAAATTTAACGACTTGTCATAAAAATGTGATATAAGGAAATCTGCAAACCTATAAATCGAGCGATTTTATTGAACATTTATTTACATGAAAACATACAAAGATACTGACATGATATCAGATACACAAAGAAAAGTGAAAATATGTAATTATAAAGTAATGGTAAACTATTGCATACATATAGCATTTTCTTATTGATTTTTTTGTGTGAACTAACTAAAAATTGCCTAAATTTATAGATAAAAATAAATTCAAAACATGCAATTACTTAGTTTAAAATGTATTTATTATCTATGCAATTCTATATACATATATGTACATATATATTTGCACTCCCAAAGCAGTGGGAATCATGTGTATCAAAAATTTATAGCTAGCATTTATTGCTCACTCAATATTTTCAACATTAAACATTGTACAAGCAAAAACCACTACAGTTAAGCCATCAAATATGTGTACTCGTTAAATTTATTTTTTTAATGTCTTAAAATTTTAAATTACCATTAAAAACAGTGTCATCAAATTTTTATTTGTGTTGACAAACATTTAGTTACGCTGACTTATAGCTTAACCTGTGCACAGTTTATATGAGAAATTTCTAACATTCTCTTTTAAAATTACTCTAAATAAATGTACAAATTTAGGTATTTAAAAATGCAATGAGGGCTGAATTTTGATTAGAAGTTAATTGTTATACAAAAAGCCAAAAAATAAAATTAATGCAGGTATCATGTGTATTTTAGCAAATACACTTGTTGCTTTTCGTAAGTAAATATGTATGTATGTTAGGGTGGAGAGAAAAAAATCAATTATTCGATTTCGAAATTCTAATATTGCGGAAAAATTGCGTCATATGATCACATTGAACTTGTTGTTAAACTGTTTTCCGATCGTAAAATATTTCGGTCGCCCCAAGAGCCTTAAAATTTCGAAAAATCTCTCAAATTATGATTCATTTATTGTACTTCTTTTCTAGAAAGAATTGAAGTTCGCGGTTTTGTAGTGCATAAAATTCTACTGCAATAAAGTGTAAGTAAGCTCAAGTTGTTAAAAATTTCCGTTGATTTGGAATAATTTTTAGCGACGGTATTAAGCTAAGTAACTATACACGGTAGAGAAAAAATGCGAGACTTAGACAAAAATCTTGCTAGTGACGTGTAAACACACAATAGAGCTCTACTAGGGACTCAACTACGTAGTCTACGTGAGAAATATTTAGCGAGACTTTTTCGCCGTGTACACATTCCATAAGGCATTTTTCCACATATAAAAAAACATTCATCTCGAACAAATTTTGTATGGAAAAACTGCATGGCACTGTCAGTATCATCATGTTAGGCAACTTTTCCGTACTATAAGAATTTCGAAATCAAAACATTTACGTTTTCGCTCCATAGTATATTCTAATGTATATCCTTAACTCAGGTTTGTGGTAGTTGTTCTACATTTCAGGAGCAGAGTTGTTTGCAAGAAATTGACTGCAAACACAGCACAAAACTTAGCTCCCTCTCTGCCATACACATATGTTAGTTTTTGGCCGAGCTTCTCCTCCGATTTGTGGCGTGCGCCTTGATGTTGTCACACACAAAGAGGAGGAACCTACAGTTTTACGCCGACTCCGAACGGCGATTGTATTTTAATGAGAAGCTGTTTTTCATGGCAGAAATACACTCGGAGGTTTGCCATTGCTTGCCGAGGGGCGGCCGCTGTTAAGAAAAAACCTTTTTTCTAAATTTTTTTGCGGCCGCCGGTGTAGTTATTTACAGGTACTTAGTATAAACATGAATTACATTCTCAAATTCAATTGGTACATTGGTTCTTGCGGCTCAAATAAGTATCACCGTTGCTTTTTATGCCTTGGTTTGTATATAATATTGCTGCAACTATATCAGTGCTCAATCTGGTCCTCAAGTCAGTCCTACACATTTTTAAACCACTAAATATACGTTCTACTGAAGCATTAGAAAATAGTTATATTATCAATGCAGATATAATTTTTTTGTATTAGGAAACTTATATGAACCCGAAGACTCTTTTAATTCAAAACCTTTTTTCCTATAATTTTCTGGATCTAATGAAGAATCAATATGAATATCCTTATGAACGAACCGTGCGTGTTCTCTCCATTCGTTACTGAGATTTTGCAAGTTCAAAATACATAAGCTGAAAATATAACGATGGAAGGAAAAAAATTATCGATAACATTTTGAATATTTAGTAGCAAATACAGATGTGCTTAAGAGCGAAAAACACCACACAAGGGGCTTGACAAACCAAGCGAAATATCTCTTTCTTCAAAGCTATTTTTTTTGTGTGTGAGGGTGTTTGAAGGTTTGACAAGCCGTTTGAGGGAAATGTGAACAATAATCAAAATTGTTTGATTTTCTGGTCGCCATGTTGAGGTTTGATCAAACCGCTTAGGTTGTGTATGATAAAATCGCCTCATTCGCAACGGAATTTTTACCGAATGAGGACGCAAGAGAGAAAAATCGAAGAAACCCAAACCCTTTTACATTGTGAACCGGAAGAAAACTAAAATTCTTTGCTTGAACGAGTCATGTTTGCATGGTGTATGGCGAATTGGGAAAAGTAGGTTTGAAGAATGTTTGACAGGCCACTTGCGTAGTGTATTTCGCTCTTTATAAAACTTCGGAAAGCTTTTTGTTCAAAAATTTGCAGAGCGATTTAACAATCCTCTTCTTTAAAATATGGTTGCTTTTGTTATCTGCAAATATATCTAGAGAAAATTCCTCAAAAATTCCTCTAAATAAAAATCCTCAAAAAATACTCAAGCGCACCCGAAATTCCTCACTATAAAACAGAGTAGGAGGAGGAGTTTAACGGGAACAATTGGGAATACAGCTATCTTTTCGTCTACTTGGCCACTGTAGTGTATTTCAAGTCGAACTGGCAGCCATACAAGAAGCCGTTGACAGCCTAAAACTAGCTATTGTCGCTACTACTAAAACGTATATATACTCAGAGAGCCAGACGACCCTTGTGGCGCTTCACTCTGTCACTATAAATTCGGAAACAGTTGCCAACTGCCGCAAATTACTGAACTGGCAGAGCAGTTCGCTTTGCACTTGGTATGGGTACCGGGGAACAGTGGCATACCAGGAAGTGAGAAGGCAAACGAGCTTACAAGAGGAGGTACTTCCATTCCACTGTCACCAGCCAGTAAGCGGACAGGTATGCCACTCGCTTCCTGCAAGCTCTTACTAAGCGAACACTTCCTTGAAGAAGCGGGCACCAGATGGTAACACACTAAAACCTGCAATTTAACGAAGCTTATGTGGCCGAAATGAGATATAAGAAAATCAAGAGAAATTCTCTCTCTCAATAGAGGCAATATATATCACTGGCTATTGCCTGCTCATAGGACATATCCTGGAAGGCATGCAGAACGCCATGATTTGCAGCAAATTTATAAAATTCCTTCTATCTCTTAAGTGGAAGGACGCTAATCTACTGATTTCTGTACTAACAGACATCCTTTGTGAGTGTCCTGCCCTTAGTCGAATTAGTCTCCTGGGTATTGTCTTTCTGCCGTATATGGAAGCCGCTGTCATAATAGGGTACTATATGGTTTTCTGAGATTAGCTGTGTAATATGGTCCTAGTCCTTATGCTATGCAGTGGCTAGCCTACCTAAGCTAACCTAACCTATCAACTTAACATCTTAATTACTCACAAAATTTAAACACTTGAATGAGTGGTGATTTACACAAAGGAACGTGACTCTTCAAACGCTTCGGCACTAAGTCTGGCTTTACACTTGTTTATGATGCATTTGCGCACGATACCCTCTAGGAAATACGCTGAAACTTATGCGCTAATTAGGGTTTAATTACGGTTGGATTAAGCAAAATAAAATTTGTATATTTTCTTTTTGAATGCTTTGAAACCAACTCCAATTTGCATTATGCAGTTGACTTAATAAAAATTAAATTGTTCAAAGTGCGCAAATACTTTGTCACATCCTTCGGAATGTTTCCCAAACTAGTTCCATTAAAACTGCTTTATAGTGCCTACATTCTTAATTGCTTCACTGGTTGAAATATTGATTTGCTGTTTACCTCAAAAATAAATTCATATTTCCACATACTGACTCTACAAACACACGCATAGGTAGGTACATATGTACATATGTGGTCATTGCAAATTACGAAAACTTAATCACCACCGAAAATTACTATAATTTCCCGCTCCACTCGCGCTAACTGATGGTTCACATCTCAAGGTAAGCTCCATTTCAATTGGCTAAACTACTAAATGCACAAACGCGAGTAAGTAAGTGCAATTATGCAATATACATATACTATCTAGCTAGGTATTTATTTATTTTTTGTTGAAAAAGTTGCTTAATTAACACTTTGCGTGCACTTGATAACCCCACAAAGACCGGCCGCAAAAAAATAATAAATAAATACATAGTAAAAGTAGTGGAAGGGCTGACAGCATTACAATCTCGCTGAACTTGCTATGTTTTTAGAGAGTTTATATTTACTATATATGTATACAGATATATGAATTTTTTTTTTTTTTTAATTTTTTTTTTTTGCATTTAAATAAGCTATTTTGCGGCAACCTTCTGTGTGCCTCAACTTTGTAGATTTCGTATCTGATTGCAATTCAGTTAATTACCGCTATGTAATTGTATTGAGTAAGTTGTGAGACACGAATTTCAGTGCAATTCTCTTTTTTGATGTTTGAATGACAGCCGCAGCAAAATGTATTCAACAAAGTGTGATTGATTTTGACATTGCTCTCATAAGAAACAGGCTATAATGTCAAATTGAAATGAATTGTTAACCCATTTGAAAATGTGTTTTTTTTTCAAATTTGAATTAACAAAAAAAATATACACAAATTTTTCAAGCAAAGCAAATTTTCTTAATTAACGTTAAATTGTTAAGAGATAAACCGCCGAGAAGAGCAAGTAAGTACATTTAAGTTTGGTAATAAGTAAATACTTTCGACTTTGCTTAAATATTTAATGTAAGGAAACCAAGATGAAACGATGCAATAAAAGTCAGGACACGAAAATAGTGCGATGTTTTAAACCACCTAGTTGCGAATTAAGACGGCAGCGATGGGAAGAAAGCTTTGGTGTTGTACTACGTGATTCATCTCGCGTTTGTGAAAACCACTTCCAGGAAAGTGATGTGCAAATCAAACACTTTCCAACGAGCTCGTTTAAACCCATGCGCAGTCCCAATGCCATACGGAAAAACTGATACAAGTGAGGATTTAGTACACGATCAGGATACATTCTTTTTTGATGCCCAAACTCAAACAGACGACTCTTTAGAATGCACGTTGCGAACAGAAATATTTCGGATTACCGAAATAATTAAACCATGCAAGCAAGTATGGAAGAGCTTAAATTAAAACCGCTCGAAGCAAGGTCTTTAATGGAAAACTAGTTCTCATGAAAAAAATTTAATTTCAAAATTGTTTGAGTTAAGCTCACATATAAAATTGGTAAAAAATGTAAAATCATACTTTTATAAGTGTCGAATAATGCTTAGGATAAAAAATTTAAATATAAATATAAACGCGCAAAAGCATAAAACTAGAACAATTAAAAACAAGAAAATTGATAAAACGATTTTATAAACAATTTGTTTTATTTTATTGACAAAATATATGTGATGTAAGTAATGTAAGTAAAACAAAACTATGTATAATCGAAATAAAAGCCTAGGACATCAGTGCTGATAAGATACATGCATCACTAAGGGTTAATTCGTTTGTTTATACTTTTTGACATTATAGTACCTTAAAAGAGAGCCGCACTGAGTTGTCAATCACACCTTGTTTAATACACCTTGGCCGCAGCTTTCAAGCTTTAAGCTGATGTCACATAAAACTTTTGCTTCGCTTTACGTGACAGATTCGCTTTGACAGATAAGATGAATTGTATGAAAATGCACAAAGCATGCCACATAAATCGTTGAAGCGGCAGCGCGAAGCGAAAAGATGGTCAACTCCCATCTTTTTGCGCGCTTTGGCAATCAGCCGGTTTAATATTTATTTTGTTTCGTCCAAATTCGGGTTTTCATGCAGAAACATAAAACTTAATTACATTGCTGATAATTTTAAATCAAACTAATTAAAATCCACAGCAACTTTGATGAGTAAAAAAGCGGTACAACATTGTTTTCTTGGCGTTCATTGTGGCATACCTTTTGCGTCTGGCGCTTTGCTGGCAAAGTTATAAATGTCACGCAAAGCTACAAAGTTTTATCTGGCATCAGCTTTAGTTTGCTTTTGTAGCTGTAAATATTTTTAATTAAATTTTTTATTTATAAACGTTGAATAAAGAGGATGGGTTCAATCACATTGTTTATTAACTGCTTTTCACTTAAACATGATGCTGTCACATTTTAAATCCGGTTTCAGGTAATACTTAAATTATGTTTTCATCAAAATTTGAGGGACAATCTGAAATGGTTGAGAGCTTTTCAGGTCAGAGGATTAAGCGATTTGAGGGCGTTTGCAAATTCTAGTTGGCTGCTGTTTCTCAGTGAATGAACTTTTGGCTAGGAACTTTTACTGCTAACACTGCACACCGCCACAATAGCCCTCAAGTCTGAAAAATGTTACCTATGTATGTGCGATAAAAGAGCTCAAACGCAGTAAATCTTCCTTTTTAGTTTGTCCATTGATGGATACAATTTATAAGAGACATTTTCTTCTTTCGTAAACTAAGCTTCCTTACAAATCGATGTCACCAAAATCCCTGGCCAAACCCCTTCCTCTTCTACTTTTAGCGCCACAACAAGGTGTCATACAACCATTTCGAGAATCAACCAGGCGGGGCCCTTTTACTAAGCCTAACTTGAACGGATTACTTCGGATACAAGGTGACCTTCGGAGCTACTAAGCCTTTCCTGATGACAGCAGGTCCAGCGAACTATACTCCAATTATGTATTATAGTTCCACCGAGCTGTGCTATGACAGAAAAGTGCCAGACGAAAGTCCACAACAAGCGCTTGCCGCGCAAACATCAAAGGTCCTGTACCCTCTTGTGGTAAGGTTGTTGAGAATGACGTGTATCGACTCATAGCCAGCAACATACCTGCGAAGGGGCTTCATCAGAGCATGTCGCTTAAAAGACACTCACCAAGGTCGACGTACCGATATCCGTCTAGCCACCTTACCGATCAGAGGGGATAATGAGAAGTCTTCGAAGGAAGCCAAAAATTCTAGATTTTGACATCGAGTCATATGGAAAGGTGTACGTCGTGAAGCGCCAACGAAAAGGGCCAAAACTATGGAATATAGTCGCGATGCTTTGATATTATAGCAAAAGATCGAAAGAACATAAACGAGAAAGTGGAAGCAATGGGGAAGATTGAATTCTACGGAGATGATCAATATATGCAAAACTGTTATGGTAGGTTAGGTTGGGTTAGGTTAGGTTTTGTGGCAGACCCCGAGGGACTTATTAAGACACTAATTAAATTGCCCATTGTATTACCACATTACATGAATGCTTTGAACGGTAACAATAGGTTCACTATGTTAAACTAAGAGAAGTGCTTCACTCCGAAGAGCTTTTCAGGAGTGTTGATGAAATGCGCACCGAGGTGTTTAAACCTTATTCTAGCGAATTCGGAACAACTGAGAGCGAAGTGCTGATTGCTAAAGCACAATGCCTTGTCAGTAAACCTGTAAGAATCGATAGCAGGCGCTTATGCAGCTGTAGAATCTCCCTTGATCGGCTGCGGCCAACAACCGCCCAGAAGGATCTTGCAACTTTGCTTGTCAGGGGTTTTCGCCCAGCGCTCGCTGAGCCGACTGTGGGTCCATCTATGCAAGAGCAGGTCGCAGGCTGCCAACGGGATCCTTATGCCCCCTCTGTCCAATGTGATTGCCCCGAGTGTGCCCAGCCTAGCCAATTTATCAGGCCTGCTATATCCAACAATGATATATTGTGTCGTGGGATCCAAATCAGCTTAATCTGGTAGTATTACGAGGCGGTTGAGGGATAGACCCGGCATTTCCCTACCAGTTTCGATCATACCATTAGCGATCCCAGCATTCTGATTGCTGATTTCAGAATATATATTTACCCTCCCAGCCTCAAAGACGCTGCAGAGATCCGTGGACACTTCCTCCAACTCTGGCGTTCAACTTTGATCCGTACGTGAAGATGTTTGTTGGACCTCTAATCCAGAGGCTGTCATTCTCCCGTTCGCCATTGGAAGGAGGTGCGTGGAGAAGGATACGTTTGGGGCCAGCTTCGGAACAATACGATCCATTTCTTTCGGCCCAAGCATTTAAGAATTATCGGGTGCCTAAACGTTGTTTTAAAATATAACCCAGAGATTTTAAGCTGGATGGCTGAGCGAACTGCCGCTACTTTGCCAGCAATGTCAACAGATACGACACTGAGTCGATTCCAAAGAGGGTCTCCATTTTCCCCGCGCTCTAGCTTCCTAACAAGAGTCTACATTTCCATTGAATTCCACCAGGCATTGACCCCATATGACAGAATTGCCTTGATTATGGTTTCATATAGACAATATATCAATTTTTTACGCGCTCCCCCATATTTAGCTTCCACGATAACTTCCCGTTCAGGATCACGCCCAAAAACTTGACTCGTCAGAAAGAACAAGTGAAATACCCCCTATTGAGGGGCATGTTGGGCATGAGGCACTTTGTACCTCCTGGTGAATTGTACGAGCTACGTCTTTCCGGCATAACTAATACGGTAACTCTAATCCATTTCTTAACCAAAAGTTTAGCTTTAAGTCGGCATGGATTATGGCGTCTTTTGAGCTAAGTAGAAAAAATATCTGGAAATTATTCTATATCAACAAGTTCTCATTGAGCCCGGACCTGGATAAAATTATTCCATTTGGACCCGCCGGAATGTGCTCTAGGCAGATATTTAAACACTCCACCAACTCATTAGCCACTAGCTAAGAATGGTTGCAGACCTCCTTATTGGTTATTTATTATGGAGTAATGAAACTCTTCCCAAACTTGTAAGTTCTTCACTCCGACCAGTGCAGGTTGTGTAATGTGGAACAAGAAACCGAAAAGTAGAATATGTGCAACTGTGAAGCTGGGCCCAGACGTAGTTTCCTAGTGCCATTGTAGTACTAAGAGGCACATGACGTACATAAATAGCATTCAAGTAAGTGAAATCGCAAGGTCCCTTTTCCATACGTGCATCAAAGAAGACCTGCAACCAAATAATGGTTTGTTACAATAGATTACTGCGGTAAGTAGGGAACCTGTTCCCTCCACTAAATAATAATCTAATTTAATATGAAACGGCTGTCGTTTTCGACCCACCTACATACATATAACCAAACTAAATCTGTACTGAAGTGGAAATCACATTTATTTTTTTACCAATAACGCAGACTTTTTGCAGTTGAACATTTATGGATTGTTCGCGTTTTGACCTACTTTGCACAACACAAAACAAACAAAAACAAGTAAGAAAGTCTAAGTTCGGGCGGAGCCGAACATTAAATACCCGGCGCAAATATTAAATATATGTTTTCCACCTTTTCGAAAGCTACCGCTACATGCTAAGCCGGGGTGTATAAATTTTAAGTAAATTAGAGTCCTTAAATTTCGAAATATTGAAATTTCAAGCATTTCTGAAATTTA
>NW_023458560.1:38201127-38206233 GCF_013731165.1 Rhagoletis pomonella
ATAATTATACTACATAGATATGCATGTGCGATACAATGTATCTAATAACTAGTAAACAAGTATAGACAAGCGAATACACACGTACGTGGGTACATTCAAATACATGTACATACATTAGACTGGGACGCAAATTTGAAAAAAACAATTGGAGAAGATTGTGAAATCATAAAAGTTGCCTGGTTCGATTTTTTCTAGCACGCGGTTTAGAGATGTTACTGGGCTGCGATGGTAGCTAGAACCTTCTCGTCTATTAGCTGAGTGCTTTGAGGAATGTAACCTCGAATGACATGTATCCGAGGAAACTACTTTCCTTAACGAGTGACGACACATCAATACCACTCTTGCCCTTGATGGTTTGGCGTGGCGTAGCCATCTCACGGTTTGGGCATTCGAGCAGACGATGGGAAGTTCAACGGGAATGAAGCCCAGGTCAACACTACTCACCACCTTGCAGTAAATTTAGATATATATATATTTTTTAATATAAGTTATTCTTTAACAAAATTGCAAAAGTCCAAGTTTCAAACTTTGTGCGATATAAAAAGAAAATTAGTAAACTTACTCAAAAATTTCGAAGTTTCGAATTATATTCCTTAGGACTTACCGTCGAGTTTTGGTATTTTTTTTCTGACGATATTGTGCATTTTCTACAAAGCATGTTAGACGGTTTTTTTTTATTTGGAAGAAAATGAGCAACACCTTCAATAAAAAAACTTGCCAAAACTCAACGCTGAGTCCCAGCTACTTCAAACTTACACTAAAATTGAATGGGCTACAAAATTGCATATCCAAAATTATTCTAAGAAATCTAATTAAAAAGCTTGAATGTTTTACGAGTGTTTGTTGAATACTTTTTTTTAGTATTGTATAAACTTGGATTAATAAAAAATAACTAAAATCAAATAACAAACAAAAATTGTTAAAATTTGTCAATAAGTGGTGCTTTTATGATTATGACACGGTGTGTATTGTTTAATATGATGCTAACCTGAGTTAAAATTATCTTAAAAACTAGCCAAATTATAATCAAGTTAAGTTATTATAAAATTGGGGAAAAAATGGTATGTTATCCATTTGGATCCATTGCTCTCAACAATACCTTTCAAACGATTTATTACACCAGGAAACCGGATCATAAGAAAAAAGGTATAAAAAACTCCATTTTGGCGCATGGCAAGTAAGCTTGCTAGCTAGGAGGGAGTAATTACAAACGTTTTTCCTTCATATAGGGACCGATATGATCCAATGTACATGCGTATATACATTTGTATATATGGCCATGTGTATGTAACTGCATACGATACTCAGTTTATCGACTCGTTGACTGTGAGAAGATGACTCAGAGCACCGTGCAAAGTTAAATTGGAATTTTTCGCTTTTCGCTTTTCTGCTGCACTGCTTAGTTCTTCAGTAAATACTTGTAACTTTTTGTTACACTTTTTACTTCCACTCTACTTCTGTTGTTATCGATATATGAGAGATTTCAAAACCAAAAAATCCTAAAGAAAAAATGGGCGTACCACTTCTTCGAAAATACCTTTAGAATACTCTCAAATGTTTGACGAAAAATACCCCACCCATATATCCAGCGGTTGTCAAAAATCAACGGTAGTTTGTATACACTTTACACTGAAAAATTGCCGTTGGCCAACTTTGTTGAATTTTTCCAAATTTTTGTAAGAAGCTAGAAATTTGGATTTACATACATGGCTTTTATTATATTAGATCGTAGCATTAGATCTTTGTTTTGTACCACTAGGGAAGGGGAAATTGAGAGACTAAAATTTTGATTCGAAGTTGCAAGAAAAACAGCTTTTTACATGCTGCCAAAATTGAACGATTTAATTGAAATTTTCTAAAACTATTAACTACTTCCAGGGGGGGCACAATAGATCAAATTAGGTCGCGGTGCAATTGACCTGAAGACCTACCCTTACATCATCATAACCATACTTGCAAGTTTAGCGTTTTCATATTTTTTAGGGTAGTTCTCTCATTGAGAGGTATTCTTGAAAATTAAGCTTTCCTACCAAAACTGGTATGTTTTTTTTTAAATTTGGTAGGTGTGAAGCGATAGTAACTATGATTGACGAAGGTTCCCAAGTATGGTATACTGACTGATCCAGACGGATGGCAGGCGTACTTAGACCAAGTCTTCGCAATCGAAGTCTGTGTTCGCAAATGTTTTGGCAGAAGGACAAATGGTGTCAAAATAAATGTTATGTCGGATATGCAGCAGCGTTAAATTCCCTAGAGTCTTTTAAAACAGAAAAAAGGTTTGTGGACAGCTGTAAAACTCTTTTAAAATATCTGGGAGCCCACAATAGCATACGGCTGTGGTGGGTTCCGGTACATGAAGGGTTTGAAAGCAACGAAAGGGCTGACTGTCTCGCAAAGCGTGGAACCCAAATGCGTTTGCATGGTCCCGAGCCTTTTGTGGGCTGGTGATACCTATAATATAATTGACCAAAAACAAACAAATAGTCGAATTAGCAGCACTGTACACGGCCAAAGACCTATCCTTGTCGAAATCAATAGATACAACGCTTTCTAATCGCATATGAACCGTTTATTTTGAAAGTGGTATAAGTCACTTCGTACTTAACGTACTTAAATAATCGGCTACTTGTAACCGAATGCATCTGTACATCGCTATATCGTCATAAACTAACGACAAACTCTTCTACCTTTGGTTGATGAAGTTGAACGAATAGCGGACGCGATCAGATACAAATAACCGGTCATTTAAGCACAAGACCCGTGAAGTGACTTATACCACTTTCAAAATAAACGGTTCATATGACAATGTGTATTCAATTATTTGACGCCAAATGCCATTGAATTTGACATAGTGAAAACAAGCCATAAGGTTGGTGTGATTACAATGACGGTTTAGCACAAAAGATATTCTTAGGGCCAGTTTTTCAGTACACGACTGTGGTTCAAACTAAGATTAGCCAATCAAATGTCAACCAGCCCAGTTTATGTGATCAGTTTAAACTGCCACTGAAAAACTGGCTCTTAATATATAATTTGCTTTTATTGTACTAGCAATGTTTTAGTTTTACTGTACATTGAAAAAAGAGATTTGGTAGGTTTTGGGCGGTCTTGCTAGGAAATTTTGGTAGCAAAATTTTGGTGGCAAGTTATTGGTTATTTTTTCACGTGACCAGAGGTATTTTTTGGCGCGGTGAACAACAGGTACAGATAGTATGTACCAGGAACATTTTTTATATTGTTGAAAAACTGCGAAATGCAAATTTTTCGCAGCAATATTTAGTTTTTTTTTGTCCGAAAAAGATACGAGCGTTAAGAATGGCTTATGACTGATATCTCCAAAATACGCTGGACTTTGCAGATGGCTGATGCGGGTTCGATTACTGCTGAATTCTACAGCAAGAAGTCTGATGAGAAGATGTGGTGATCTCCGAAATAGCAGCTATAACTTCTACCGCTTAGACTTTGTTGCTTTTTCCATTTTTCCTAACAAACAAATCGTTGTACAAAACTCAAGAGCATCGCTTAAAGTAATAATTTGTATCACTTTTTTAGAGTACCAATTAAAAAAAATTAGGACAGTAATTATATAAAATGCCAATTTCTTCATTTCAGTCATTAATAATTTGATAGTTGATTGATTACCTGCTGTATATGTATTAATGCAAATATGTAATTGCAATACTGAAAATGCAAAACTCTACTTTGTTGATACCCAAGTTTATTAGCAAAGATGACTTTTTATTTTTGATTAAAATAGATGCTGTGAAGGCATAAGGTCGTTAACTAACCTACCATCAGTTTGAATTTGAAAAAGATATGTTTGTGTATGCATTACAATAAGTGTGTATGTGTTTGGTTTAACGCAAACATACATTTGCACATTTGTATACATTGCATGAAGATATAAAAAATTGTGCCTATCAGCATTAGCGACTTTGTGCCTGTTAAACTTGTCTGCCATTTAATATTAAGCTTTTGCAAATTTTTTTTTTTTGGTTGGCCATAGATTTATACTGGTAGTGATACTAGTATTTGTTGCTACAGCCATTGCTGGTTGGCCTTGAGTACAGTGATGTGTTGCCAAAATCAGCAAAGAACTGTATAACTAAAGGTTGTAAGATTGAATGGAATAATTTAGACACGCACGTTTGTCAGCGCAAAACAAGTTTACAATATAAATTTATTGTTTTTATACCCGAGCGCACTTGTGCACAAGGGTATTATAACTTTGTTCACATAACGGTTGTTCGTAACAGGCAAAACGAATCGAGATAGATATAGACAAATGTATACATAAATGATCAGAATGAAAAGAGAAATCGATTAAGCGGTGACTGTCTGTCCGTCCGTCCGTCCGTCCGTCTGTGCACACGATAACTCGAGTAAAAATTGAGATATCGTAACGAAACTTGGTACATGCACTTCTTTTGGGCGTAGGACGGACGGTATTGAAAATGGGCGAAATCGGACAATAACCACGCCTACCTCCCATATAACGTTAATTTTCAGAAATTCGAAAACTGCCATATTTTAGTAACTACTGAAGATAATTGACTCAAAATTGACATTTAGAATAACTTTTAGACGAAAAATAAGAAAATTAAAAATTTTTGGAAAATGGGCGTAGCCACGCCCACTTATAGTTACATGTGTATATCTTGGTAACCGCTGCACCGATTTCTTCCAAACTTTGCACAGTTGTTGGCCTTGACATCACCTACGAAATGACTGAAAATTTTTAAAATCGGACAATAACCACGCCCACATCCCATATAACGGTAATTTAGAGAAATACGAAATCTTCGATAAATCGGTAAATATTGAAGCTAGTGTATTCAAAATTTATGCTTTCAACAATTATTTACCAAGAAATACGTTTATGATAAAATTTTGGAAAATGGGCGTGGCACCGCCCACTTATGATCACATATATGTATCTCGCTAACCGTTCTAGCAATTTGTACCAAACTCGGTATGGTTATTGTGCTTGCCACACAAAGGCAAACTCTTGAAAATTGTTGAAATCGGACTAAAATTACGGCCGCTTTTCATATAACGGTAAATTTCAGAAATGCTTGAAATTTCAATATTTCGAAATTTAAGGAC
>NW_023458560.1:38206333-38262140 GCF_013731165.1 Rhagoletis pomonella
TGTACAGTACATCAAAGTTCAAGTTTGACTTTACTTATATTCCAACAGTGTGTAAGCGCTGTAACGCTGTTGGCGTCGACAATCAACAAGCGCAAATAACGATCCGGTTGATCGGCGATCGGTGATCAGTGTGGCGTTGATGACACTCATCAACGCTGCAAAAGGACGCCAGCAACAATAAGAAGCGGAGTAAGAGACAAGCGCAGACAACAAAAAAATATAAATAAAATCCGAGGGACAACAACAGCAAGAGGCAGAAAAAAAATGCGAACAAACAAAAAGTACAGCAAACGAAACGTATGAAAAAAAATTGCTTATAATAATACGGAAGCTGACATGAAACCAATATGATTACCCTCAAAGTGCGACGCAGGCGATTGCAGAAGAAATTGTATACTGTCGCATCGAAGTCGGGGACATTGTGACAACGCTGGCGACACGTTCATACGACGGACTTTAAGCGTTGCACACGAACCAGTTTTGTAGGTTTTTTCTTCGGTTTATTTTTGCTGAAACATTTAACGCTCAAGTGTTGAACGGGCAAAATTGTGCTTTTTTGTGCTCTGGGAACGCAAATCAATTGATATCTAAACGATGGCTTAAATTTCCTTTCCGTCGACAATGCATCGTTCCAAAAGAACAATACATAATGGGCTTCTGATGAATTTTCATTCACAATAAGTGCATGCAATCACCTGATACCGAAAGGTAACAAAAAAAAAAATAAAAAACAGAATTTTTTGTTCTGACCAATTATCCGCGCTCGGTCGTTTACATGTCAGCAAAAGTTTTCGGAAAAATGCTCGTAAATTTCAGATTAAATACAGAAGTTAGCAAGAAGCCAGTTTCTGTTGAGTCTTCGTTGAGTTGCTCGTGTTGAAGTTTTTCTCGAGTTATTTATACGCATATGATTGACGGTATGTACACCACAGTCATGCGCCCTATTTTAATCTATGGAGCTCTGGTCTGGTGGAAAGTACTGGATAAAAGCAGCAATCAGAGAATAGTTGGAAGAGTGCAGAGACTCGCAGGTCTCGGTACATCAGGTGCCGTAAGAAGCTCACAACAAGAAGAATGGAAGATGATATTTTGCTTGAAGCCACCACAAGTATTTGTAACAGGCGCAGCCGTAAAAGGAGCCGTTAGACTGGGTGGATCAAAATTGTGAAAGCAGACCAACTACGTGCATGCAGAGGTATTGAATGTAATTAATAGTAGACGGCGTAACAGAATCAAGGCCAACTTATATTTCGAAACTGACTAATTCACGGCATCCTGGAATTTTAGTTTTAAGAATCCAACCCAGAAGGAAAAGTGGTCTCCTGTCGGTAAATTATGGTATTTTCCACCGATGGCTCAAAGATGGTACTCCAAGGCAATGTTGTTATTGTTGTAACAGCATACAAATGCCCCAAAGGATTTTTGCGGAATGATGCTGGAGTTACAGTCCTTGGCCAGATATAAATCTGGGTCGTTCCAGCTATGTAAACCCGACTGTCGTGGAAATGCAAGTAAGACAATAATATCGCTTGCCTGATAACTGCAGTGTTTTTCAGGCTCAGATATTTGCTATAGAGAAGGCGGCTTGTCTCATACGGGATAGTAAGTCTCCATCACTATCTAAGTCACTTTATTCGTTGACAGCCAGGCGGCATTGAAAACATTAGGCTCCAAGGTAGTTAAGTCTAGAGCTGTTCGGAAATGTCGTGCAACGTTGCCTTCACTCAGACACGTCAAAACCTCTCTCTACTGGGTTTGTGGGCATAGCAATATAGAAGGGAACGAAATAGCCGATGCTGCGGATAATTCCCTACTGCCACCTATTTTTCTTCTGCTAATGGGGGCTAAAGAATACACCACAGCTGTAACAAATGACCTATGGATAAATCAGGAGAACTGGGAGATCTCAACATCCTTGTGGCCGAGGCTTAAAAAGAGTCGTACTGAGGAACTATTGACACTAACCAAATCCGCAGTAAGGGCTCTTCCTGGATTTTATCACAGAGCACTGTGCTATAGCAGCAATGTTCCATCGTTGGCTTATACCAACAAGCTCCCTCTGCAGAAGTTGTCGTGATGTGGATGATGAGGACACGATTCACCACTTATTATGTCATTGCCAGGTCCCCAGACAAGGCATTTGGGACCACGCTTTTTCAATTGCTTGGCCGAGATGGCGAAGGTTTGACAGACTCTATACTGACAGTAGGAGTTCACTTCGGTGAGCAGGATGTGCCTCCTCTTAGTATTCACAATGGGCGAATCTGCTTCCGTGTGGAAGTATGAGTAACCTAACCTACACATGTATAGTATTCGTTACTTAATTTATTTCTTGGGTGAGTACGGATCCAGTGCTGAATGTGAATGAGCAAGATCCAGTAATCGAATAAGTATTTTTTTAGTAACTAATAGCTGTACACAATGTCAGTGCTGCATTTTCCAGTTAAAAAAAGAAGCGAAAGAGGTTGGTCTAGCGGAGAACGAGAAAAATACAAAGTACCAGGAGGGCAGCACATAAAAACTCCAAGGGTTTTGGATACACGCCAGTGCTGGCAGTTATCACTTTAAAGTAATAAATGACTGCGTCTACCTAGGATCCAACATAAGGTTAGGTTAGGTTAATCTGACCGGCGTTGAACCGCACAAAGACCGGTAGGTCCCTAGTGTTGCCAGTTAGAGCTCGTTTTTAAGCGTTAAAGTAGACATTTCAAGGATGTCAACGCTTTTTCTTCTAACTTCTCGAATTGGTAGACTACCAAGCATTTTACTCATGTCTTTGACGGTGCAGAATATCGGCAGGAAGACGCTCCAAGGTTTTCAAGTCTCCCGCTCACGACACTTTCTGCACCTGTCCAGTGCTAGTGATACCCATTTTTTGTGCATGAGCGGCCACGAGGATATGCCCCGTAAGCAATCCGGTAATAAATCTGCAATCTCGCTTTGGTAGCCGTAACAAAAAGCGAATGTAGTTGCTTCCGCCGTGGTCGCACATAATTTTTGCCGTTTTGCCTAATCATATCGTCTATTTCGTTGTACAAGTGTTGAAGTGGTGGACGAATGTAGTTTGTCTGTTCGAGATTTCATTACCCTCTATTCCCTTGTGGCTGGGCACTCGGCTAAACTGTCATTGCTTCCCGGCTGCGAAGGACGGTTTTTGGATGAAATACTATATGAGGTAACTGCCTTAATTGCCGACTGACTATCTACAAATACTAGGTTTACGTTTGTCATTGTCGTTTCGGTGTAGGCTAGCTAGGATCCAGCATAAGCACCATCAATAATGTCAGCCTGGAGCTCGTTAGGCAATTGAAAAGCAGAGCCCTCTCTAGACAAACAAGAAGTATGCCCTACAAAACGCTCACCATGCCCGTCCTTTTACTTGTCGCCGAAACATGGCCGATGATGAACAAAGATGAAAAGATTTTGGGTGCTTTCGAGAAAATTATTCCAAACGTTGAGAAAAATCTTTCGTTTCGGTACCCATGGGTGGACAACGTAAGCAAGGACACATACGAGCAATATGGAAGGACCGAGTGCAGAAGGATTTGTCTGAAAGAACTAACGAACGATTTCACTGCAAATTTTTTTCTCTCTATGATTACTGAAGTCCTTAAGGGGGATCATGAAAAGCGTGCTTTCCTGTTAAACAAAATAATTTTCTTTAACGCTTTGTTGCCTGAACTAAAACCGCTCTGAAGGGAAATATTTGAGGATTTTTGTAAACGAAGCTAACTGAAAGATCGTAAATAGTAATAGTGAGCAAAGCCAAAGTTGATGGTCATAGCCACTAAGGGTCTCAGAATAAATAGGTGAACTTTGCACCCAATCAGTTATTTCAAGTATTCCGTTGCTGCAGATGTGAATACCCACACGTTTATACTTTACCGGGTATCCAACAGGGATGATCTTTATTATACAGGCCATTCAGGGTAGATGATTACCTAAAAGCATTAATTGAGTTTAAGTAGCAACAGATGTCTCTCCTTGAGAGCTCCGCCGGTTGGTTAAAAAGTTGAAGAGACAATTTAAGACGATGTGTTGATATGATATTCAGTCTCACCGCGTGAATCTATATCCAGCAATGTCCTGTCAATAAACCTAACAGCCTAAGGAGATCTTTTAACCGCATCCGTGGAGCTCCGGTTTGCCCAGTAATACAATGCAGTAGCAGTATATATTCCCTGGGTATGTTGAGCTGACACGAGGCCCAAATGTTCAAGAGCAGTTCTTTACTAACCAACTAATTCTCCACGCGTTATCTCTTTGGCCTTAAATTTAAGACGCGACAGGAAGACAGATAAGGCATTGAAAAAAAGCTCTTAGTGCTCGGGTTTGGGAAAAGGCCTTGATCACGAACCTTCTTCCTTTACGTCGTTGTAGCTCAAAGCAGCAGACATTCGATTACCTTTAACTGCTGCTACCTCTGCTTGGAAAACACTTGAGTGATCATGAAGTCTAGTCAATCCAACCGAGTAAACGCAGACCAGTAGGTAGTTCCAAGCACTTTTTTTCGTCCACTCACTCCTAGAGCAGATGTGGTTGGAGAAAGAGTTAAACACTCGTAAAACATTACCGACTTCACTATGGTATGGTAGAGTCAAGAAGTTACCAAAGGAAAAAGCACCCAGCCACTACTCTTTCCCCAATGATTGGCATGCGCGACAGCTTCATTTTCTATAATACAGCCCGAGTATTTAACTGTCGGGAAATTCCAGGTGAACACCTTCAATTCAAGGTAGAGCCCTGTAGAGTATCTAATACTTCCCAGCGAACAAAATAAGTTCCGTCTTAATAGGATTTAAAATGTCTTCAAATTTCACAAACCACTTGACCACCAATTTCCGGTACCCCTGGATAAGGAGTATCCAAAATTTGACCACTGCAAAATCTTTACGTATGTAGGATTCCTCTAGCGTTTCTATGATCGTTTGGGTGTAGGTCTCAATAGCCCTGCTCCTGATTTATGCACGTTCATAAGCAATCACATGGAATGCCCTTTCTTATGTGCAGATCAACCGGTGTCTCCCAGGTTTTAAGCACAAACGAAGAGAGAGTAATTGACTTGGTCCCTAACAAAGGTGGAAAAATTTCATCTTAGTACTACTTAGTGCCAAACAATTCAGTACGTATTTTCATTGGTTAGAGATCTTGTCGGTTGAATACAGTACAAACGAACTCTTAGGTCGTAGTTTTTCTTTAATATGTCTTACTTGAATCGCCATTTGACCAAAAATATTTCGAAATTGTATTGCGCTGATAGGTCAATTGTCCTTCAAGTCATCAACTAATGGCGTGGCTTTGCATGCTAGGCAGGAAATAAAAACTTTCTCATTTCCGCACATTGCGATGTTGTGAGTCTGAGTTCGATGTCGGATATCCGGAACCTTTCGCCCAATGCATTGATTATGAAATCGTCCTAACGCTACTGTGACCCATCACTACACTTCCGTTGCACGTTGCCAAGAGGAAGACTGAGATACCAAAAACAAATCAGCACAAATTCATTTGATGGCGCAAAATTGGTTACAAATGACCATAAGAAGGAAAGCAAGAAGGCCGTTGTGTCATGACGATACGCTAATGTACGCGTTGTAGTCATAGTGACACTTGGTAAATGCGACAACCACTTCAGTACAGTGAGTTGTTCCGTCTGTCCTCCGACACACCTGACCCACAACAACTTTATCACTTCCCAGTCGATGCCTGCTGGCGAATATGAAGAGTTCATAGCATGGAGCTGAAGTGTGGGAGGTGTGCGCAAGGCAGTTCGGAACACGACTCTGATGCGGAAATGATGCTGAACAATCGAAACTGTTACGGAGCGGGAGTGAGCTACGATAGCCTATGACAAGTACCATGGACGCCCACGCGACCCACAGTCACACAGGAAGTAAAGCACTATTAAACCGTAAGCACAAAGCCTACATACCCACACTGTGCTGAGCAAAGTTGCAAAAGAGGAAATGGATGCCTGGTCGTCATTTCGCGCAACTCACACACCACCAAACGGCATGGAGACGGTTGGGTGAGCATGCCGGAGCACTGCAGTGCCTCTTTTCTTTGCTGACTGCCTTGCAGATACACAAATCAAAAAATCCAAGCATCCACGCAGCCAAACATTCAACCTACTAAGCGACCAAAACGACTAACTAACCTGCCAGACAGACAGTCAACCAACCGACCTCCGGCCACGTAGGCAAGCAAGCAAACATAGAGCACAGAGCCAACATTCGGGCAGTCAGTCGGCCAGCCAACCAGTCAGTAAAACGGTCTTGTTGCTGGGTCGTTTGAAAGCCACTAAGCCACTATGAGCCAACACGTCAGCCAGCGGGGAAGCTGTATCGAAGCAAAGCAGCAAGGAAGGAGGCAAAGCATTTGGTATAAGGCCTGTGGGTGCTAACGAACGAACGAACTAACCAGCCAAGCACATTACAGACAGGAAAATCTGAGGGCGACGTACTTTATTTCCTGAAAATGTCCTCGAAAATATGAACATTATATCCCGGAAACAGGAAGTTGAACGCTTTCAAGGAAGAGGCATTCACAAGCGCATCAGCCTCAGTGGAATACAAGAGTACAGCGCGGAAGACTACGAAACGGAACGCAGGCACAGGCAAAGGGAGAGGCAGAGGCAGAGGAAGAAGTTTGAGTGCAGGCACTACAGTTTTGTAGAGCGAAAGCTTCAGGCGATTATGCATCAAGATACAAGCAGCAACAAACACAATAAGGCAAAGTGTAAGTGAAGGATGAGTGGGGAGACGACGAACGACAACGAAAATGCACGGATGCGAACATAGTCGCTATGGTGTGCGGATATAAGCCAACGTTGTCGACCCCCCAGTAGAAAAAACGTACACCCACAAGCACAACTTGTGGCACGCACAATCACACACAGACACACACGCACGCACACCAAGCACCCTTGGCAGCGTGGAAGGAAGTCAAGAACGGATTGGGTAGGCGTAGGGCACACAAAGTTCTGATTTCATCAGTGAAATAAAAAGAGCGTAGAGCTAAGCTGTGATGAGTTCAGTTCAGTTGTGTTGAATCGAGCGGATGTTGAGTAGGTCGGAGCGCAGGGAGTAACGGAAGAAAGGGAGGTGTATGGATGCAAAGTGCCGTTGTGGCAGGCTTGAAGGATAAATGTGCGCAGCAGCACTTCCTGATGCAACACACAAGTGCCGGCGAGCGTTGGTTGGGGGTGTGCATGGTCGCAGTAGCAGCGATTATATTTGTGTAACAGCAACAGCCGCTAACTTAATGAAAGCGATGTGGAAAATATTGAAATTCCTTTAGACAGCGGAAATTACGGAAGTAGAAACGCTCGTTCCTTTGACAGGAAATCATCGTCGTGGAAGTAAATTAGATTTCTACAATTTTGCAATCGTCATAGTACATCGTAGTACTTGTAGTTGTAGTAGTAAATAGTACGCATATATGTATATACGTACATGGTATATTTATGGTACGAACGCATTTAGTAGCTGGTGAGCGAGTATTTAAAGCAAAACTAGAAGGACATAAAGTATTAGTTTGTATGTTTTGAATGCTTTTGATGATAAAATTTGTTACCGAGTTACGCTTAAGGCCAGGTAAAGCATTTACAGAGCTATTATGGCAACTGTCATTTTTCTTTATTTTATTTTATTTTATTTTTTTAACATCAAAATCTAAAAATTAAAATAGAAAAAGGAACCAATAGGGAAGAAAATAGTACTTAAAAACAAAATTATTTCTAAAACAAAATCTAAAAATTAAAAGAGAATTAAATTAAAAAGGACAAAAAAACAATAAACAAAAGAAAAACATTAAATTAAAAAAATAAATAAAAATAAAATACGTTTCTGAAAATTAAATGAAACCGAGAATATATTTTTCTTTTTTAAACAATAAAATCTAAAAATGAAGAGAAAATTAAATTGAAAGATTATTCAAAAGGGAACATAAGTTCCTAAAAATTAAATTACGAACGAAGAAAAACAAATACATTAAATTAAAATTCTAAAAATCAAATTATCAGGGCATTTGTGGCAGCGGTATTTCAACTCACTACAGCCTTTTGAACGGTAAAAGGCTTCGAAAGACAATCGTCAATTCTGGAAACTATCTTGAAAGATCTGCTAGCGAGGAGGGCTTAGCGTTATGATGTTTTTTTTTTTAATTTAAAAGGCAATGAAATCAAAAACATTTTTCTTTTTAAAACAATAAATAAAAGAAAATTAGAACAAGAAAAAAATTATAAAATCAAAGTAAGGCAAAATAAATAAAAACACTTTTAAAAATTAAACGAAATTAATAAAAAACAATATTTTTTACAATAAAATCTAAAAATTAAACTTGAACAAAAAATTTTATCAAAAGAAGAAAATAATACATAAATATTAAATTATTTTTAAAACAAAATCTAAAAATTAAAAGAAAATTAAATTAAAACAAATGAAAAAAAGAGTCGAATGACATAAAAGTTTTTATTTTTATTTTGTAAAACAATAAAATCTATATTTTAAAACAATAAAATCTAAAAATTAAAAGAATGAAATTACCAAAAGAAAAACATTACATTAAAAAACGAAAAAACAAAAATAAAATACATTTCTAAAAATTTAATGAAACCAAAAAAAAAATTACTTTAAAAAAATAAAATCCAAAAATGAAAAGAAAATTAAACTAAAAATTTATTTAAAAAAGAACATAAATGAATGAAGCTAAAAAAACAATATTCTTATTTTTAAAAGAATAGCATCTAAAAATTAAATTGAGAAAGAAAAAAATTTTATAAAAAAAATACATAAAATAAGTTTCTAAAAATCGAATTAAATTAAAAAATATTTTTTTTTCTTTTAAAACAAAAAAAATTCAATTAAAAAGAAAATTAAATTGAAAAGGAAAAAATTTAAATTGAAAAAAAGAAAAATCCGCTGCCCGATGACTCGAACTCGGATCTCTCGAATGGCACCCTGTGCTTTGTTCACTCGGCCATTGCGACTGTTGGAGCGACGCGAGCTAAATGATATACCAGTGCTTTCTCTCAAAATAGATTTTCACCACGGGTGGTGAATGAGAGAACTTTTTTCTTAGACTTTTGTGCTAGAATAACAAAAGTCTTTCGAACTATCTTGCCATTTGTCTTACGAAAGACTTTTTACTATCTTAGCCGGAACTGCCCTCTTAGTTTTCTTTAATGAGGACCAGGCGTTAGCTACGGAGGGGATTAAGTTAAGTTTTAAGGGTGAAGGAAACCGTTTTGAATGCTCTCTTTAAGTGCCAAGAGAATTCGTATTATCTTTTAACCTAAGTTTTTTAAACACAAATAAACTTTAATAGGCCTGAAAATTCCACTTCCGGTAACGCCTTTGCCGTTTTGACTGCTCTAGAGTTCGACATAAAAAATGATAAATTCGCATTTTATTCAGACCATTTCTACAGAGAAAACTTGTATGCTAAGATCGGTTATCATACTAAATGAAATTTGGTTTGGAAAAAAATTCCTGGTCAAAATACTTGACCGAGAAGTCTAGTCTAATAGACCTTCTCACCTTGATCCACGATGTATGCATTGGTACCTGAACGGATCAATAATGGTGGACAGAAGTGGTGCGATGTTCATGCACCCGGTACTAAACTTTCTATTGCAGTAGGCAGATTACGCGCAGTCTCCTAGGCCGAGCTGCTGGCAATCTCCATTTTTTAGACTTCGTCGGTTTTCTTCGAATGAATAACTCAGTAAGTTCGCGACAGCGTTAGTCTCTAGGCTCTTTAGATATCATTTCCCTATAAAAGATATATCGAGCCCTAAACGCCAAAAAGACGTAAAGGAATGGAAACGATTTTCTAGGTCGCAGTGTCTCATGTTCTGTTATACTCCATTTATTAACTATGTAACTGGGGTGAAGCATTGTTGTGACATAGAGTAAGCGCAGCTTGGCTGGCAAAGAAAATGATGGCGTTTAGCGATAGCATCGTACTATTCTAGGTGTGCGCTGCTAACAGCTGCCGATAAACCGATTGTGAGTCTATGTAACCATCAGATGATTTTCCTAATTCTTCAATACAACAGGCTGTATATAATAATTAATTTGCACAGAACAGACAGAGAAGAGCCCATAAAATGTACAGTGCTTATGTTGGCCCTGTCTATGAAAGTGGCCAGTTTTGATCATTTATTTCCTGCGTGAACATCACTGCTCTAGATGAACGAGCTATACCTACTAAATAAGTTTGTTTTGCTGGTATTTTTCCACCTATGGGTGGCTAGTATTTTTTTTGCATTGCCATTAGAGTTAGGCACTCCGCACATTACGCGACTAGTCATAGTAGAATAATCGTTTCGTCATGCGGCTGGGATTTTTTAGTTATCTTGCTTCAAAATATTTAAAGCCTCAGAGTTACATACCCAGTTGAACAAAAAACTTAAGTCTTATCATGCGCGGTAGATGTAACTATAAAGCATGCTTGTCGAAAAAGACGACTAAAACCCTCTGATGCGAATAACTCAAAGGTATTGGTGCCACTCTGGATTCATGCGAATAACTGAAAGAAAAACCTCTGAAATATCGACCACTTTCGCGTTAGGGCTGAACAGGCTCTCACAAGTCTTCAACATTTGCGCGAAGTTGCGCAATCTGGTGAAGAGTCTGCTCCAGAGTCAGAGCCGTACCATCCACTTACAATGGGCATGAGTTGGGAAGAAGCTATCTGGCAACGATCGCTCAGTGATGGCAAAGGACAGGTCTTATTTTCCCAATAGCAGCTCTCGTGTTGCTCCATCTTTCTACAAACCACTATCTTCATAATTTATATCCACGGAAACCAGTGGGATGCTGGGGCAGAAAAATTTTTTCAGGAGACACAACAATATGACTCTGAAGGCTCTGTGAGGGCTTGGTTGCTTTAAGGCTGAGTTTCAGGGGCAAGAATGAATATAAATCTTTTATATTGCTCTATATTTCCACTACCTCCGCGGAAAGGGACAGGTCCTGTGGAATACTGCGGCAACCGAAATATTGATTGATCTTACGTTGCGGTGCTAATCCCTAAAATAAAATCTCGGGCAAGAGTAAGTGCAATACAGCAAATGAAACGTAGGAGAATTTCAGCTTTCTGAAGGTAAATACGTATATTTTATTGTGGGCTAACATTCGGAAGTAAGCATTTAACCCAAACTCTGCAGAAATTCGAAATCTAAAAACAGCGGACCGGGAGAGAGGAGCTTCAGTATTCGATTTTGCGCCATCTAGTTCCCATTTCCGCCGGATATTTATGAAGCGGTGGTTAATGTAACGGCTGCTCTTAGTGCATCTTTGAATAATTATTTACTCTCTCGTTCACTCCCTAGCTGCACTCATGTTACCTGATTGAATAAGGCCTCTCAGAAGTTCAGGAGTAGTTCGAGGAACTGGACTTTATAACAAACGTTGATATGGACTGACTGAAAAGGCGGTTCTGATACCTTGAATCGAACAGCTGGGATGGATGGAGTTCTTTAAAATTGCCAAACCACTAAGCTGGGTTCACTCAAGAGGCAGATGTTTTTGTTGCTCTTTTTTGAACTCTAACCCGATATAAGGTAGCACAAATTAAAATATGGCCCATACCATCAAGTGCATTAATTTTCCATGCTGGAAAAACGTCTACCGAAACTTTGACTAACCACGTCTGTCAATATATCTGTTAGCAACTATGTCTGTAGCCAAAGTTCACCAAAAAAAAAATCCAAATTACCAAACAAGCCGCCTCGCTTTGTAAATGTTTTAGCATTCCAAACCAGATTTCCAACTGACCCAAAAACAGGTTAATTACGCATAAATATCTTGATGTTTGTATGCGAAAGTGCATAAGCCGCGCACGGAAGTCAGATCCGCTCCAGAAGCAGAAGACAAGCTGCAATTCCTTATTTATCTGCCATACATCTTTGCAGACCAAATTAAAACTCTAAGCACGTCACAAACGCTGGATGGTCGCGATCGTCGTACACACACACATGAGCGGCCGCGCATCGCAGCTGTTCTACTTTGAAGTCAACAAAACAACGCTTAATTACCACGAACCATATTTTAGTGCTCGCCTCTGCTTTAGCGCGCGGTTATCTCGGTACGCATGCGTTTAAGCGCATCCGGAATCACAATGGATGAAAGACGCGATAGCAAAAATGAGATACTTGATTGCTTGTAAGCAGCAAACAAAACAAAATTGCGGACGGAATCAAGTGCACTTGGTGATATTAAGATGCCGCCGCGCTGCTAAATATGTGCAATGAGCAGAAAAGAATCCGCGTGCCCCAGACGGCGACGACACGACGAAACAATGTTGCGGAAAATCTTCAAGAGCAGAAAAGATGAGCGGAAAAAAAGACAAGCAAAAAGTAAAATAAGGCATGCGTTCATCCGACGGATTGACCAACGATCATATCGACACAGCGACACAGCGCCCAACCACCAAGAAATCACAGCAGCGCGCAGCTTTACCAGTATGCGGTAATTCACACAAAGTCTTGAGAAGCAGAAGCGATGGTCGACGGTGGATGGTCGATTCGCAGGTGAATAGGGCGCAGTGGAGGGGATCAGACTTGCTGTATGCCGGCAATAGCGTTTGGGGCATAGCGGCTGTGCTCATTCGACCGATGCGGTGCAAGTCACAAAAAAAAAAACTTGCAAGCCAACGAAAGCAACAAAAACTACAATAACAATGAACACATATACGGGCAAATTGAAACGGATGTCTTCAACCGTACGTAACTAAACACTCGCCGATTCGATTGTGTGTTTCCTCTGTCTTTTCAATCCATTTATGTGCGCCTTACATGCATTCGCAGTAGAACCGGTCGTCGAGCGGGTGAATGCACATTTTTGCACTGCTGGTCCACATTAACGTCGTTATGTCCGCCGTTGTTGCAGTCAGTTGGCCATAGCATTGCGCGCGCTCGTCGCGCTTGTCATAAAAATTAACCCGCTACCCACTTGTCCGTTAGATGCGTTCAGTCGCACGCCACACCAATGCCGTCCAGCGCGACCGTTCATTTGTTCGAACGATCCACATCCATATCTCTCGTAGACTGCGATGGCAACGGAGATGGAGACGGACGGCATTCGCGACAGTGCGGACAAGTTTCCTCCCGTACACGCCATAAGTTCGTACAATTTTAAGTGATTCTCATCATTTGTCTACCGTCTGTGTCTTTCCGTCAGTCCATCCCCGACCATATTTTGCACGTTGGCATGGCAGTCGCCGTTACCAATACAACTTTCACCTTTCACGTAATCTCTGAACAAATGAACCGAGCGGCGGCCACTTGGTTGTTGCGGTTGCAGTTGTGCATTGCTGACTTGCGACCGACTTGATGATAACCGTCTTCGTGTGCCTTTGGGGGAGCAGCGCAGTGCAGGTGGTGACGGATAATGTTGCAACGATATTTATGGACAGAAATTTATGTAGTGCCTGCTGTTTATAATTTGTTCTTAATAAAGAAGCGTGTAAAATGGTAGAAACAATATTAGCAATGACTAACAGACCGTGTGCTTGCAACAAAGCAACTAAAATGGAAGAGCGGTTGACCTATTCGGACAAATCCGTAAACAATAAGTGCATTGGTGCTTCTTGGCGGTTGGGTCACTCGGCTGAACAGTTCTGGAGAGTTACGATACAACTATGTATACAGAGTGAAGAGGATGTGATTAGGAACGTGCTGTTGGTTTTGAAACGTTAAATACAATCTCCGGAACGGCAAATGATTTTTTATGGGCAGCTTTGGCAAGACATTAGTACATGCGAAGGCTTCCCATTGTCTATATGCGTTGAACCACATGTTAACAGGCACTTCTAACGACTGGGGTTTAGTCTATGGGATATCATGATTTGAGGTCTTTCCGTAAGGATGGCTCTTCAATAACTTAGGTGACATAGCGTAACCAATTTATTTTTGCAATAGGCCTGGTAAGTAAATAGCATACACTCTCTGGGCCTTTAAAAGAAATTAGGGTATACGGATTGGCTTGAAACCTTTGGCAGAAAATTGAGAGGTCTTTCCGGTCCTGGGTACAATGTTTAGCCTTGACACGTTTCAAAGGTTCGGAATATAGCCGCTATCTATGAAGGCCGCAAAGCAGATAAGGGCCAGCCAGTAGCGTCACAGCTCGATAGATCTTTGCACAGATATGATAGCATCGGAACCTGGGGATTTGAATGACTTAAACGAGCTCATCGCCCGAAGCAGGCTTAACATATAGATACGCTTACATACTATCTCGATGTCCTCTCATAAGCTTTTCTTCACACAGGTCAATTCCCAAGGAAGCAATTCGCAATTGGTGTATTAAATATCTAAGCTGAACTTGCACGAGGCAGCTGGTTAACGAGGATAGGAGGAAAGGGGATTTAAGAAAAACAAAAAATTAACAGAAAGGTGTAATTGTAAAGGGCTTGAGTGAAAATACGGCGGTTGGTTCCTACTAATACGAAGATGAAAATCTGGTAACAGAAGACCAGACGTCACTTCAGATATGGAGGGTATACTTTCAACGCCTTTGAATAGCGACACATCACTCGATTAAGGCGGGGTTAGAATAGTAATAATGCGGCTAAAAAACCGAAGCCCCTGGAATCGACGAAATACCGACTGTGCAAAGCCGTCGTCGAAGAGTTTGTTTGTCATGTATTTAATACATGGCCAATGATTGAAATCTAAAAAGAAATCCTCCTTCTTGGTCCAGTTGTAAATTTCTTTAAATGCGTTCACCTTATCGCTGGCTAAACAATCGTAAGAAAAATTTATTAACTACTAAGTACGTTCCACAAGCATACAGAACGTATCTACTTGTCTTTCTTAATATCACACACGAAGCCCACTCAGCCAACACTGCACGACAATTCCAAAAACATTCGATCCAGTATGACACTACTGCATTCAATACCCTCAAGACAGTACAGGACTTTCCACCAGGGCCTATATGTATACTATTATTTATAAGCGCTTAGACTGCTTTGAACATGGTAGATAGTCCCAGGAAGGATTTCTGTAAGCTTCTCCCTCTTGTTTGGCAAAGGTGACGAGCGGCTCGTTTTCCCTGCCACAAAGGACACTGGACCAATGAACGGGGACGATGCTCCTTTTATCCAAGTTTATCGGTAATCTCATTTCCTTCACTATCAATGCCTTCCGGAACCCAGAGAACCCGAACACAATTGGTCAGACTAAGAGTAGTCTGCTTATTAAGGCTCTCTATCGCCAGTTTTGGTGCCACCTGATAAAGTCTGAGGGCCGAATAGCCGATTGGCTGCCAGTCAAGGTTATGATTCCGGTAGTTTTGCTTGATATTGAAGTTCTCACATATGTCCTGTCTGGAAAATGGACGGTTTCTTGTATCTCAAACTCGGTGAAAAATAATAGTCAAGTCTTCTTGTATGCGCTCGGACAGCTAGGCCTCGGCAGCCTTCCTATAATTTTCTGGTTGTTACTTTTTCCTGCGATTTTAACCAGACTTGAGTTTTGTAAGTTATAAACCCGTCTGAAGAAGTCCGCCGTAAAGCACGAAAGGGAAACCTTGCGAAATATTTTTCTTGATGATCTGACCTGAGTTTGTGGCAGGCCTTGTCCAAAGCCTATGCTGAACTTATTCTGATCGCCCCCGCGAACACGACGCTGCCAAACTTTTATCCACTCCTCAAAACTGAGAATATACGAATCCATAAATTTTCAGGAACAACGGCGATTTGGGCGGTTTTGCAACTGGCTGATGGGCAGTTTTGCAAAAACATCAACGATGTATGTGGATATGTATATGGGTCAATCCAAGTTAAATTGGTGAGAAGTTTTCTTTTATCATATAACGAAGTTTTGCCAAAGAAAAAAAAAATTTCGGTTGTTCGAAATTTCTCAATTTGTTGGGTTTTGCAAATTTATTTTTAAAAAATCTCAAAAAGCTTGGGTACAGAGAGTTGTTTGCAATAAGGGCAACTGTTTTTCAAATATTATATTTTTCGCATTTTTTATATGATTAATTCTACAACAAAAACCCCAAAAGTTAGAGCTCCAAACTTTGTGCAAAATTAAAAAAAAATCTCATTAAAATATTCCACTTTTTAATTACACCCTTCAGTTTTCTAGCCCAATGAACTTTAGCACTAAAAAGTGCAAATTTGAGGTGGCTAGAACTTATCATTAATTTTTGGCAATTTTTTTTTCGTTAAGGTGTCGCTCATTTTTTCTATATAAAAAAATCATCGCCGATTATTTTATTTGGAGAAAATGAGCGACGCCTTCAACAAAAACATTTGCCAGAAATCAAACTTGCACTTCATTGTACTAAAATTGAACGATCTAAAAATGGCATACTCAACTTATTTCTAGGGCGGGTACATAAAAATTGCAATATTTTGATAAAAATTTGCAGAATATTCTTCAATATTGCGCAAGGCTTGGAACTCTGATCTTTGGGGTTTTTGTAGTAAAGTTAATCATATGTTTATAAAAACTTTGCAAAAAATAATATATTTAATAACCATATTAAAATTAAACAAAATCGAAAAAAAAAATTACAAAATTTTTAATTTTAAAATTCGTAAAAGCAATGCCCCGTACTGATCTAAAAAGCTCCTTAAATAAGGGGTTTTTTCACACATATACATATTTGTACTTTAAAAGTTTGAAAAAAAAAGTTATTGCAGACTCTAAATTTAAAGTAAAATTTAGCTTGCAAACAAATTTTTAAAGTTCAAAAATTCATTCCTTAAAAAAAACACCTTGAAAATTTCTGGATCCTTTAAAATACGTAGGAAATACATATTGTACTTCACTTGTACAAAAAATTCAGGCTAAAATGTTTTTGAGTTTTCGCTTTCACGATTTTTTATTTTCGAAATTACTATAATAGTTTTTGTTGTTGTTGTTACTATAATAGTTTTTTAAATATTCAAAAAACAAACTTGTAAAATCCCAAAATTTTGCCATTTATTTCGAAAAAAGTTTAATTTTTTCCCCTCTGGCAAAACTCTTTTTTATTGATAAAAGAAAAGTTCTGTTCAATGCATCCAAATCGAAATTGGACGAGTGCAACCATGTACAAATATATTTTTTTTTTATTCAAGAGAATAACTGAAAACTAATTTCTTAAACAAATACGGGTAATTTTTTAAATTTATTGCCACCTTTCAACAATTTTCACCCACAAAATTCAGTTCCCACCATAAATAATCCATTGATTGTTGATCTTCTACAAACAACAAGTGTTGCAAACAATTGATGATCGTTACTTCCTGCATTATCCAGTTATGAAGGCGCATTAAATTGTTCAATTGCCACAAAAGAAAAATATACTCCCAAAGTAAAGAGAAAATGTTACATACAGTTGTAAGCAAAAATATACTTACAAACAACAGCAGCATAGTTGAAGTATTCAGCAAACATTCAATTAATTCCTGGAATCATATCTTCAAGCAGCGGATGTTGTAAGAAGTGGAGAAATGCACGGCAGCTACAGCGAGGGGCAAAGGCATAAATTAGTCACCCTGCGCTCAAGTGTGTGTGTGTGTTAAGGATGTGCGTATTCAAGTGTATTAGCCACTCTATGTATTTTGTGGTTCTATAGACTATAGTCACCTCCTAGTAGAAATCGGTTGTATGTATGCCTTCATGAAGTACATATATATAGACTATAGTCACCTTGTAAGTTACGCGCGTTTGTGTGTATGAGTGGAAAAATTAGTCTTTTCCCCGCCCGCGCGTGCGAACATCTCGTTTGCCTCCTGCACTAACGGCTGCGCCTACAAACTCAATTAACAATAAAAGGCATGCATTCCTGAAATTCCTACTCGCCTCACTTGATTACCCCAGTCGTTGCAGATGACATACATACATACATACTTTTAAACTATGTATAACATAATTGTAGAGCTCAGCAAATTGCTTTGCTGCCATAATACCTCGGCATCCTCCTCTGCGCAACTCGGTAATGAGTCGCTGGTTCTCGACATTTTTTCCAATGAAATTCGAAACCTACATGATTTCTGGTTACGTGATGAAGGTACAACAGCCAAAAGCAAACACACACACACACACCTGCACACGCATTTAGCCACTCTAAGCTGTGGTGCTCCATATAAAATAGTAGCCATAAATATTCCAAATCTCAGCTCCAACCCCTAAATCGATCGTTCATAATCTGTGCGCGGGCGCAACAGCTATTACCGATCGATCGAGTATTTATTTTTTTCTGCTCCGTTTTTAAAATTTTCGATCTTTTTTTTCTGATTTCCTTTCGTTGTAGCTTTTGTTGTTGTTTTGATATTAATTTTTTTTTTTCGTTGGAGTGGCTGCACATGTGCATCATCGTTGTGGCTCTCTAATGCTTTGTTGCACACGTTGCCGCAGTTCGTTCCCACGGTTGCCACTTTCTTTCTCCTTGAATGCGCAACACAACAACAACCTTAAACAATCGCATGCTCGGTGTCGGGGAGGAAATGTATTGAAAGGAAATCATTACACACTCGCAGGACAAAAAAAACCTGAAACTAAATTGACAAAATTTAAAAAAAAAAGGAAAACTGGCTTAAAGGACTTGCCACACAGATTTTAAACGCTTAATTGACTATTGCGCAGGCGGCGAGAGTTAGTGTAATGGATTTTTTGTGCCCAATATATAGCGTACGTTATATAAATACATATATTCGAAGAAGGAATGTGATTTGGAATGTCTCAAGTTCGAGGAAGGTCCCCGGTCGCCGTAGTATAATTACTGTATAGTAATTATGGAACCAGAACCGGAGAACCGGATCCTTTAGAGAACCGATCGGTACGGTTCTTGCAAGAACCGAAAAACAGAGCCGAAACTCAATTCCAAAACAACCGAAAAACGGTTCCGAAAGAACCAGAAAATGATCTCAGAATTACTGAAAAAATAAGTGACAATAACTGAAAAACCATTCCAAAAGAACCGAACACGGATCCTACAGAACCAAAAATCGGTCGAAGCGCACATTGCACTGTGGGCAAAAAATTGATTTGTTTGGCATAAATTCTAAATATGAAAATATCAGCTCAAAATTCGGTTAATATATGTATTATTATTTTTTCTTAATTTTATGAAACCAAGCAATTTGATTTAATGTCCAATATTAAAATGTAGCATAACTAAAATCCTTCAGACAACTAACATTATTGCTTTTCTGTGAATGAATTGGATAAATAGATTCTTGATTCCTTAACTACATCAGGTATATGGGATACGCGTTAGAATGTCTCACCAAAAAAAAAGTCGCGGGTTTTCCAGCGGAATTAAATTTAGAGACTTGTGTCAAAATATTTCGAAAAATATGACCTGGACCGACTTCAAAAGACCTCAGAAAAATAAGTTTCTTTTGTAAATAAAACTAGCTTTTAAAAATATTTTTTTTTTCCACGAGTTTAAGCTTAAAAGGTCCAAATATTTAATGGAAGTGTTAAAATTTAATCAATTTTATATTTTCGATGGAAAACCAGAACCGATTTCTAGTTCTCTAATGTACATATGTATGTATAAACAAAATATGTTTTTGTATCTTTCATCTGCAATTGATTCCTTTTAAATTTTTTATGTTCGAAGGAGGGAGTAAAAAGGGTACTGCTTTCAGTAAAATTGTAACACATGTCTTTAAACCAGATTTAATTTTATTGAGAACGAGGAAATGGTATCTCAACAAAAAATATGTTTGTATGTGCAAACATGCATATAGACTTATAGCCCAATTCTGTATCGGTGACAAATTTTTTTTTACTGAGAAATATAAAATTGTTCATATATTTTTTCGTATAAAAAGTTGTGACAGGAATTTGTTACTGATATAGAATAGAGTCGTTGACCTAACTTACCGTAAGAAATCGTGAATGATAACAAAATACGTCAACTTAAGCCAGAGAATGGCAAAAATGAAAAATAACAAAGTTGGGCATTAAAAAGTAATCGTGTCATTACGTTAAAAAAAATCGTCATTAAGTTCAATTCCACATCGCATTTTTTTAAATGGCTACATTTTTTGTCATTTCCATGGGCCTTATGAATAAAAACGAAGCAATTGCTTTTTCTTAAGATTTCAAACCTTTTACCTTAACTTATTTGAATAAATAGAGTAAAAGGTCTGAAGTTTTAAGAAAAAGCAATTGCTTAGTTTTCATTCATAAAGCCAAATGCTGAAATTCGGCATAACTGAGAATTTAGTAGCTCTATTGATGAATGATTTCTCGAAGTATTTTTATTTCCGAGACATTTTTTTAATACATCACAACCTATGAAGATATGTACGTACATATACATACATACATATGTAGAAACGTGTTTGTCTCTGCATTTATTTAATAAATACATACCTACTTCTTATAACAAACTTGACTTCTGGTCACCTAAAGCACATGCAATTGATCGTGTCAGCAGTGTATGTACATACGTAGTACATATCGTCGCCCGTATGCCAGAAACATGAATGTGTAAAAATGAAAATTTTGAGAAATCACGTTTGACAGTTTTTTAACGAGACTCAACTCGCATTTATGCAAGCAAGTGAAATTGTGAAATATGTGGTTTCCGTGTACGCATGGTATTCTGGGTTTTCGTATAACATAGAACATCCAAAGGTTAATCAACTCAACCCAATAACTCAAAACTGATAAATTTGCACATTCATGCTACTGGCATAGGGGTGACGATATGTTCCACAGTTTGGCAGCACGGCATTCAGCTGAAAGAAATGTGGCATGCTTTTAGGCGTTGAATGTGGCGGTTTGTTAGACAATTTAAATCAAATTTGAATTATATTGCATATCAAGGAAAATGCAAATGTACTTACATACATACATACATATATATATAAGCATATTAGAACAATTACATACATATGTAGTTGTAAAAGGGGCCCTCGACTGCGCAAATGTGTAAATTGAATTACAAAAGAAAAATTAGAATAAACTCTTGGAAAATATAGAATTTATTATTTATGGAATAGGAATTAAAAACTTTCGCGCCTACTGTAAGATTAAATTCCATAGAAATGGCTTTTAAATTTTTGGTCTCAATAATTATATGATTCCTTGAAATTAAGGTTATCTACACTCTGGAAGCGTTACTCGAAATAGCAGGGGTTTCTAGCAACACCACCGGGTGGAATTACGCAGAATGGAATTCTACGCAAAAATACTGTTATAACATCGATACTTCGATAAATCGCGCTATAAATAATTTAAATTTTGGTCGGCACCCACAGGCGGAGTCCTCTAGCCTCTTGCTTTTATTTTTCTGCTAAAGAGATAGAGTATATTCGATTAAGAATGTCCATGATTTAGCTTTCCCTGATTCCATATATACCCAATAAACATTTAGGTTTGAGCTCAACTTGAGGTTAAGTTGAGCACTAAGGTATTTCTCAAATCTCCAATGTTGTTTCTCAACAGTACCTTAAGTGGAGGATCATAGCGTTCTCAACAAAAAGGTAATTGTTCTTTGTATGAAAAAAGGACTGTTTCTCAAGTTGAGAAAATGCTAGTTCTCAACTTGAACTCTAATGTAATTCTTCAATTGGTCTCAAACATATCATTGAAATAATGAAATTGAAATAGTAAAATACCCAAGGTACATTGAACAGGTAGTATCAGAAGAGCAGCTGATTTGATTTATTTTCAAATTATTTGGTCTCGAAAATGTCAAATATTTTTAATTTTTTCTCACAAAAATTCTGAATTGTTAAAATCCATTTGCATGTGAAACCTTTTTCCATACAAAACAAGCGATTGAATAGCTGCTTTTGGAACGTTCGCCCAACTCGGCAGCACAACCGCTGATTACTGGGCCTTCAAAGGATGGATCAATGCTTCGAGAAGCAAACAAATTTACTAGGAAAGAAAGTTGCATCAATTTTTATTTTCTCCAATTTCAATTTTTTATTTTTTATAATTTTTTGTATTTCACATGGCACGCTTTGATTTAGAAGAAAAAATTCAGAACAGTTTTTGACACTTTCGATACCAGAAGCAACAACAAAATACACGCAAATGTTGTTTTTGCTCTACTGATACTACCTGTTTAATGTGCCTTGAAAATACCTTATACCTTTTTGATTGAAACGACATATATAGATGAATTTAAATATTAATTTTTCATTTTATTACTCCTTTTGTATTATGTAGTTAATCAATATCGTATTACAATAATTCACTTCACATTATACAGTCCGACAGTAATTTTGCCACTTGATTCACTTCGCGTTTTATTTTCTTTCAAGAATATTTGAAGATACTTTGAAGATTATTTACTTTTCGTTGGTAGTTTTCCCCTTTATATAGCTTTAGTTTTTCACTTGATAATTAAAAATTCGTATCTCTATCACTTTTTACGTATCCGCGCGTGGATTAGAGATGAGTTGGAGAATGATGTTGGATATCAACTTGAGAACTATGAATTTCTCCAAGGTTGGAGAATTATTTTTTTGGTGTTTATTGGGTACTCATTTGATGTTGCCTTTTTTAAGATATTTGCCTTTTTTTTGCCTTTTCTTCCTTTAATTGTAAAAGGCTAGGGAAAAGGCCTTATTCCCGGTAATATGAAAGTTTTAAACGTTCCATATTTAAATTAGGCTCCACTTGTATCAACCCACATCGAGGGCACGTTTAGTATATTCAAGGCTTTCCTTCGCAAAAATCTAATGAAAGTGCTGTCAGAAAAATTCAAAATGCAAAATGCAACTACTCGATAATTTACCAAGTATTTTTGTACTCGATACTTTTTACTGCGATCCAGGTAGGTGTCGAAAAAAAGTAATTGTATCGGAAGCGCAAAACTTATTATTCTTTAAAATCTTCTTTGAAAATCAACCATTAGAGGAATTGGAAGATATGCGCAATACGTTTCCGCAGCTACATATATAAGCGAGCCTGTCTATACATAACGGTTGTTGGGTCATCTGTCCCTTGCGAGAGGCTTTTCTCAAAACCAGGTACAATTACATATACATAAATATCGAAACCGCTTTTCAGGAAAACAATTGGAAAACAAGTGGAAAAGTTGATGTTGTTAGGAAATATAACAAAAAAGGAGTTACTTTCTTAAACTTATTTACGCATACTTTTTGTGAAAAAAATATACAATTACTTTGAAAAATATGCAAAATCTTAGTCTATGTACAAGTACTCGATACCTTTTCTATACTGAGTAGGTATCGTAACCTTGTTTGATACAAGTACAAGTACGGATTTGAGTACTACCTTGATGGTATCGATTTATCCCTAGGTTCAATGTTACTGCAACTATAAGGTTAAAGTTTTGTGAGTTAAAAACTCGAAAGGAGAAAAAGGTCAAAGATTCAAAGTACAAGTTTATCATATAATGAAGCAAGTTCATAGTTTTTCCTATTTTACTTGTAAAATAAACATTTCTAAAATAAATGTATTTTTTGATTATTTTTCGGTGTTTGTCTTTTTTTAGTGCCTTCTTTCTTTCTTCCACCTACTTTCGGAAGATAGCTACAGATTTTTACTACAAAAATTAAGAGTTATGTAACTGTCGAATGTGACTTAACTACCCGAATTAGCCTTAAACGTTAACCAGCTGAGATTGAACTATTTAAATGTTTTCGCTAGGTGATACATAGTGCCGCATTTCACATCCCTCAACAAGCTGGCACACCAGCCTAACTTTTCAAAATAAGCCAAAGTACTTAGGAGTTATTCTTAACAGCAAGCTGTTCTAGAAGGTTAACGGAGAGCAACGCGACACCGTCACTTTGCATTTGCAATACGTATATCACGGGTATTCTCTTCGTGGTTAAGTTGTACAGTGTATATACGACAATTGTCCGTCCAGCGGCAGACCTAATACATATGGTAGCTTCAACCGCATACCGCAGCAATGAATAATCGATTTTAGAAGGTGACGAAGTGCACTTTCAGATAAAATCGGGACCAATATTCCAATAAATTTGATATCGATTATAAACGCTGTTGAATTTTGCCAAAAACGGTAGGAACAAGTCTTAAAACTCCCTGTAGATCCCACATCAGCCGGCTTTACGTAACCGAAATGACCAACTTTATATCTGGTCAAGGACTGTCACCCCAGCAGCATTCCCCAAAACACTTTGTAAAATTCGTATGCTGTTACAAAAACAACATCCAGTCTTACGGATCTATAGAATCTAAGGCCATCAGGCTATCTTAGCAAAGTTGGCGCCCATAGCGATATCTCTCAGTACTGACTTATGTATATACCTTCACTCATTTTTAATAAGGCATACATATAGAGTTGTGATATCAATACGAAAGGGTTGGTATACATTTAGCTAAACTCATGCCATAAACTCTAATACACTTTGCTCTAAACTTGAAAAAAAAGAAGTTGCACGAGGTGCTTTCCCACCCAAACTTGGGCCAGAGACATATTTTCGGCTTCCCAACTAAGGGGAAATGTTGGCCATCCAGGAGGCAGGACCGAAAGTGAATAAATCTTCATCTTCTCTGGCAACCTGGCAGCTATACACACACAGCCAGTAAAAAGTATCTTACAGAATACCGTAAACACTGGATATGCTTCCGGATCGGCAAGGGAAGTTAATGAGCATCCACATCCTTCTGGGAAAGCACACGGTATCTATAACTATGGCCACCTTTAATCAGTTTATTAGAGATCAAACCACTCTAGTAGTCAGTCAAGACTGGAATAACTTGAAGCCCTGGTTCACATGATCTTTCTATAATAAGAATGCACATCAGCGCTCTTAAGTTTAAACACAAAACAAACACGCTAGTAGAACACATCCCTATTTCTAGGCTTTACAGAGTTCGCACCGGTGGAAATACGAGCTTTGGCAAGGTTCGTAGCGTCAACCAAGTGGTTTGTTAACAAGTGAGCTTTAAACAATATTAAGGAATAAATAGCCCAACATATCATTACCTAAACGTGAAAGGGTGCCAAGTCTACTTTTTGAAATCTTTTGGATCTTGGAAATGTTTTGTCTATGTTAAACTTATATTGCTCAGTCCAATCGTCTTCGTCTGGATTCTCTGATGAATTTACCTATATTATGTGTGCTAGCATCCGATAGATCTGCTAGTTGAATTACTAGGCATATTCCTAGTGTTTTATAGTTAATATTTGTAAGGCCTGGTTATTCACACGGGAAATGCTAGATACGATTTTTGCTATGAGTATCTTCATGCTGACAGCTGCAATTTCTTTTATATTTGTGGAAATCTTGTTCTTGCAGCTTGTTTGTCTGGAGGCTGGTACTCCGTGATGGTTGTTACAATTCTAATTATTTCTGCCCTTGCTCTGTTAAGCAGATCCAAGATATTTATTCTGTTATAGTCAATCTAGAGCTCTCTTGATATCTTAGAAGCCTGTACATTTAACCACCTGTTTCTAGTCAGTCCAAGAAAATGGGGAATTCATGTTTCTTTACATCAAGAGGGCAACCCAATGTTACTATGCCTGGGAACCAAGACAAGAGAGATTATATTACATTTTTGTAAGTATAATGCCCGTATGATACTACGTTTTTTTCTTGTATTTCGAGTGTATTTTACGCTGTATTTTGAAAGAAAGAGAAGGTCACATACAATTTCAGTAGTTGTGTAAGCGAGTAAGCTATATACCAAAAAACAAACGAAAAACTAACGAAAAACAAACTAGGTTGTTAAAAACAGTCCGGCCAACTTGTATTTCGTTAGGTTTTTTGACAGATGGCTGTATTTCGTTAGTTTTTTTACACAGCTGTTTACATTTTGACATACGAGAGATTTTCTAAGCATACAATGGAAATACAAGTTTTATCTATTGCAACAAATTGTTTGCTAAACGCTGCTGCCTTAATACAGCGTAGGAAAAAGAAAAAGACTAAAAAAAATATTCTGCGCAATGGCTTTTAAAAAGAGAACTGGAAGGTAAGTTTCGAATTCCACATTATATACACATGTATATAGTTCGTTTTTGTAATTATCAAAAATACTTTTCATAGGATTTAGCCATAAACTGTTTAAGGAAATTGAGTGCGAGGATTCAATCCTTCACAAAAATATCTTAAGAATGACTCCAGCTCAGTTTGCATTCTTATTAGAAAAAGTACGCCCCTATATTAGCAAGCAGGATACAAAATTCAGGAACTGCATAGGAGCTGCGGAACGGCTGCAGCTGACATTGCGATATTGTTTTCTGTTTTTGATTTATAAGTTGCAGTGCTGTTGGAGGGACTTTCCGGCATAAGGGCCATAGGAACAGCACTTGACATCAAACGTGCCTTTCCTCTACCTCCCGGTGCATTTATGAAGTCTGCCGCTTTAAAATGTTTAACGCACAGCAAGGCATTTCGCTGCAGCTCTACCCCACAGCTGCTTTCCCAACGCTCCTTACGCCAAGTACATTGAGGCACGTTAAAAAAATTAGTGGTGTCTTCATTATATTTAACACCACATAAAAAACAGCGCTTCAGGTGTTGCATTTTTAACACATAGACTAAGTACACGATTGAGAGAATACAAAGGTTGCGCCGATCTCGGACCGCTATTCCTCTCTTAACGAATTTGACAGAATCGTTGTTTGCATGACGTCACACTGGTGCAACTTGTTTACGTTTTCCTTGCAACATTTTTTCTTCTTCTTCCATTCTTGCTCACGTTTTGGCATTTCTCTCTCGCAATTGCACCAGTGTGACGTCACACAAAATTTATTCTCAAAAATCCTCTCTGATCGGCGCAATCTTGTATTCTATCATTCTTGCACTAAGTATAAACCGCACAACACTACAAAAATTCAAATGCTAATTAAAATTTGTCATTAACGAACATTCAAAAAAAGAACGACATGTCACTCAAAGCGTAACGAAATATAGGAAATAAAAGGAAAACAAGTTGAAGTTTAAAGGTTTGGTTCTCATGAGAGCAACGTCATTTTGGCTTCTACCTGTATTTATGTGCCTTGTGTATCTCCATTGTTCAAAACTCTCTGTAGAGACGAGGGCCTTATTACAGCTCCATCATGGGTTCTGCCATTTGCTCCAACGTCTATATATATAAATTTGCAATTCGCATCAACCAGTGCTAACAGTACAATGCCATCAGCTCCTTTATAATTATGGAAATATGAGCCATCTGACTGTGAAGCGTAAAAGCTAATATGCTTCCCATCCAAAGCTCCTAAGCAAAGAGGAAACTGCCATTTTTGCTCAAACTGATCCGCAATAAATTTCCATTCATTAGGAGACTCCGGAAACTAAAAAAAAAATAATAATATATTATTGAATTTAATTTATTTTCAGACCATCTCACAGGGCAAGAAGTCAAAAGGCAAATTTTAAATCGAAAATTAACGACAGTTTGAAAGAATTAACCAACATAATGCCAGCTAACAAAAAGCGGAAGTTCGAGTGGGTGGGAGAGGAGGTTGTTAGTATGCTGGATGGCATCAAAAACGAAGACTTTGCCCTTGAAATAAAAGATGCTATTCATTCTTTACTTTCTTCTGCCAGAAGAGAAGATAAAGAAGTTGCAGAGGCAAACCGTGAACAATCCCAGGATATTTTAAGATTAGCTTTAGAAGGTGTATTAGAGGATAGTGATTTAGAATAGATTTAATTTAGTTTTAAGTTTTAAATGAATTTTTTGTTTTTAAATTTGAATTAATTATGTCGAATAGGTTTGGGTGTGGTAACTTTTAAGCTTTAATTAATAATTTTTTTAACTTTTATGTTACATTTTTATGCTTAAAGCATTAAAAATGTGATTAGTACGAAAGCTGAATTTTTTATTTTCCTTGCTGTGCTTGTGATACATTTTACTTGAAGAATAAATATTTACTGAATTGATTGGAATACTTGCAGTGAGTCACAGTGAAAGTGAGCCACCACTTATTTGAAAATATTTGTTAAAATAACCTTTGTAAAAACTCCCTTACACCCTTTATTTCTTATTTAGTTTTAAAAGTAAGTATGTTTGCTTGCATTCTAACGGTATTTTTTGTTTTTGCTCGCAATCGAAGTAGGAGTAATAAAAAAAAACAAAAACAAGTAAGAAAGTCTAAGTTCGGGCGGGGCCGAACATTAAATACCCGGCGCAAGTATTACATATATGCCTTTTCACCTTTCCGAAAGCTACCGCTACATGGTAAGCCGGGGTGTATCAATTTTGAATAAATTAGCGTCCTTAAATTTCGAAATATTGAAATTTCAAGCATTTCTGAAATTTACCGTTATATGAAAAGCGGCCGTAATTTTAGTCCGATTTCAATAATTTTGAACGTTTTGCTTTTATGTGGCAAGCACAATAACCATACCGAGTTTGGTACAAATTGGTAGAACGGTTACCGACATACATATATGTGATCATAAGTGGGCGGTGCCACGCCCATTTTCCAAAATTTTATGATAAGCGTACTTCCTGATAAAGAATTGTTGCAAGCATCAATTTTGAATAAATTAGCTTCAATATTTACGGATTTATCGAAGATTTCGTATTTCTCCAAATTACCGTTATATGGGATGTGGGCGTAGTTATTGTCCAATTTTTAAAATTTTCGGCCATTTGGTATCCTGTACCAAGGCCAATAACTGTGCCAAGTTTGGAAGAAATCGGTGCAGCGGTTGCCAAGATATACACATGTAACCATAAGTGGGCGTGGCTACGCCCATTTTCAAAAAAATTTTAATATTCTTATTTTTCGTCTAAAAGTTATTGCAAATATCAATTTTGAGTGAATAATCTTCAGTAGTTACTAAAATATCGCAGTTTTCGTATTTCTGAAAATTACCGTTATATGGGAGGTAGGCGTGGTTATTGTCCGATTTTGCCCATTTTCAATACCATCCGTCCTACGCCCGAAAGAAGTACACGTACCAAGTTTCGTTAAGATATCTTAATTTATCGTGTGCACAGACGGACGGACGGACGGACGGACAGACAGTCACCGCTTAATCGATTTCTCTTTTCATCCTGATCATTTATGTATACATTTGTCTATATCTATCTCAATTCGTTTTGCCTGTTACAAACAACCGTTATGTGAACAAAGTTATAATACCCTTGTGCACAAGTGCGCTCGGGTATAACAAGTGGGGCAACTCGCGTCACACTCAAAGTGAGCCACCTAATGTTGTTTCTTTTAAAATAACGGTATATCTATTTTCGGATATAAATTTTTGCTCGCATCTTATTGTTGGTTCATTAGTTGTGTATTAACAAGCAATAAGTGAAGATGGGTCGACAAACAAGTATTGAAATTAGAGAGTTAATAATTGAACTTCACAAAAAGGGAAAATCTCAAAGAGATATTGCAGAATATGTGAATAAAAGTCGAGGAACTGTCCAGCACATCATACATCGCTTTATTAGAGGGGGAAGAATAGTAAACAAGCAGAGGGAGAGCAAAAAAAGGCGTTTTCGGAAAGAGATGAGGCATTTATTATACGGGAAATCAAGAAAAATCCTCATCTAAGTGCCCCAAAATTGACAGAGGTGGTTGAAAATCAATTAAATATCCACGTTAATCCCGAAACTGTAAGAAGGGTCCTCAGAAAGCACGGCTATAATGGACGAACGGCCAGAAACAAGCCTTTTATTAGCAATAAAAACCGTAAAAAACGGCTGGAGTTTGCGCGCAAATATGTTCATAAAGATATGCATTTCTGGCAAAAGGTATATAACGGTAGAATACACTTTTGAGGCTATAGTAATATATTTTTTTAGGTTCTATTTACCGACGAAAGTAAATTTAACTTATTTGGCTCAGACGGTAAGAAGATGGTATGGAGGCAAAAGAACTCCGAGTTTCAGCAGCAAAACCTTACTCCCAGTATGAAGCACGGCGGTGGCTCTGTCATGGTTTGGGGCTGCATGGCAGGTGGTAGCACTGGAAATCTGCAACATATTCCAGGCATTATGAATAAATATGTTTATATAGACATTTTAAAGCAAAATGTTAAGCCAAGTGTTGAAAGACTAGGCATCGAAGGAGACTTTTATTTTTACCAGGACAATGATCCCAAGCATAAATCCTTTGTTGCGCGGGAATGGCCACTATATAATTGTCCCCATGTACTGGAAGTACCCCCACAATCTCCAGATTTAAATATAATAGAAAACTTGTAGACTCGTCTTGACCAAAACGTGCGAAAACATAGTATTTCGTCGAAAAAGGGCCTTTTAGATGCCTTACAAGCGGAGTGGCATGCAATTCCATCAACATATACCTGCGGTTTGCTAGAATCAATGCCAAGACGTTTACAAGCCGTAATTTCTGCGAAAGGAGGCCCAACAAAATATTAATTTGTTATTTAAGTTAATTTTAGTTTAGGTTGCTCACTTTCACTGTGACATAGATTTATGAATTATTTTAGTTAGCTTAATATTCAAACAATAAATGAACATAAAAGTTGTTTCAATCTGTGTTGTTTTTCATTATTTTTTCACATAATTCTGTTAACTAGATAGTGTGGCTCACTTTGACTGTGACTCACTGTATTTGATTTATTTTCAAAATATTAGGTGAAAGTGTAAAGTTGGGGGATTTAGTTCGTTTATTTTTACATTTGGTGTACTGCAGTGCATTACGTCCAAAACCATTGGACGATAGCAATTGTAAACTCCATTGTTTTGTTTTGAAAAAAATTTCTCATTTTAGTTTGTTTCATATTTCAAGTATGTTCGTTATTTTTTAATAATACTACCTTTAAGTATGAGCGACTTAAATGTTTCCAAATTGCTTTGCAAACTGCTGGGATACAATAATCCAAGTACGAATGAGACAGTCTAGTTTGATATGCTAAACTGCGATATGTTTCACCAGTCGCTAAATACCGAAGAGCAACTGCCAACTGTTCCTCCGGCGAAATGGTATTTCCAGCATTTGTTATGCATTTTTCTATGTCGGGCCTAATCAAATTTAAGATTTGGTCAAATTGCGCATCAGTCATTCTGACGTAATTCTTGAATGACCACAAATCTTCATTTATAAGGTGCCTATGAAGAAATGCATATGATCCTTCAGAGTTTCTAGTGCGACGCCAAATAATTGCACGACAAAATCTGGAACGTCTAAAATCTCCAAACTCCAATAAAGTTTCGATGACTCTTACCGCACTCCTTATAAAATTTCTGTGGTTTTCTGTCCAAAAAATAACACTACTTGCGTATTGATTTAATATGCATATAAAATTGTGTATTTCGTTATCCATTTTTAACGCTTTTTTGTGCTTGATAATTGATACTTACAAAATGTCAATAGAGAGTTGCCAATAGATACAAACCCATTATTAATATGCAACTCTGCACCAAACTCGGTGTAACCACCTCTCACCAAACTGAGCAAGCCGCCATATTGTTTGCCAAACTAAGTTTGTCTGCATAACACCGACCTTAGACCACGTCATGCTTATTTCAAATACTGGTTTTCGCTCTTACTATATGTACATATGTAAATTTTTTTATTTTCGATATTTTACAAACATCACCACAAGTCTTAGCTTTTAACGAAGCACTATAATTTTAACATCTTTTAGAAATCATACTGTACGTTTACGGTTTTTTTTTTGTTTTTTTTTTTTGTAGGCAAAATGGTGCATATCGGCAAGCATTATTGAATTTTTTTTTCATAAAATATTCACACACAATACCTCTAAGTGTATATAGTTTAACTAAAGAATATCACATTAGTTATCTACATAAATTTATGTAAAAATATTAAGCCACATGAATACAAATTGCTAATTATATTTACATAGGCAACGATTTAAACTAGTACCAAAATTTATTTTAAATTAATTCTATGTAAATATTTATGTATGTACGAATGAATGTAGGTGAAAAGGTTATTGCACTGCACTACTTTTTCATTTGATAGTCCTCTGTGAAGCCATACGTGTCCGCCACTGGAAATGAGATAAAAGTAAATAAAATAAAAAAATATTATGCAAAATCAACTGCTATTAAATTGCGTCTCACATTCATAATCAGCTGAGTAGCATTCGAAGAAATCGCCTAACAGCTTGCCGGCAGGCAAATCCCAAGTGCCAGTGCCGCCATATTTCGCAGGCAACGCATTCTTATCGATGTGCGACGTCAGCGACTTCCAGTCCTTGCCATGGAAGAATATCTGAAACAAAGAAACCGCATTTGAATTACTACAGAACAGTGCTTTCCGCGTAAAACTAGCAAATTTTTATCAAACTTTATTTGCGATTTTAATTTTCAGTTTTACTAGCTCCAGTTTGTGGCACATAAACATTCTTTTTTTTATCACTTTCTTACCCGCTTTCGCAGCTTCTCGCGTATGAACGGCTTGAAAATGGCGAATAGGATATTGAATATATACGAATTATTCACTATATGCACCGCTTTCAGTCGCATACAAATGCATTCTTGCACATAGTCGAGCAGCATGGCGGCAAAGGAGGGCGTAAATTGCATTACATGGCTCATTGGTAGGCCCTCCATATCGATAATGACTATAGCACCACAAATCTGCGATAATGGTTCGGCCATGGAGCCCAAGACCTAGTTGGAGGGGAAGGGAAGTTAAGAGTTAACAAAACAACTCTTTCGATAATCACTTGCAAGCAAGCAGAGCCACTTACCGTCAATTGTATGGTGCGGAAAAGATCGATCAGCGGGGCGCGTGAGGGTTTCCACTTTTCTGTGGAATAAAAAAGGAGTTTCTAGTTCTATTTTTATTCAAAAAGGTTAAGCCTTGAGACCAAACGGATCGAAGTAGACGCGATTTAAATTTAAAATTTAAGGAACTGTTTTTGAAAATACAAAATATTTATCCCATCAGAAGATTAGGATCTTGGATTAAAGCAGAAATATTTTTTTTGGTCTCGGTCCAAAGCAACAAACGATTGAATTGTCAAATAAGAAGTATAAATAATCATTTTTTTTATATGTAAACAATTTTATCTTTTACTCACTTCCAGCTTCGATGGCAAGTATGCGACGTCCATGTTGATCTCGGTTGGGAAATAGCGATAACAAATCTTCCTCAAAAACATTTCGCAGCTTACCAGGTATAATATTCTCACAGGGAGCACCATATTTCGCCTTCATGTGATAGAAATTTTTGAGCTAAGTGAGAAAAGAAAAGTCGGTTGTCATATAAATATCATTAAAAGAAATACGGAAATATTCATATCGGTCTATAGGCTAGAATGCTGGATTTGTTTTGACTTACTTTTAGCTTTTAATGTAGCCTTGCACTTCCGTGTGTTTTTTATTTCAAATGGATTAACCCTTAATTAGGCACATGGGGTCAAGGCCATTTCAAATTGAAAAAGAAATGTCTTGGAGTGCTTTCTAGCTTCCTAACTCCCGGTGGGGTACGTAAATTAGTCACGGCCAGAACACCGGCGTGTACACATGTGTCGTTACTCTCTTAAGTCCCGACCCCATGCGACCACTTACGTAAAATTTTTTGGCGGAGGTAAGTTTTTATTTTTTTATTTTTTTATTTTTTATAGAGTACTTTAATATTTTTGATAATACACACTTCGTTTTTGTATTTGTGCGACTAATTATGTGATTTTCTTTATGAGCCTAATTAAGGGTTAGATGTGACGTCACCTACATTTCTAGGTGAGTGAATCTTTGTCTGGCGAGCGCAACACATACACAGAGAATATATTCTGGCGTTTCTCGCCTAGCTGAGAGAAGCGACATACGTTAATGTCTGAAAGATTAATTAATCTTACTGGGGTGATAGCGAAGGAAGCAGTGCCCTGTGAAATATCCAGTGGGAGGTCCTCTAAAACCGGGTATAGACTACTTAGCTCAAAATCATTGAGGTGAATGTGAGAGGTTAAACTGATGAATGCTCTTACATTTTTTTCTACTTGTGCCGCAATCGATCGAAGTACTTGAGAGAGTTCATTCTATATAAATATTTTCTAATGAGAGACTGCCAGTGTGGTAAAGCTCTATAGATAGTAAAGGTAAAGGCATCCCAAAATGGCCTACAACTCCAAAATAAAATGTATTATGGTGATTTCGGTTCTACCAAAAAATGTTGCCCTTCCGCGGTGCAAAATGTGTTTGATGTTACACTCAACACTGGAAAAGGGCATGTTTTTGCCTTCTTGTCCTTGTCTAGCTCACGCATTTCATAATATTGTTGTTTTAAGTAACTATCTGACTTTTAGGGCAACCATCTACCCTGACATAGCTTCAAAGGGCAGAGAATGTGCCTTTTTTGCCTTACAAGAGCGTGACATTTTAAGAAACGAACACAAAATTTTCTCACCACTTGCCTTTAATTTAGAATCGAACACGAAAAGAGAAAGAGGCAATCAAAAGGCGACATTTTTTGGTAGAAATGAAATCACCATTAGGTATTTACGATTTAGGAAGCTAAATATTTGTAACTTCAAAGACCCTTCAAGAAAACTTATGAAATTAGATGTCAGACAAATTGGTTTTAAGGGGAAATCAGTGTAAAAGTTCCAGAAGGAATCAATTTTTAGATCTTCATTTCGATCCTCAAAGAGCTGGAGATTTCGCTTAAGTAATTTTAGCTTCATTTACGCATATAAAGCAGTTCCGGTAAGGCCGCCTCATGCAATAAGAATCTCGTATCTATTGCGATTGAGCAGAGATTTTCTATGTTGACGGGCATCGAAGTAGAGCAATCTGGGTGTTGTCTGTTACATATGCCAAGCAATTGCGAAGAACCTGTCCTTTAATTACAAATTTGCAGATCTGATGGCGGCAAATACGTTTCGATTCCTTCTTTAATTCCCTACAACGGTCCCACATGGCTCGCGTTGTGATCGTTTGCAGAGTGGCCCTGTAGGCAGCATCTTTTTTCTCTGCAGCTTGTTGACATTCCTCATCGTATCAGCTCTCAGAAGTCAGGTGTGAGAGTCGAGTGGGGGCACATTATTTGCTGCACGGAGGCGGGTGCGTATCTTGGCTGCAACAGGACAGTTGCCCGAGTAGATGTGTGGACCTCGGAGTGTAAGTACGTCTAAAACACTGGAAGCGTGTCTTCCGTCTATCACAATATGATCGATTTGGTTTCTCGTTTTTACATTAAACGCGTGTATAAAAATTAATGGATACGAGGTACGGACACTCCAGGAGGAACTTAATGTAAAATTTAGGTGCCCAGACAAACAAATCTTTCCATACGAGAACCTTCTCTAGGGGCGAATGGGTCGAGGGCTTTGGAAACTGTATTTTGACCACTTGTAGCCATAAACACCTATGGCTCCAAAGACTTCAAGGTAGGGGTTGAGTTATACTCTCAAGAGCTCTCACTCAACCTCAGTCTTCCCGCAGCTAACTGAAATCAACGAAGCTGGAAGGTGACTGATCGACTCCTATCTTGTAGTAGTTGTCTTCTCTGGCAGTCAGGCAGCTATGAAAGCACTTGTCTGTGACAAATTCTCTGCAAGATTAGTCATAGAGTGCCATCATACTCTAAATTAAACGTCAAAGAGGTATACCCATACCCATACCCATATATATAATACAAAATATCATTGCATAGGAACTGGTAATGGCTTTAACCTCTCTGGCTATCATCTTGTAAATTCAAACTGGAAAATAACTTTTTCGAACAGTAGAAGATGGTCTGCCTGGGAACAGAATAGCTCGAAAACACTATCATAAATTAGATGCCAGAAAGTTTAACTCACTCTTTCGACTTTCGATCACTACCTTAGTCCTCACTACCTTATTCCCGCGACAATTGAATGATTTCTGTCTTTGCTGCCGCGGTGTAGAGTAAAAAAAATTGTAGAACATTATCTGTGACACTGCCCTGCTTTGGCAAAAGTATGTCGACATTAGTTTCGTCACTATTTTCTTCAATTCTAGTTGAGTTTCACTTCGTTAGGGAGGAATGCTTATTATGGTATCACAATGGGCCCTTAGCGGCCTTAGAATTCTTCTTTTCAGTGGTGGATGAGGGCAGCGCCAATGACCTAAGGTTAGGTCACACCACCTCTAATATGTCTTTAATCTTGACCCCATATGTATGTTTCCCTGATATGATCTAACCTTCTTTCCTATAGTGTTGCATTCCAGAAATTTTTAATAAAATTCGATCGGGCGAAGAATTCCATAGCGTAGAGAGTGATTACTTAATCACCGTCGTTCGGAGTAAATTGATTGGTATCTTGGACTAGTGCTACACCCAGCCTAAGTGCTGCTCAAAAATGTGTCCTTCCTCATCGGACGATAACTAAAATGCCATCTGAAGATACTAGACAAAAGTAGGTAGCGCAAATATTTCCCAGTAGTTAAGGTACTTTGTCCACGCGACAAACAAGGAAGATTGAAAAACCCTATGAGCTTTATTGTGGTATAAATTAATACATAGGGCGCTACAAAGGTGATGCAGATCTTTGACAGCAATTATTTCTGATATTTAAAAGTTGTATTTCTTTCAGACAAGTGGTACTACAGGAGTTGGCAAACTTAGTCATGGAGTCATACTCAGTTGAACAATGTGTAAAAGTGATCCAAACATTGATCCCGACGAAATTCTAAACGGATACGTTAACAAGCAAAACTGTACCCACTGCAAAAAAAAAGCTATGCACCCACAACAAGTCACTATTTGGTGTGATTTTTGCGCTGGCAGAGTCATCGAGCCGTGTTTCTTTGAAAATTATGCCGGTAACGCTGATACGGTGAACGGAAGTTATCGCATGAAACAAAGGCCCTATTGTGAATATCTGCGATCTTATTGAATCACCCTATTTATGTATATACATATTTGGCGCTTACACAATATCACCGACATTTACGCCAAGCTTAAAGCTGTGGATCCTGCTGCGCCTGTGCAGCTTTAGCGTAGATATCTACCCACTCCAACTTACCCTCTTCATCGCTGATTCTGGATAGTAATGGGTTGGTCGCAGGAACATTTTGATATATTCATCATCAAGTGGCAACTTCAGATGTTTTTCTTCTGGTTTTGTGAAAAATGGAATATAAAATAAATAAAAGTGGTAAGTAAGAAAGCAATTCACAACAGCTTTCACGCAAGCTTTCACCTTACTTTTGCTACGCACACACTTACCTTGTATCAGCTCACGCAGCTTCTTAATGGCCGGTTGCATTATTTCGGGCACTTCACGTAATTCCTGGCGGGCTTTCTCCAACGCCCACTCTGGCGCTTCCTCTTTTTCCATGCGAATAATTCCAGTACCCAAATCGATGTAGGGCACTTTATTATCATCGAACTCTATGCAAAGCGCTTTCACCATTTTGCTGACTGTTTTATTTGGTGTGTGTTTAATAAGTTATAGAGAGGGCTGTAATAAGAAGAGAAAGTACTTTTTTGAAACGCAAAATATTATTGATTCGTAAGCCTAGTAAAGCGACTAATACTTTGTCTGATATGAAATTAAGAATTAATTTATTTAAATTTTTAACCAGAATCTTTACAATAAATAATGGTTTGTGAATTACATTTTTAATGATATGCAATTTTTATTTTCAAAATGCATAAACAATTCAATAAAATCTCGTTCTTTAAACACATTTATTTATATTCAACTAAACAAAGCTTCCTAGCCATCCATACCTCAAGATGACGCTGTCATTGTCAAAGCTTAATAAAAAATAAATAAATAATATAAAAAAAACTTTTTAATATACAACGCTTTTATAAATGGACTAAAAAGTAGAAAATAATACTTCTCAGTCCCATAGAATTTGTTTTGATAACTTTAGATTTTGAAATTTTAGCAAGGGTCATTATAAACAATCTATGAAATGGAAAATGAAAAACGTGGAGCGCATGCAATACAAAGCATTCGATTTAATTGACAGTAGTCAAACTACATAACGTAGACCTAAAATTTCTACATCGAAAGTAGAACTTTGAAATCGATTTTAAGCGGTCGTTATTCATATACCCACATACATACATTCATATATTACCTTTCATATCAATTCAAGTGTATTACATGCGCCCCACGCTTTTCATTTTCAATTTCATAGATTGTTTATAATGACTTTTGCTAAAATTTCAAAATCAAAAGTTATCAAAACAAATTCTATGGGACTGAGAAGTATTATTTTCTACTTTTTAGTCCATTTATAAAAGCGTTGTATATTAAAAAGTTTTTTTTATATTATTTATTTTCTACTTTTTAGTCCTGTCTGAATAAAATTTCGCAATAGATATTAAAATAATTCAACGATATTAATAAAAAGGTGCACACACATGCATTTACATATGTATGTACATACAAACGAGCACCAATTAATTTTATTTAAAGAAATGGCGTGTCGTCTATTTCCGCCGATATGCGTGTATAAACCCTCCTCAAAGTCTAGCCAAAAAGCCAGCAACTTACACAACAGGTTCCCCAGAGCAATTCGCTCGAGAAAGTGGTACCCGGTACACGTAATACGCGGCACACAGCACAACAATCCGCCAAAACAGGCAACCCGGTCCAAAATTACCACCGTAGAAGGCAGAAACCCCGAGCGGCAGTGCAGGAGCCCAAGAATTACCCTTAAAACGGCCACAGGAGTTTAAAAAGACCAACTGGGCCCCAACTGGTCCGAAGGTAAGTAGTTTCGGGCTAGTCCCAAACTGGTTCCCAACTGGTTCCCGGACTGGTCCCCGACTGGTTACCAACTGGACCCACGAACTAGTTACCAACTGGGCCCAAAGTGGTTACCAACTGGTCCACCTATACCTCAAGTGGTCCACAAGTCACTTCACTTACAAAGCATTCGATTTCGTTGACAATAGTCAAACTACATAACTGAGACCTAAAATTTCTACAGCGAAAGTAGAACTTTGAAATCGATTTTAAGCGGTCGTTATTCATATACCCACATACATACATACATATGTACATTACTTTTCATATCAATTCAAGTGTAATACATGCGCCCCACGCTTTTCATTTTCAATTTCATAGATTGTTTATAATGACTTTTGCTAAAATTTCAAAATCAAAAGTTATCAAAACAAATTCTATGGGACTGAGAAATATTATTTTCTACTTTTTAGTCCATTTATAAAAGCGTTGTATATTAAAAAGTTTTTTTTATATTATTTATTTTCTACTTTTTAGTCCTGTCTGAATAAAAGTTTGCAATAGATATTAAAATAATTCAACGATATTAATAGAAAGGTGCACACACATGCATTTACATGTACTATGGTATACGCCGCCGAGCCACGCCGCCGCCGCCGCCGTTTTTTGTCATTTTTCACTCGCCGCCGCCGAGTCATGGACACATCGGCGCGGCGGCGGCGGCGGCGGCGTTCGGCGCCTTAGGATTAATGTACAAAATATTCACGATATACAGTGGTCGAAAAAATTATAGCTGCAACAGAAGTTTTAACAATTTATTTATTTTTTTATTATTTAGTGTAAATCCAAGTTTCAAACTTTGTGCAATATTAAAAAATTTAACAAACTTTCGCAAAAATTTTGAGCTTTTTAATTAGATTTCTTGGAAATATTTTGAGTATGCAGTTTTGTAGCTCATTGAATTCTAGTAGAATAAAGTGCAAGTTTCAAATAGCTAAAAATTAAAGTAGGTTTTTTTAGAATTTTTCGTCTCACAAATAAACACAATTTATTTTTATATGGAAGAAAACCGTAACAAATTCAGTAAAATTAAAAATCAAGGGTAATTTTAAGCCATTTGAAACTGGCATTATGTTCTACTTGAATTCAATGGGCTATAAAACTGCATACTCAAAACCTTTCTAAGAAATCTAATTAAAGAGCTCGAATTTTTTGTTGAATATATATATTTTTTTAATATTACACAAAGTTTGAAACTTGGATTTAGACGGATTTTGTTAAGGAATGAACTATATTTTTATAAAAAATTACTGAAATTTAATAACATTAAAAAAATAATAAGTTAAAACTTGTCAATATGTGGTGCGGCTGTAATTTTTTCGACCACTGTACAAACACTGGAATATATCGTAGAATTGCGTTTAAAATTGGCGGAAGGGGTACATCATATTCCGATGGCGGAAGGTTAATATTGTTAAGCATTTAAAGTTATTAACAGAAAACTTTTATGGGGTATAGTTTTTTTTTGCACGAGCAATCGCATGGTCAAAAACGCACTAGGTCTTTAGCTTTCAGTTTTAATACACTAGTAAAATATATTACACGGTGTCCTTGAACCAGATTCAACTGAATTGGTCGGGAACGATGGAATTTCCGATTATAATATTTTGGAGGGGTGTTCCCGAGTTAGAATGCGTGAAGTTCAAAATCGTGGCAAGTGCCGATTTCAAAAACGGTAACTTTTCCGATTTTCAGCCGATATTTCGCTTTTAAGCATAGTATAAATAAGACATTATATGAGTAATTTTTTAAATATCGAGCTCGAACCGCTAAAATAACGTAAGCGACATTTTCTTAAAAATTTCTTTTTGACGCAGAAATATTCCTAGAGCATCCAATTGCAGTTCTGCATAAAAAAAAATTAAAAAAATGTCGCTTACGTTATTTTGGCGGTTAGGGCTTGATATGTATATACATACATGTATAGCCTGTAGGGAATTCCGTAGTCGTCTACTACAATAGCCAACTTTTGGTCCACTTATAACGGCCTATTTTTATCTGGCTTCAAAAAAATTAACTATAAACACTTATTATTTTATAGGTGTTCTTTTATTAGTTAGTTTTTTTCACTTCATAATAAAAACTTGTACTATCGTCCGGGCCGGTACTAAATATGGGACGCCCCCCCCTCCCCCCTCTAACCCTAAATGTTTTTTAAAATATTTAAACGAATTTCCAACGTCATCATCGCATCCTTATTCAGTGTTTTTGAAAAATACCAGGAATTTTCGTGAAAATTGTTTTTTTTTTTTATAGAAAAACTTCGTCTAAAGGCAGAATTTGTTTTGCTATACTGTTGTACGGATCAAGTGAACGCGTAAAATAGTTTTTATTGCTTTAGTAAAATGCGTTCCTTTAAGCTCAGATGGACTGTATGCAAGAAACTCGTCTTCTATTGATTTCTGATTTTCCCCTGTTGTAAATAATCTCGAATCTCTATGAAGATCGCTTTACAATTTCGAGCTCAAAATGTTTGATTAACCATGGGAAAATCATTACGATAACAACATTGAGACAAAATATGTTGACTTCGGAACCTTTCTATGTTTCACATTAGGCCAGATTGGCGGTTGTTTTGACTTGCACGGAAATGACCTTACCACACTTGCATGTGTATCTTGGCATGCGCTTTCGCATTTATTGGATATTATAAAAGTTATGTGAATATTAAATAATCAAATTTAACGAAATTTTATAATTTTTATCTTCCAACTAAATTTAAGGAAAAATCCGGGTCCGTTGGGAAACAGCCCCTCCCTTTAGTCGGGCCTGCACATATATGTATAAATATGTATACAATCGACTTGTATATATGTAAATATATATACTTATTCATCAAGAATCTTATCGAAAACCTACCTGAAAATCGAAAAAGTTACCGTTTTTGAAATCGGCATTTGCCATGATTTTGAACTTGACATATTCTAACACTGGAACACCCCCCTAAAATAGTGTAATCGGAAATTCCACCGTTCCAGACTGATTCATTTGAATCTGGTTCGAGGACACTGTTGTACAAGATAGACGCATGTTGTATGGGGTTTGGTAGGACATGGTATCAATAGGGCAAAGAAAGGATGTCAGATGAAAGGATACGCAGAATTGTCATTTAGGCGTGACTCGCCAAATTATGTATATGGCACGAATGCCGCACTTCAGTATTAGTGGCAGGAGTGCCGCTCTGTTAAAATGATGAGATCTGTATCGTTTCGATACTCAAAAATGATTGTCCTTTATTTCAACTTTCATTTGTTTATATAGCTTAAAAATACAATACAAACTCTAAGTTCAATATACTTAATTGACCTACTTAATTTCTACTATTGCTCATAATGATTTATGGTACTCATGTGCAATGTGATTCCTCACTATTAACACTCAAAAAACTTTTGGTGACACATTGTACATATTTTGTTTCGTCAGCAGTTATTTGTATATGCAAAATTGCTTGAGCACACTTTCTGTTCATAATAGCCGATCACACTCAACATGACCCAATTCTCATATTATAAGCAAATAATATAATTAATAAAAATGAACTGCTATGCATATAGCTAACACATATTGTATCAGGTACATGCACAACAACACCGTGATTATTTAACTAAACTATTCAAAAAGCGCAAATCTTTTACAACGATAAGTTGTTTATCTTGTTACTAAAAAAAGAGAAAATGCAAAATGGTGTACTGTGTTGTCACTCTATTTATGGGCCATTCCATACAATATTTATACTTCATAGTTATTCTCAATTATGCATACAACACAAAAGGATCTAGCAATAATAAAATACATTTTTGCATTTCACTTTCGCCACTTGGCGTCGAAGTGACTACAGTGACTCGCCATTGGAATAGAAGCCCCGATGATGAACAAAAAGTGTTCACTTTTCTCTAAAGATATATACAGTGGCGGGGAAACATCTAGAGACGCGACATTTTAACAAGTTTATTCTATTGTTCTTTGTTTACTTAATGTTTGTTATTTTTTGTACGAAAATAAAGCTCACCATCTAACAAAAACCATGCAAAGTCAACAAAAAAAAGCCAAAAATCAACGGTAACTCCTAGCTATTTCTTACTTGGACTTTAAATTTAAGCGCTACAAACCTGTGTACCAAGAATTTTTTTTAATTCTGAATAACAGTTTGAAATTTTTATAAACATTTCGAGACCTAACCGCCAAAAAGACGTAAGCGGCATTTTTTCAAAATTTTATTTTTCGTGCAGAAATATTCCTATAGCATCTATGTAGATGCAATTCTGCATCAAAAATTCAATTTAAAAAAAAATTTGCTTACATCTTTTTGGCGGTTAGGTCTCGATTTATTGCAATTCGTCGAATTTTTATGCATCGTGTAAAACGTTTTAAATTTTGATTTGCTAGCTAATGCCTGCGACTGCGTCTTCGTAGCTTACTAATTTTCCATATATTTACTTGCAGCCGATTTTTAAAGCTTAAAATACATTTTCAATTTGATTTTTTTAGCAAATTTTGTATACGTATGCAGTATAAGTCTCTCATTTCAACTAATCGGTCCACTGAATATCCTATTCAAATATTGCTCTATGTATATGAAGTATAAAATTCTAATTTCAATCGAATCGGATAATAAATAAATAATATAAAAAAAACTTTTTAATATACAACGCTTTTATAAATGGACTAAAAAGTAGAAAATAATATTTCTCAGTCCCATAGAATTTGTTTTGATAACTTTTGATTTTGAAATTTTAGCAAAAGTCATTATAAACAATCTATGAAATTGAAAATGAAAAACGTGGAGCGCATGCAATACAAAGCATTCGATTTAATTGACAATAGTCAAACTACATAACGTAGACCTAAAATTTCTACAGCGAAAGTAGAACTTTGAAATCGATTTTAAGCGGTCGTTATTCATATACCAACATACATACATACATATATTACTTTTCATATCAATTCAAGTGTATTACATGCGCCCCACGCACACAGATTCTTTTTCGAATGCGGGGCAAATAAAATGAAGTTCGAAATTTTACATTATCATTTTCATGTCATGTCTGACGGAATTCCAATATAATACCACCTGTTGCAGAATATGTAAACAAATATGCAACGTTGAATATAAATTAAATAAATAAAAATGTAAAAAATTAATAGAACGTTTTTTTTTTGATAATTTATGTTCAAAAGTAGTTAGTTACAAATGAGTTGACATGTAATGGAGATGTATCCAGGTTTGACTTTTTTGCGGCCATCGCCCCACAAAAGCAGTTAGCTTTTTTCGAACAGAATATATGTACAATTAATAGTTAGCACTAGCTAACGTCACTCCCTGCAGGGTAATTACGGATTACGGTAAGGCGCCCTTTACTTCGTTCTACATACAGACTAGAGAAATCCACTAAAATTTTTAAATTTAAAGAAATAGGCGTCGCTCCGAAGGTTTCAAAAAATTTAATTTTTTTTTGAAATCGCAAAAATTTGACAACATTTTAATTTTGACCAGCTTTAGCTAAGTAGGGGTTTTCTCTGAGTCTTGCAAAGCCCTTGCATGGTGCACAGATTGCACGGACTGCGCGGTAAAAACCGGTTTTCGTATGGGACAGCTTTGCAAACCGTGCAGTGAGTTTATGAATAAGTTTTAATAACCTGTCAAATTTATCAGCCTAGAGTTCGCCCAGCGGTTAAAATTCAATAACTAAAATTAAGAAGAGTTGAGGTGAATTAAGGTGAGTTGACTTGAGTTGAGGTGAAGTGAAGTGAGTACTGGTGAGGTGATTTTTGATAAGTTAAGATGATGCGTTAGGATGAGTTGAGGTGAAATAACTTTAATTGCGGTGAGTTTAGTTGAAATGAGGTGAGGTTAATTGAGTTAAAATAAAATGAGGTGAGTTGGCGTGAGGTCAGTTAAGGTGAGTTGGTGTGAACTAAGAGAATTTGATGTGAGGTTAGTTGAGGTAGCTGAGAAGAGGAAGGTGAGTTGATTTAAAGTGAATTGTGGTGAGTATAGTTTAGCCTATTTATATATCGACTGCTGAGTGGAAGATCGACCTATCTCGGCAGCCAGTTCGAAAACGCCCTATCTCAAAAAACTTTTCAAAAACGCGATCCAAAAACACCCTCTCTCATCACATTTTCAATACATTTTGAAGTGAGATAGGGCATTTTTGAACCGAATTCTGACATAGGGCGTTCTTCAAACAAATTGTGAGATAAGGTGTTTTTCAATAAAATTCTGAAATAGGGCGTCCTTGAAAAGTTTTTTGAGATAGGCCATTTTCGAATTGGCTGCCGAGATAGGTCGATCTTCCACTCAGCAGTCGATATATAAATAGGCTAAACTATACTCACCACAATTCACTTTAAATCAACTCACCTTCCTCAACTCAGCGTTTTGCGTTTTTTTATTTAAATTTTTTCAAACCATAGTGGCGACCTAAAAAAAATTTGTTTAGTTTGAAATTTTTATTGGAGTGCCTGGTGCAAAATCGAGATGTTAATATTTTTAAGGACCACTCTTGTACAAATGTATGTACACATATGGCATATACCGCACATGTCATGAACTATCGCATTCTCAAATATTTGCATCTAAGTACGTTCCTAACACCTTGTATTGTACCATATTGTATATTAATGCCTTTCGATTGCCAAAGTCCAAGTAAGCTTTACGCTTTTCAGCTAAAATATCCAATCACCAATAAGTGATCTATTTACCAAAGCGAATAACACAAAATTACCCTACTTTTAAAACGATAAACTTCTAAAGACATAAGTACAGGAATATTCCAGTCGACCGCTAAAATTTATTGTACCTTGCACAACTCAAAACTAGTTAATCCCTCTTGAACCCCAATTATCGTAAAATGCTTAATTCTTTCTCAGCTACATACCCGGCTATACATTGACGTTAAAGATAAGTTGTAAATATTAATTATTGTTTTAATTTATTTTTTTTTTACTTAAGTTTTGATCAGCCTCAGCGTTTAGAGGCTGACAGCTACGAGTATTTTAATTGTGTGTTTTCGAACAACAAATTATATTGTCAAACTGTAAATTTATAGGAAAGTACGTGCATATGTACTTATTATCGGTATTGCAGTACTTAATTAATTAATTCAGTCTATATGATTATACAGAAAGAAAAATCGCATGCGTATAAATATTTATAAGTACTTATAAATAGCAGTTACAATTTGTAGTTTCAAGTAGTAAACAGATATTGAATATAGAAAGGTGTACAAACGTAAATACACATATCTAAATAAATATGCTTATCGTTTTGCAATATACAGATGTATAACATAAGCCGCTGATAGCGGGGAGTGGTAGTACTTCTGTGTAAATGACCATAAAGAGATTTTTAATTGTCCAAATCTGCATACTTAAGTGCAATTGTCAGTTTATGAATGGTAATTTCTCGGATGAAATTTTCTTCCATCAATTCTCGCTGGACGTGATTGCTTTTCAAAGTGCACGTAATTAAAGTGAAAAAGAAAAATTTCGCCAATGCAGATAATTTATTTGAACACAAATTGCGGGCACAAATGACGCAAGTGGTCAAGAGAAACATAAATCTTTTTTTCCTAAACTTTCGCAATCACAAGTCAGATCGCTAAAGAGATCGTGCAATGCAATTAGACGAGCCTCAGCTACAATTGCGTCCGGCGTAAAGGGATCGATGCCACCCCATGCCGCTGGATAGCAGTCGTCCTTAAATCCAGAACTATTACATCTACACTAGGACAGGAGAGAGTTCGATTCCTAGCTACGAAAGGTTAACCGCAGAATGCAGTGATCTTCCCTCTGCTATACTCCATCTTGGCAGACGAACTACTCTGTTTTCTTATTGAAAAGGGCTTTGATGTTCAGGCAACCAAAAAAAACATCTACATACACTCGGGCTGCAGTGCGGTGCTTTTCTGAAATAATAAAATTGTTGGTCCATCTCATGCCCTACGTTCTGTTCGGTTAAGGTGGCTGCCTCAAACAGGGGCACGTTTTTGAACGGCAACTGCTAAACTATTACCCAAAAGGCTGTGTGCGAAGAACGAAGATTCAGATGCTTCAGGCGTCTATGCCAGCTTGGCTAAAAATTGCAATACCAGGTATTTAGACAGTAGCCTTGCAAAGGCTGGCCAGTTTAAGAGAAAGTGTTAAGATCATTCCACCTCTTCGTCCTATAACAGCGCTGTTACACGATGTGTATTTGCATATTTATGTATGTAAATGCTACTTTTTTTGTATCTACTCGTATGTACCGTATATTGGAACGTATCAGAAAAGTAGCATTACGCGAGGAGTTTTTTGTCAATGACATTAGATTTGCCCAGTCCAATTAACTTAAAAAAATGAGGTTTCAAATAAAAGGACTTGGCCATCAGATTTGCAGCAAGGTTTTATTTTTGGAAGAGGGTTGCAACCTGTGCGAAAAATTAAAAAAATGTGGGCTGTTCGTTAGATTTCAAAAGATGAGGTGTCAAATGAAAAAGTTTGGCCTCCAGATGCGCAATTATATATTATTTTTTTTAATAGGGCTGCAACCTGTTTAGTTGTCAATCACACCTTATTTAATGTCTACACATTCAGCGCGAAGTCTTGCACATACGAGGCCGGCTAGTTAGTTATAAAGAAGACTTAATTTTAGGCTCTTCTAAGAACTTACCAACCTCCATTCCAAGTAATCTTTTAAACCAGGCTAGGTGATTATAAACTTTTTTCGTTGATATGTGAATCGACCCCGTCTAATAATAAATGCAAATAAATACATAAAGTACATCGGAAATTATATGTCTTTTACGAAATTAATTTAACCGCAACCAGAAAATATTACACACTAAAAGAGTTAGCTACTTATTTACTTAGTACTAAGTGTAGGACAAATTCAATTGTATTGATATTGGTTCCCTATTATCGGCAGCCTTTTTTATAGTAATTATAATTGTTATCGGATAACTTACTTGAAACAAAGTGAAGCGTTAATGTAAGTCATTACAAATCAATTAAACATGGTAATAACATGTTTAGAATATTATCTAGCCACTTTTTTATTATCTGACTCAATTGGAGTTAAGTTTCACATTTCAATGGAAATTTTACTATACGAATAAAAATTTCTGAAATGAATTTAAATGCAGCTGCTCAATAGGAAAAGGATGAGGGATGGAACCCAATACACTGGACACTGCGAAATAGAGGGGAATTGTAAGGCCGATGTACTGGCGCGACTTTTACCAAACTTCTCATTTAAGATATAAATGATGAAATATGCCTAAATAAGCATAATAGCAGGTTGTTGGTATCTATTATAACAGGACATTACAAGAAGTAATGTAGAAGTTGTCAAGATGAGGAAACGTTTCTGCACGTATTACGCCAGTGTCCTGATTTATCCTCAGGCGAGGACTCTCCACTCTAGGTGGAAAATTCTTCGACAACTTGGGGGACGTTAGATGCGTAGAAATCAGGGATTTTCTAAAATTCTATGGTTTTAGGAGGGATTTGAAGTTGCTGACGTCACATGCGGCATCACAATGGGCCTAGGTCTTAGAAACGAACGCGACAACCTAACCTAACCTTACCTATGACAGTTGCGAATGCATTCAGAGGTAAACAATAACGCATACCAAATAACTTTTGCCTAAAATTAGAACTTTTCATGCGCATATAGTACATTAATATAATAGAAAATTTTTTGACTCTGACAAAAAACATTTAATAGAGCGTGCGCAAAGTGGTTTCGAACCTCAAAGAAAAGCTTTTCAAAACTCTTTTCGGAGCCTTCCTTTGCGGACTATGCTGGTTGACTGGGTTCTTTGGCTTCGCCCTAATCTCTGTCGTTATCCATATAGTCTTATCATTATCTTCTGCTTCTGTCTATATCCTTTTCTTTGCCTTTGCCTTTGTCTCTGTCTTTGTTCCCCAGTAGCGTTCAACGCAGCGTATTTAACCCTTTTGCGACCGCAGGCCTACAATTAAAAATATATACCACGAAATGAGAATCTCCTCCTTTTCTCAAGTCGGTAAAAAAAACCCTGAATTTTCTTTAAAAAAATAAACAGAAAAAATATTTTTTTTACTATTCCATTTCCTCAAAAATGTTGCTACAAAAATTTCGTTGACGCAAAAAATAATTTAATTCCATTTGGGTAATTTTTTCTGCAAAAATATTTGTTTTTTAGAAATAAATTTTTTCTTAAAAAACAAACTTATTCTATAGATAAGAAAATTACTCTCAAAAAACATTTTTTTCGAAAAATTACTCCTTTTTCAAAGAGAAAATAATTTTTATCTAAAAAATTTGTTTCTTAAAGTGTGTTTTGTTACTAAAAATTTATTATTTTCTCGTAAATTTTTCTAGTTTTGGTATATATATTTATTTCTTACATCTAATGATAGAAATTAGGGCTGATGATTTCACCCGGGTAATGAGCTACCCGGGTACCCGGGTAGCGGGTGAAGCCCTACCCGGGTATTGAATTACCCGGGTAGCCCGGGTACCCGGGTATTTTATTACCCGGGTAGACCCGGGTAGACCGGGTACCCGGGCAGTATGGTAATTACCCGGGTACCCGGGCACCCGAAAAAATCTGGAGAGGTGAAAATTAAACGCATTTACGATTATATAACGCAAACGAACGTACATAGGGAAAATCTATAAGAATCTTCCATACCATATGGGGAAATATTATAATATACAACACATACATTGCACTTGACAAATCCGTCATTCATCACACAAGCGTACTTCCAAACCCAGCTTGTTTTAGGCATGTCTAAAATATTAATATTTACGAAGTTGGTAATGCACGTACAGATATCGGATCGGGAACAAATAAAATTATTGAGACACACCCACCTGCGAATCTAAACGATGACCGACAGTTGAGGTAATTTTTGTGTTGGAATGAAAAAAATTTTAAAATTTCTTCCACAATTATTTCACAACAATACGTTCATCAACCTACTTCTCGTATTAAGGAAACTTCATTAAATAATTGTGATTTTAAAAGCTTTAAATATTATGTGAAAAGAAACTATAATTTGAACAAGCTGATACAATAAAAGTACAAAATCTTTAGGTGAATGAATAGCATAAGGTTTTGTCACCTTACTTTTTGTACCAGTGGCCTACCACAGGGTTTAGTTCTTATATAATTCCCAATGAGAACGTTCTCGTCAGTTTTGTTCTCATTTTGGTTTTGGTTTTGACGCGTTCTTGGGATCATACATTTCGTTCTCAGTCCCTGTTTTAAAATATTAATATTTAATATTCTTTAAAATATACATACATACATACATATGTACACATGCATGTATGTATATGCATTTACAAAAATTAGAAGTTTGAATTTAAGTACAGAAACTAATGTTTAATTTACTTTTCTTGTCTCCGTCTACTCAGGCAAGCGGTTAGGTGTACATAGTCGCGTACACTCTAGACATAAAAAAATAATTATAAAAAAAAATTTTCTCACTGAAAAAATATTTATCCTCACCAAAAAGATTATACAAGAAGCTTTATGTCGCATTACCCGGGTGTTTTCGTTTAACCGGCACCAACATATGTATATTACCCGGGTACCCGGGCAAATCGGGTAATACCCGACTACCCGGGTAATAAAAGCCCCGGGTAATACCCGGGTAATCGGGTACCCGGGCATTACCCGAATTACCCGGGCACCCGGGTAATACCCGGGTAACCGGGTACCCGGGTATCATCAGCCCTAATAGAAATAGCTACATAAATAAAAATTAATCACGTTATACAAAACATAAAACTTTAAAACGATTCACACAGTTTTCTTATGAGTGGAGAAAACCTTTGGGAAGCATGTTTTCCTTGGTCTTCAAAGGGTTAACCACGCGCTCACCATATTTATACATACCGCGTACATGTTCGAGCTCGAATAAAATAAGGGACATCTGCAACTACACGGCAAAAAAAAAGAAAATACGTAGATAAAAAAATACACCAAAAGAATTTCGAACAACTCATAACAGTTAAGGTCACGTTATTCCATGTACATACATATGCACGTAAATAATTTTTTGCTAAATCAATATCTGTTTCTAAATTTCTAAATGAATTAAAATTTAATCTCAAGCGAGTATTCCCATGAAATCAGCACAAAATTAAAAGATATACTCTTACGAAAAACACAAGCATATGTACGTATGTACTATTTTATAACTTTAGAAACCAATTTATACATTTTGCCTATTCAGCAAGATTCAACATTTCAATATCAATGCTAATGGACTACCTTCAACTGTAACCAGAAGCGAAGGTAAAAAATTAGTGGTAGTTATAAAAATTTATAATTTTAAAAATATGCCTATGAAGTCACACAAATATGTATGTACATTAGGGTGGTCCAAAAACAGTAAAATCGGAATTGTAATACTCTCACCCCCTAGGATTATTATTTATCGAAAAAAGTATACCCCTATTTTTTTATTTTGAAATATTTAGAGGTCACTCAAAGCGCTCAAAGTTTTCCATGTATTTTTATATGGGGAAAAAACCACTTTACGTGTAAATGGTATGGAACACTTGAAAATCAATATTTTTCGATCGGAAAATTCTGGTTGTCTTCAGGAGACTTTCAATAATAATACCCAATTGTCGGCCGCTGTGGTGTAGTGGTAAGCAGTGCGCGCTTCCACTCCGCAACGCCTGGGTTCAAGCCCTGGTCAAAGCAACATCGCAAAAAAATATAGAAAAAAGGTTTTTTCTTAACAGCGGTCGTCCCTCGGCAGGCAATGGCAAACCTCCGAGTGTATTTCTGCCATGAAAAACAGCTTCTCATAAAAATACAATCGCCGTTCGGAGTCGGCGTAAAACTGTAGGTCCCTCCGCTTTGTGTGACAACTTCAAGGCGCACGCCACAAATCGGAGGAGAAGCTCGGCCAAACACTAACATATGTGTAAGCGCCAATCTATTATTATTATTATTATTAATTGTTTATTTAACCATGTTTTAATACTAACGATTTTTTATTGGTCCCCCCCCCCCCCTTTGTTTTTTGCAGGGTTTTTGTGGTTTTTTGGCGGACTATAAAGTTACAGTTGCGATGAAAAAATTGCTAAATAAACAATTGTATTATTATTGCGAATCTGCTGCAGAGAATCAAAGTTATCCGATAGAAAAATATTGATTTTTAAGGATTCTATACCATTTCTACGAGAAGTTGTTTTTTATCTTTTGATTTTAAAATAAAAAATAATAGGGGTATACTTTTGTCGGTATAGAACAATCCTAGGGGGTGAAGGCATAAAAATTCCGACTTTACTTTTTCAAGTGTATTTTTGGACCACCCTAATGTACATACATAACGAAATTCATGTAGTCTATAAAATTCACGTTTTCACCAATGATTTCGGAAGCGCAAATTTAACAACGCATCGTCATTTCCAATTATATTTAGTTAACATCCCAATCGGCAAAATGAGGAGCATTTCCAAAGAAACGCATTCGGGAAGGAATTTTTCAATAAGACCTTCGCTTTGGTAGCTTTATTAGAAGATCTTCCAATAGCCTTGCAATTCGAAGGCAGACAAGAAGGTGGGTTTGCATGGCAACCAAAGTTAAGTAAAAGAAAAAGTCGCAATAGACGCACCGAGGCCTATCGATTCAAAAGGTCCGAAATAAAGGCTCCAAGAAGGCCCCTTATTTTCTAATTTTACCGACTGGTATATGTAGTATGCAAGTACATATTTACATAAGACTGGTTCAAAAATGTCGACTATCTTTTTTTCCAAATGCCCTGTGGAATATATTCGCCACAGTGAAAAAGTGCGTGTCAAAATGGCAGCCCTTAATATTGAGATTTAATGGTAGCTCAAGGTGAATTTCTATTTTTCATATAAGTAGATAGATAGATTATACCTCGCATATAAGTAACGCAGGTAAAAATTGTTTTCAAATTTAAATTTTTATAACTCGTGTTTAAGTCAACGTATCGGAATAAAATATATATATTTGGTGGAAATTGAGGGCTTTAAAAAGTCTCTTATGAGTTTTCCATAAATTCACTACTTCAAAAGTTATGCAAGGTTAAAGTCTACCATTTCATTATATTGAGCAAAATACACAACACACTGGTTACTGTCCCCAAAATATTTCACAGGGGATTTTGATGAAAAATATAAAAGATGTTTTTTTTTAACCAGTCTAATGGGCAGGGAAAACTACTAGTTGTGAACAAGTTCGATCCTTTTTTAATGTTAGCGGCTGGTATTTTTAACATGGCGATGACCTACGACATGTTAATTGCCTGGCTATGCATCAGCATCTACCAGTAGAAATACTAGTATCATCATAACAGTTGATGGGATAGTCGGTCAATTCATCTCCCGTGAACGGAATAAGTATGTAATTTTGTTCGCGGCGCTCCAACAGTCGCATTGGCCGATATGCAAAGCTCTAGCGTGACATTCCTGAGGTCCGAATTTGAAGTTGTTGGGTATGAAATATTTATTTTTTTATTTAAGTAGGTTTTTCATTTATTTTTTTAATTCTATTTTCTTTTAAGAAAAAATATTTAATTTCATTTAATTAAGCAAAGTCGAAATTCTAATGCTTTCAGACCCTAGGATTGTTATATATCGAAAAAAATTACCCCTGTTTTCTGATATAAAAAAATATTTAGAAGTCGCTCAAAGCGTTCAATGTTTTCCATACACTTAAAATAAGAAAATAATCCTTTTTCGTAGAAATAGTACCTAAGTACATAATTCTTGAAAATTTAATATTTTTTCGATCAGAAAACTTTGCTTCTCTTCAGGATACTTCCAATAATAATACCCAAATGTTTATTTCACCATTTTTTAATACTAAAGATTTTGTATGGGTCCCCCCATTGCGAATTTTGAGGTTTTTATGGGTCCTACAAAAAATAGTTTATATGAAGAGGTTAAATAAACAACTCGGTATCATTATTGAAAGCCTTGTGAAGAGAGACAAAGCTTTCCGATCCAAAAATATTAATTTTCTGGAACTCTATACTATTTCTACGAAAAATAATTTTTTTCCATATATAATATTTAAAAAACTTTAAACGCTTTGAACGACCTCTAAATATTTTTTGATTTCAAAATAAAAAACAGGGGTATAATGGTTTTCGGTATAGAACTATCGTAGGGGGTGAGAGCATTAAAATTCCGACATTATTTTTTTTTTTTACCACCCTAATATACATACAAGCAAACTGCTACAATTTTGCGACTAACAATTGACGAACTCTATCTTATCTTTTCCGAACAAAGCAACAAAGCATTACACGCAGGTGCACCAAATTAGAGTAAAACAAAAAAACTTTAATCAATTATGTATTTCCTTTTTAATTTGTTATTTCTTATTGAATTATGTATTACTACATACATATTTATTTCGCAGTGATCTTTGGAACGTAAATTAAAAAAAAAACGATAATAACGACAATAGCACTCACGCGCTCGATACACTTTCAAAGAATTTTTTGGATTTTTTCTTTGTTTTTGCTATCACTTGAACTTAGATTCGATTTTATGTATGTTGATTTACTTAAATGTTAAACGTAATAAAAGCAACAGAGACACGTCGTCAGCGGTCAACAACATTGTTCACACACAAACTACACCTTCGATACGTATAAATACTAATCACACACTAAATCACTCACCGCAGAAATAATTCAGAAAAAAAAACTATAAAAAATACTGAGCAATTTGGTACACTTGGATGTTTGATTTTTATTTTTATTCACTTGAAATTGGGTTATTCGCGTTACAAAGGGTAATGCCAAATTTTCACTTAGCCATGAAATTACAAAAAAATGTGCCATATGAAAATGTCCCGTTGAAACACATTTAATGACTAACAGTTTTGTCATTTAAGGTTAATTATGCTAATGATCATTTACAATAGCGGAAAGTGCGTCTACTCCTAAAGAGTAACAACTCAATTTTTTTCGGCAGGAAAGTATCCTATTTCGATAGTAAAATTATATATACATATGTATGTAAATTTAAACATATTTTTGGGGTAATTCCAAGTAAAAGGGTAAAACGATATAAATTTTAAAATGCCTTAATTATCTCTATATTGGTAGTAACCTCTTGCTAAATGACTACATTTCATTAACCTGTGATAAATATTTAAAAAAACAATATAAAAAGAAGCTGTAGTTTTTTCTATGCAAACTTTTACCTAAAATTACCATAATTACTTAACAACAGTCAAAAGGACCTATCCCACCAGTCACAGCTTTAATATCAGCCGAATTTTTAACAAAAACCAAAGCGTATAGTACATAAAAACTACCTTCAAAATGAAGTGTTTTTGCTAAAATGCGCCTTTGAGTACACAAAGTTACATTGGAGGGATTTATTTAACCAAATTAAAACAAGCATTAAAAAAAAATCAAAATAATTTCTTTGGGAACAAATACATATGTATGTTGGGGAGGAATAATTTTTTTTGGGAGAAAATATTTATTTTGCATTAAAGTAGTTCTGTAGCTTTACTTTAATTTAATTTAATTACATTTTAATAATAATAATTTTTTTTTTTTTTTGAGAGAAAATGATTTTTTTGCAAAAGGGATTTTTATTGAATAAGTTTTTTTTGGGAAAAAATAATTTTTTAAGGATTTTGGTAAAAATAATTTAGAAAACAACAAATTTTTTAGCAAAATTTAAAAAAGCTAAATTACAAAAAACACATTTTTTGGTGGGAAAAATTTTAAGGTAAAAAAATTATTTTTAAGTAAAAAAATATTTTCAACTGAAAATATTTTCTTACAAAAACGTATGAAAGTCACCTATTTAGAATTATTTACTTCAGATTATATTTATTTATTCCTCGATGAACTACAATTTGCATTCAATTGCCAATTTTTTTTAATATATTGTTGAGGTTTTGGAGGGGCTAAAAAATATATTTCACTGTTATATAAGTTCCGATGATATAGTAACAAATAATTCACAATTGTTTACATTCTGTAGTTAAATTTCCCACCAGTCACAATGGAAAGGACCTTTGGTAATTTGTTGGACTTCGGTATAAAAACTTATTTGATTAAAGATACTAACAACAGTTTTCGGCAGGTTAATTTCCAGCCCAAGAACACAAGTTCATATCCAAGTTGTGTAGAAAGGAAAACGACCGCTGGGAATCTACGTGAGCGTGTTCGTTTTGTGCACAAAGTCATTACAGGCTGCTACGTAGTTCTATGCGACTAAGGGCCGTTTTCTGAAGTAACTTTTAACTTTAAAGCTCACTTT
>NW_023458560.1:38262240-38263383 GCF_013731165.1 Rhagoletis pomonella
CCGCAATAAATTTCCATTCATTAGGAGACTCCGGAAACTAAAAAAAATAATAATAAATAATTTAATTTAATTTATTTTCAGACCTCATCATCTCACAGGACAAGCGGTCAAAAGGCAAATTTTAAATCGAAAATTAACGACAGCTTGAAAGAATTAACCAACATGATGGCAGCTAACAAAAAGCGGAAGTACGAGTGGGTGGGAGAGGAGGTTGTTAGTATACTGGATGGCATCAAAAACGAAGACGTTGCCCTTGAAACAATATATGATATTCATTCTTTACTTTCTTCTGCCAGAAGAAAAGATAAAGATTCTCATTTTCGTTGTTGGTGTTTCCGACAGGTTAGGAGTGTGATGTAATGTGGAACGATTTTCCGTCATCCCTTGTCAAATTTGGTTTGGAGACAAACCGGTTTCGGCGTTGTGCCATCTTCAGTGTAATTTTTCGTTCTAGATAAAGAAGTTGCAGAGGCAAACCGTGAACCAACCCAGGATATTTTAAGACTAGCTTTAGAAGGTGTATTAGAGTATAGTGATTTAGAATAGATATAATTGAGTTTTAAGTTTTAAATGAATTTTTGTTTTTAAATTTGAATTAATTATGTCGAATAGGTTTGGGTGTGGTAACTTTTAAGCTTTAATGATTTTTTTTTTTAACTTTTATGTTACTCTTTTATGCTTAAAGTATTAAAAATGTGATTAACACGAAAGCTGAATTTTTTATTTTTCTTGCTGTGCTTGTGATACATTTTACTTGAAGAATAAATATTTACTGAATTGATTGGAATACTTATTTAATTTATTTTCAAAATATTAGGTGAAAGTGTAAAGTCGGGGGATTTATTTCGTTTATTTTACATTTGGTGTACTGCAGTGCATTACGTCCAAAACCATTGGACGATAGCAACTGTTAACTCCATTGTTTTGTTTTGAAAAAAATTTCTCATTTTAGTTTGTTTCATATTTCAAGTATGTTCGTTATTTTTTAATACAATTACCTTTAAGTATGAGCGACTTAAATGTTTCCAAATTGCTTTGCAAACTGCTGGGATACAATAAACCAAGTACGAATGAGACAGTCTAGTTTGATATGCTAAACTGCGATATGTTTCACCAGTCGCTAAATACCGAAGAGTAACTGCC
>NW_023458560.1:38263483-38288449 GCF_013731165.1 Rhagoletis pomonella
CTGGTCAAAATATCGCACTCCTATTATTTTGTGGACAACTGTATGTAGTGACATATTTGTACACGACTATCGCGATTTCATTGACTAATGATTTATTATGGTATTTTATTGTTGAAACATCTTTTTCTGACACTTATGTGTTAATATGAGTGTAGTGTAGCAACAACAATCAATCCTTTTTATTTCTTCTTGAACTTCTTGACGACAGTTACTTTGTTCCACTTTGAATATCATTCATTTCAGTGTAAGTTAGTTACCAAGTTTAAATAACTAATTATATACCATAATTGTTTGTTTTAGCCAGTTTTGCCTTTCTAATTTAATTATAATTTAACAAGCAAAACAAGAAAATAAAAATAAATTTTCATAAATCAATCACATATCATCTGATTCAAATTCAATTATGTAGGAATTAAATAAATAAAGACAGAAGAGCTTCACATAATCGCATATGTTGTAGGTAACCCCCACACATATGTACGTATATGCTGGTGGTTAAATTCTCAAAGTGCTGTAGACCGAAACGGCAGAAAGCGCCAGCACAACACAATCAGAGATATGAATGGCGAGAGCGCACGCGCAGATCATAACAATGAATTACGCTTAACTGAATGTGAGTGTATTATATGAAGGTGTTTCGAGATGCTAAACTTAAAGGATCATTGTCTCTGGGTCCTCTATGAAGTCACGGAAGTATTGCAGCCATTTGGCAGCAACAGCGCCATCAACAGTTCTATGATCTGCACTTAAGGTAACGTTCATAACGCTGACTTCACGGAAACTGTAAGAAAATTGTATACATTTGTATTACAAAGTTGTCTCATCTATATAGCAAATAGCTCATTTACCCTTTCAGGCTATCGGGGTCTGTGACAAGCTTCTTTGTTGTGGCGCCAATTGCCAAAATGCAGGATTGTGGCGGATTTATGACGGCACAGAATTGAGAAACGCCTGAAAAGAGCGCATATTAAAACAAATACTTCAAGTATTGCAAAATAATTTGAGCTTACCCATCATGCCAAGGTTCGATACACAAACGGTTCCACCTTGGAATTCCTGAGGTTTCAACTTGTTCTCTCTGGCCTTGGCAGCTAACGATTTCGTTTCCTGCGAAATGTCGACTACTCCTTTGCGATCGGCACTAAAGACAATTGGCGTGATTAGACCGGTGTCAGTAGAAACGGCCATCGAGACGTCGACATTGTCAAATCTGTAAAAACAAAAGATGTTAATAATTTAGATCGATTTAATTTGCTGTTTAATTAATAAGTAAAAACGATTTGGCGCTCACTGTCTTATTACGCTCTCCATCCAATAAGAATTGGATTCCGGCACCTTGCGACACGCTGTGGCAGTAGCTTTAATGATGAAATCGTTGACCGATACACGTACGCCTTGCTTCTCATATTTCTTGTTTACCTTTGCACGCAGTTTTAGCAGCTACGAACATTCATATAAATTAGTATATTTATGTATGTAAATCTTCAAACACAAATCACGCCACTTACATTATCCATTTTGCACTCCATGGTAACATAGTAATGCGGTATTTGCTGCTTCGATTCCTTCAGCCGCTTCGCAATCACGCCGCGTACATTAGAAACTGGTATATCGATATAGCCTCCTTGCGGTGCAACAGGAGTGGGTGCTGCAGCTCCGACCTGTGGTGCAGCTGCTGACAAGCCTGCAAGATCACTAGATTTAATTGAGCCATAGATGCCACTGCCTTTGCCTGCATGCGTGATATACAAAAAAAAAGCCAATTAGTAAGGCAACAAATAGTGGGTTAGATTTTAACAAAGGGATGTATTTTGAAAGAAACCTTGCAATCGGACACTTTGTGCTTCGGCCAATTTTTTGGCCATAGGGCTGGCGTAAACACGTTCGCCGCGTTGTTCAACGGCAGTAAGAGGCTTACCACCGGCAGGTGCGGCAGGTGCTGGGGCGACGACTGGTGGTAGTGGCGGTGGGGGAAGTGGCGCAGCTGCAGCTGGTGGAGGTGCTGCTGCGGCGGCCGGTTTGCCTGCTGCGGGTGCATCGTCAACAAAGTCTTTGAATGCAGCAACATCTTCCTGATTTGGTACGATAATGCACACCAATTTGCCAATGGGCACATCCTTAACACCAGATTGTACCACAATTTTTGCCAAGTAGCCCTCTTCTGGTGTTTCGAAACCCATGGTAGCTTTATCAGTTTCGATTTCAGCCAATAAGTCACCTGCGTAAGGAAGAAATTAGTATCGGTCCGTAACATAAAAATTCCTTGCACACTTGATTACCTTCATTCAGTTTGTCACCTTCCTTTTTCTCCCAACTGACGATGGAACCCTGTTCCATCGTCGGCGAGAGAGCTGGTAACGCCACTTTAATGTGATCGGGTAAATCGGCATAGTTGCGTGCGAAATTCGTGCTCCACATGCCCAGTGGCTTCGGCACGGTTACTACATGATTCCTTGGTGCGAGCCTGAAAGTGAAAAAAATTTATAGATATGTAGAGATAAGAATACGTTTCTCTAATCAAGTTGTATTTAAACCGATTAAGCTTGCTAATTAATTAGGCCCTGATTTGAAGAATTATTCCTCCCCACTATTTGATTTGTCAAGTAACGAGGCTGTTAAGTTCCTTTCTCCTAAAAGCTTAACACAAAGTAAAAAATTGTACGTTACTTATTTTCTTGATTCTCATAATAGCAGTTATTGAACTGAATGGAGTTTAGGAAATTCGGCTAGGGAATGATTTCGCTTGAAATAAAACAGTTGTTTGTATATTTGGAACACCGAAATTTATTCAACCGAAAATTATTCAACGATAATGGGCCGTATCCATGGTGTAATAATAACAAGCATGATAAAAACATAGCAAGGTAGAACCGTTCTCTCAATTTGTCGGCCATGATTTTTTTTTGAAGTTTGCCAACATTTTAAAATCATATAAAAGTGAAAATGAAAAATTGAAATTGTTCGAAATTGTTGTTGCTTGAGATTGAAAATGAAAATGTGTGTGTGAGTTTGTGAGTAAATTTAAAAATTAAATTGTTTGGAAACGTCAAGAATTTTAAAAGTGACTCTCAGCGGTTATACCTTACTATATTTTTATCATGATAACAAGGTGTTGTCAGTAACTTAACCTCACTTTTTCGGCAGGTCTATTCCGGTTACGCATTTTAAAGTAGTAGAAAAAGTACTAATTATTTACTACTTTTAATCCGTTCGTGCATACTATTTCAAATTAAATGTAGAAAAATGTTTAATTACAGGCTTATAAGCCTGAATATATGTTTGTATCGTAAGCTCCACACAGGTTGCACATATATTGTAACTTTTAAAAAAGTACAGGCCGTAAAATAAGGCAATTTCCTATAAAACTGTAAATGATTTTTTAATAGATTAGTAATAATAATAATAGATTGGCGCTTACACATATGTTAGTGTTTGGCCGAGCTTCTCCTCCGACTTGCGGCGTGCGCCTTGATGTTGTCACACAAAGCGGATGGACCTACAGTTTTACGCCGACTCCGAACGGCGATTGCGATTTTATGAGAAGCTGTTTTTCATGGCAGTAATATACTCGGATGTTTGCCATTGCCTGCCGAGGGACGACCGCTGTTAAGAAAAAACCTTTTTTCTATATTTTTTGCTATGTTGCTTTTACCAGGGCTTGAACCCAGCTGCTGCGGAGTGGAGCGCGCACTGCTTACCACTACGCCACAGCGGCTGAAATATAGATTAAAACACATAAATATCGATAATATAAGCGAAGTCGTAATTTAACCATGCTGCCGCTCTATTCTAGTGTATCAGTAGTCCATTTGGCTCGATATTATGGCAATGCAGCAAAAGATATTTAATATAAAAAAATTGCCTTTCCATTCGAAATTTGTGTACGTCTTTTTCCATTGATAACTACGATATCTTTTATATTTTATATTTTGAGGACAAAAATTATACAAATCCAGCAATTTTAAATATTAATATCGTTCTGAAAACACCAAGTTCTTTAAAAATCACGATAAAATGAAATACTAAAATGGAGTATTTTAAATACAATTTCCCAACTAATAGCATTATAAACAATTAAGATCGGCAGCACTGAAAATAAGCATGCCGATCTTGTCAAAATTACAACAAACACGTCGCTACTGACAACACCTTGTTATTATTTCACCATGGGCCATACGGCAGGTAGTATCAGTAGAGCAGCTGATTTGATTTATTTTCAAATTATTTGGTCTCGAAAATGTCAAATATTTTTAATTTTTTCTCACAAAAATTCTGAATTGTTAATTCCATTTGCATGTAAAACCTTTTTCCATACAAAACAAGCGATTGAATAGCAGCTTTTGGAACGTTCGCCCAACTCGGCAGCACGACCACTGATTACTGGGCCTTGCAAAGGATGGATCAATGCTTCGAGAAGCAAACAAATTTACTAGGAAAGAACGTTGCATAAATTTTTATTTTTTCCAATTTTAATTTTTTATTTTTTATAATTTTTTGTATTTCACATGGCACGCTTTGATTTAGAAGAAAAAATTCAGAACAGTTTTTGACACTTTCGATACCAGAAGCAACAACAAAATACACGCAAATGTTGTTTTTGCTCTACTGATACTACCTGTTTAATGTGCCTTGGGCCGTATGAATAAGAACTAAGCAATTGCTTTTTTTTTTAATTTCATACCTTTTACCATCGTACAGTTTCATAAGTAAAAACACTATCAGCTGATTGCCAAAATATGCCTACAGCTGAGATCACCTGTTTTTTGGCATGTGCTCTTATCTTTTACAATTTCTTTCATTTCTATTACAATTTCATTTATTTCTATTACAATTTATTCAAAATACACTAACACACTGAACCAAAAACACCAATACAATAACCAAAAACACACCTACAGCCTGCCAAAAACACACCTACAGCCTGCCAGAAAAAACGGTAAGAAGAAGAGTTACTTTACTTCCCTGCAAGAACAGTGACTATCATTTGACAAATCATTTGATGGGCAAGACTGATGGAGATTTCTGTCACTGGCTACCTACAAGTTTCTATCAAATTCTAAAGGGCAGTGTGAAAAATCTGATGGAAACTTTCGTGTACGTGTGATGCTTCATCTCCTTCTGGCATATACGTTTTGGCATAATGCTATACTGCTCACTCCCATTGAGTTCGGCATTCAGATTTGAATCATCAGTGATGTAAATCTTCGACAATTATGAGTGATCAACCTTGATAGAAATATAAGTCAGCAATGTGCAATCAAATTTGATGTAATAACCGATCATTCATGACACATCAAGTCTGACAGGTTTGCCTATCATTCCTGATTATTCACAGCTGATGTAAAAATTCGTCAAGTCTGATCTCTCACGCATGATTAGAAAGCTATCATTAATGACACATTTAAGACATATTTTTTTTTTCTTTTATTTTCATAAAATCTTAAGACCTAATTATTAATCATTAAAATATTAGATGATAAATAATTAATGTCTTACGAACATCAACCAGTATGAGTTTGTTCAGTGGTTTTCTCTCCCATCTTCCGTCCCAGTTGAATTGCAGCAATGTTTCGTCCGTAAATAAATGTTTAATGACGCTGCCTACGTCCTCAGACACACCTTTTGTTTTTGATATACGTAATTGACCTTTGAAAAATGTATGTACAGCAATTAGAACGTGAAATATGTATTCCATAATATAATTCATTATCATGGCTTGTGCATACTCTGGATCTTTTAATTTTGTTTCTATTAAATCCACAGCGCAATAGGACTGCAGTGGTAGAGAACTAGCGATGTGATGCAATTTTTTAATATTGGATTCGTAAATCCTTTTTTCTTGCTCATGGCGGTATTAAAAGCTCTTTTATTCATTTTAAATGAAATATTTTATAAAACTTATCTTTATTTTTCCACAGCACTTTAAGTTTTGAACATCTTTTCGTTTTGCGTCTTTCTTTTTTCTGTTGATGTGCGCATTTGAACTTCTTCAGTACCAAGTACTTTATAATACGGTTTTATTTATTACGTTTATATATAAAAATAATGTCATACCACAATGGAAACTTTTATTTTTACTTACTATTGCTATGAGCGGGGTCGAATAATGATAAAATTAAAATTAAACTAATTAAGTTCAAAATTATATCCAAGTACTTCAGTACTCGACATTATTTGGCAGGTACAACTACTTTTGTTGCGCACAAAATGCAGCCCTAGTGAATCTTGTGGTTACTATGGCAACCAACTACCGTTACTTCTATCAGCATTGACACTCACTTGATCGATCAAATGACAGTCATTCCCTACGGAGCCAAACTGGCATATAAAATTTTGCATATGTGTTAGTTTTCGTTGAGAATGTGTTAGAGTTTCTGTCATTCGCGTCTTGTAGGGTTACCCTACAAGAATTGTGTGATGGAAACTAACACATTCTCATTTATCTTACTAACACATTTGCAAATTTTGCGTTGGTTAAAAAGAGACCAATATATAAGGCCATAAGTTGGAGGAAGACGGAAGATCATATGTACACAAATGTTTACATCAGATTTTTCACACTGCCCTTTAGAATGTGATAGAAACTTGTAGGTAGCCAGTGACAGAAATCTCTATCAGCCTTGCCAGTCAAATGATTTGTCAAATGATGGTCACTGTTCTTGCAGGGTATGGAACTGTACGATGCCTTTTACTTCAATTTTGTTTGAATAAATTGAGTAAAAGATCTGAAATTTTAAGAAAAAGCAATTGCTTATTTTTATTCATACGGCCCAATAGCTTTCGGTAAAACTGAATTCACCTAATAGGTTTTGTAAGTTGTTTAAACCTGTTAAAAAAAAATATTTTTCAAGCTCTCAAGACCACACCAAAATCTTACAAATTCATTCAGAAAATAAAAGCTAAATGTGCACATAAGCATGGAAAGTATGTGTTCTATCATATGGGCCGAGAAGCCTAATGACCGATTGTTATCAGTCATAAGTTGTGACGCCATCAATTAGTCGATTAGCTAAACTACCTTACCCCGCACCATATCAAGCGACACTTACGTTTTATAACACTAAATTTCATTATTCCTGCTTTGAAATCTTAATTAGGAAATTTTATTAGTTGCCATTTCTCTGGCGTCATAATTGTATTTGGCATTTTCTATAATTCTTTGCATTTTGCAATTAGCAGATATCAGCCGACGTTACACAATCACATTTCTAACCTTAAAACGTCATCGGAGCACCCCCATCTTCTGGCAAAACAACGGAATCTGAGTTAGAATTTGGCATTTGGCAAACGCACCTGAGTGTCTGCAACTTCCTGGCCGTTTGTGCACCCAAAACGCGCACGGCTTCACGTGCAGTTCTGGCTCTGGCTAGCGATGTACCACGCAGTAGCACGAGCTCATTGCGTGCTGCAATTGTCCTCAGCATCTTGACCAGCTAAAGTGAAAGCGCACAGATTGTTAGATTACCACCGAATTAAATCACTTTAATGAAAGCGCAGCTAAGGAAGTTTTAAACTTTTCTAGGCTGCTACGTATTGTTGTTAAATTACTGCCAACTTTATTTCATAAGACAGTTTTTCGATCGAAATTAATTTAATGTAATCGCGCTCACACACCACCTTTCTCGGAAGGTTACACACACACCGTAGATCGTATCGAACTGAACTAGACTAATGTGAAGAGAAATGTCAAATGAGACAAATGAGAGAAATGTCAGCAGTGAATGGTATTAGGGTTGCCAAGATTTTGCATGAGAAAAGAAATTTAACAAATTAATAACGAAATCTTACGAACGCAGGGCATTGCATTGTGTATTTTATTAAACTACTCAATTGTTTAAGCTAAACAAAAATTGGTTTTTTCATTAATTCTGAAAGCATTCCTAAGAAGCTAATCAAGTAGCTTAATTCATTTTCCGTAAAAAGTGACGTGCTTTTGCGTTAATTGTGCTGTACAAGATTTTCCACACAATTTTTCATGAAAATAACATACAAATATTGAGTAAATCGCTTATATGTATGTGTCTAAGTACTTGATCATTAAGTTCTTTAATAAGTATAACGGTATTATACGAAATGTCAATAATAACAAAAACTTGTTTGAGCTAAATAATTTATAAGAAGTAATAATCTTCCACATGTCTTAACGCAATGAAGTGCTGATTTGCGCACTGATAACAAATGCTAAGCAAATCCTCTGCCACTTGCGCTGAAGAGATAAGCTTTGAAGTCATTAATTATCAGCGTGTATATACACACGCATAATCTGCTTCATTGCATTTCAAATCAAAGATTAGGGGACACGCGACAAATGACTTTCAAAAGTTCTTGACTTAGACAATCCAAAGGCATGTATTTCCCATTTACTTTTTAAATCATTATTCTGAATAGAGTTTACATCAGTGAGATTTTGTACAAATATTTCGATTAGCAACATCTAAATAAGAACAAGTTTTTTTGACAGCGGTCGCCCAGGGGCAAACCTCCGTGTATTTCTGCCATGAAAAAGCTTCAATTAAAAAATCCATTTTCCATTCGAAGGCGGCGTAAAACTGTAGGGCTCTACATTTTAGTAGCAACATCAACGTCGACGTCTATAGTTCGTTGATGTCTATAGTGAGGTCCGATTGAACACCAAAATAGGCTATTGCATTTAAATACTCGATTTTGGTTTTACCTGAAGCCGAACATATTTTGATTACCATTATACAAAAAATTAATTATGATTTTTCATGAAATGGATTTAAAAAAACATGTTTCCCTTGTTGAAGCAGCATACCTACCATTATAAGTTACTCAAAGAGTTTTGAAGGCTGCTGTTTGGACTATTCTTCAATATAAGGCAGTGACTTTATGTTGTCACCCAATGAAGCTTGTATTGCCTGTCGGGCCTATTTCAATGGGTTGTCTTTATTTTCTTAGAAATTAGTCCAGATTTATTTTTATACCTTCGTACGTATCAGGCCCATCACTGAATCCTTCGTATTGCGATTTTTCGTAAGATCTACGAAAATTCTAACACTGAATTCGAATAGCTACGAGCGTAGCGTATATTTTAAATACACACATTCGTAGCAATTCGGATTCAGTGGTCGCATTTTCGTAGATTTCACGTAAGTTCGGACTACTGCGGTAGCCATATATTTAACGATTCTTTCAGCTGTTTTGAACCCGTTCTGTAAACTAATCCCTTTAATGAGATTAATAGCCTAATTTTTTTTGGACGTCCGAATCCAGCTATTCATTTTATAGATCTTGTCTGAAAATTTTTGAAGAAAATTACCGATAGTAGTTTTGGTAAAATTCATTTTTATTTATTTTTTTTATTATTACGGCATTTCAGGCCTAAAACTTAAAATATGCATGCGTTGCCAATGTGGCGTCTTCTATTCAAAGTCACAGATTTAGTTTCGATGTCAGTTAGAAGCAGCTCTGTGATACAGAAAAGAATTTCTATCACTCAATTTTTGTTTTGCGTGAGATTTTCATTTGACGTTTCGCCCAGTGAAATGAAATGCAAGCGCGCGCAAGCTAATTTCGGGAAAACACTGATGTCGTGATAATCATGTCAAAAAATATATTTCCAATGGAGACCGCCTATTTCTCATGGGCTGCAATATATGTCAGCGCTTATTGCTTGACATCTACTGCTGTCAATCTGGTAGTTTTACAGGCATATTTTCATTTGAAAAAAGCGTGCTGGTGGTAACATTTTGATGAAATTTTGATATTATATAAAAATAAGGAGCTGTTCCTATTATTTAAAATTACGTTTTAGGAAATTATTCAGAAAGTTTTTTATGATTTAAATGTTTTTAAACACTAAAATAGAGAGAATGTTGTCTGGTTGCTTATATCAAGACATCAAAGAGCGCACACACAAAAACTTGCAATCATATTGCTCGTCAAAATGACAGTTGGTAGGCAATTGGTATTTTCCTGTGGAGTTTCTTTATACGGTGTTCACATGGGGCGATTTTCCAGACAATTTTAGAGGCGATTAGTTGAATCAAAATTTGGCTGCACCCCATTTTCATTGAAGGCGATTAATTGAAAGGCTGTTCACACCAGGCGATTGTTTCTTTCAACTTAAACTTGCCTGTAAAATCTCATGTGAACGCCGTATTAGTCCTCATATATTTTTTGCACCCGGTTGCCATCCCAACAAAATAAATACATCCAACAGATTTTTCACAATTGTGATTTATAGCAACCATGAATGTATCGAATATTTCATTTGTACATCACTACCATGATTCAATAATTATTGAATCATGCATCACTACTAGGTACCGTTTTAAAAAATGTCACCGACAATTCTAATAGGAAATTTTAAGCGGTATCCGACGGATGCCACCCGAACGTATCTTATTCGGTTCCCACTGTCATAACAAGCAACGCAGGATTAGATTCGTGCAAATTGCATCGGTTGGATACACGCCTATGATCCGACGATGTCTTTCGCCCGAATCTAAACCTTCACTATCGCTTGTTTTGACAGTGCAAATCGGATTAAATCCGCGCGGATGTCATCATCCGGATACCGTAATAGCATGAATACCACTCAAAGAAAAACTAGTGGTTAGGGCTATCCTTAACCTAAAGCAATAAACAAATAATTTGCGGACCAGTAAACATACTAGAGTCTGAGTAATTTCCAAATTAGTCTTTCTAAAAGCAAAGTTACAGTTATGTTTTTGCGGTTTCATCGTCTTACCTTAAGACTTAAGAAAGCTGTGCGAAATCTGTTGAAATAGCAGTCCTTGAGCTATGACCCAGACCCGTGCGGACGTCAAAAAAGCACTATAATTTACTTATACTTTTTAACGTATAAGATTTGTTCACATATCGTAAAACACAAATTTTGTTATGAACTTTTACAAAGCAAGTAGTGAATGCAAAATTTTGAGTACATAGCAAGGCACATTAAACAGGTAGTATCAGTAGAGCAAAAACAACATTTGCGTGTATTTTGTTGTTGCTTCTGGTATCGAAAGTGTCAAAAACTGTTCTGAATTTTTTCTTCTAAATCAAAGCGTGCCATGTGAAATACAAAAAATTATAAAAAATAAAAAATTGAAATTGGAAAAAATAAAAATTGATGCAACTTTCTTTCCTAGTAAATTTGATTGCTTCTCGAAGCATTGATCCATCCTTTGCAAGGCCCAGTAATCCAGCGGTCGTGCCGCTGAGTTGGGCGAACGTCCCAAAAGCTGCTATTCAATCGCTTGTTTTGTATAGAAAAAGGTTTCACATGCAAATGGATTTTAACAATTCAGAATTTTTGTGAGAAAAAATTAAAAATATTTGACATTTTCAAGACCAAATAATTTGAAAATAAATCAAATCAGCTGCTCTACTGATACTACCTGTTCAATGTACCTTGGTACATAGCAGAGCTGTAAAATGATTGAATCAACATAGTCTGCATTCACTCGGCATTCCTTTTAAAATGTTGATTGTTGGTTTGTATAAATAAAAACTTCATTCCTGAGTGGCTTAAAATATTTGAAAACAAACAAACTGTGTTTTGTTATTGAATGCTAGATTGCCATTCAGTATAGAATGTGAATGTTCAGCAGCATTCGCACTCACACATGATTGTATATTTAGAATGAATGCACACTTTTTTTACCATTCAGTACCAATTATTTGTTCCCAGGGTTGATATATTTTATACTTTAAAGTTTGAACATATCTGGAATTGAAACAAAAACAAATATTTTATTTCAAAGTATATGTACTTATGTATTGAAGTTTTCTGCCACTAACCCAAAGCCAATGACTCGTGCAATATTATTTATTCCAAAGCAACTTATCGCAACCGTAGAGCAAAACAGACACATCTTGATATGTATACATATACATCATCGATTGTAGACATTTTTTCGCAGAAGAATATACAAAATTGATTTATCACAATTATTTTTGTACTAAATATTTTTTTCACAGTATACAGTGATCCAGGTAGCCAAAACAAAAAATGTAAACATGCTTATTTGACATTTTGTTTGAATGTATTGGTTGATATTTTTTCACAGTTGTCGTTTTCGTTAACCCAAATGAAATCCAATTTAAATATTTTCTTATAGTGAAAAATATTTTCAAGTCACATAAAATAAAATAACGAGAAACACGAAATTCCAAGCAAATGAAGCGTGAAGCGTTAGCAATTATGACCGGATGCAGTTCCTACATAAGTCAAACCGTGTTCTGAACACAACTTTGAGTGAATAATGGTGGGCTGACTTTGTAAAATGGTCCCATCGATTAGGCGGTAAAAGTACTTAGCTTATGGTACAACTCTCCAATTTTCAAATGCACGTAATTTGTGTGTATTTGTTCAGCCGATTATTCACATTTGAAAGAGGATAATGCATGAATTAATGCAAGTAAAGACGGTTTATGCAGATAAGCAAGCGCGTAGGTTAACCGTATAAAATGTATGTACATAACTATATACACATATGCATACATATCAAAATATTCAGAATGACGAGATGAACTAGTTCAGCCCTCTCTGTTTGTAAACACGCTAACTCGAACAAAATTTAGTTATTTTAACGAAAGTCGGTGTCGAAGTTGCCTTTGGTATAATTTAGGTTAGTGTTAAATTTTGTCGAAATCTGCCAATAACCACGCCCACCTCCCACGTAGTAATTAACAATATTTTTGTTTTATTATAATTTGTTTTACGAATTTTGCTGTTCAAATTTACATTTCAAATATATCAACAAACATTTGTAGGTACTTTTGCACCAGTTGTTGCCTATGGGTTAATGACAAAAAAATCCTATATATTCACAACATTTCATGTATTAGTTTTCAAATAAGCATATTGTCAATGGCTGGTTTGCTGTATACTGTGATTGTTTTCAGTTTTCAAATATGAAAACTTTCAAAACAAAATTTCAGAAGGGTTCCTGTTTTTATTTAAGGGGTTGAGGAGTTCCATTACTTTGAGCAACTTTTTTAATTAACTATTAATTTAAATGTTTCCTAAACATATTTACAACGCAGTTCTGCAAGAGGGTACCATAACTTTTTTTCAAATAACGTATATTTGGAACAACCAAAATTAATCGATATGGATACATACATTTACGTTCGTATGTACTACTTATGTATGTATATATACATAAAAATGCTCAGAAAAAAAGAGAAGATGATTAGTCCATGTCCGTTTATTTGCGTACACGAAAACTCTAGCAAAAGTTGAGATATTTCAACCAAATTCTGTACCAGGGTTTTTTTATCTAGACCTGGTCCCTCTCATAAAATGGTAATTTCGAAAAATGCCAAAACTACAATATTTCCTTAATTACAGGAACCAAATTGCTAAAAAACTGCCATGTTTATTATTATAGTTTTGGAAAATGGACATGGGATATATTGCTAGCTTTAAACATCAATTTGCTCAAAACATACGTTTAGAACAGTGTGCAAGCTTCTACCACATGTGTGGTACATCAACCACGTATTTTTTTTTAAATTTGGGTGTCTACCACATCTACCACACAAGGCTTAAAATCTACCACATTTTTAGACACAACATTTGTTTACAATTTTCACATAACTCTAGAATTTCAACTCAATTGTAATTCGAAATATAAAAATTAATCAATAGATTTTTAAAAAGGTACATCATAAATTTTGCTTTAAATATATCTGTGCCTTAACTTTCTAATATTTCAAAAATACGCCTATTTATATTTGCTAAAGTATTATGCAATGGGAAAATAATTTGGTCGACTTTTTTGCATACAAATAAAATATTCTTTTCTTCATGATTATATTCTCTAACTAGAAAACTAATGTTATACTTGTTTTTGCACCAATTGCGTGGAATCTGTACGATCCACTAGCAATTATATTTCCCGATTTAATTTTTGAGTTGTGCTTCTTTTGACGACGGTGTGCGATATGTATACCCAATAAAATATGAATTGGAAAATCTACCACATCTTATTCAAATCTACCACATTTTTTTCGATTCTACCACACTAAAATAAAAAGGGGTTTGCACACAGATTTGTTAAATCTTTTTTTGAGAAAAGTTTATAATTTGCAACTTATTGTAAATGGTAGAAACCACCACAAACCCACAAATCAGGTTTTAGAATCTTTATTAAATGCTTGACCCAATAGCGAAGAAAAAAGTACGAAGAAACTTGTATTAAGAATTTTTTAAATAAAGAATAAAATGTATATATCTAAAGTTAGAAGTAGAAGCGCTTAAATTTGTTTACTTATTTTAACGTAGATATATAGGTATGTACATATGTAATAATTTCTGCACATACCTTTTATTGGTACATTGGTAATACTTATTTAGAAAGCTGACAATTTTCGAAACAGAGATGTAAAAATCGTTAATAATTAACATTTTTCATAATGACATTCTTGGCAGAAAAATATTTCTCTAATTAATATTTTCATTTATTATAAATATTTGTACAAATTTAAGTGAAACAAATTAATGATAACGCTCAATAAACTATTTTTCGTGTTGCAATTTTGAAATCTGTTCAATAAAATTCAACCTTGCGTATTTTTCAGTGGGTTTTGTGTATTTAGAATATTTATATCGATTGTTTGGTACTGAATGAATGTGTGCACACATAGCAAAAGCTGCATTCATCTGAATGCTTATTCAGTGTTAAAAGTTAATGTTTCGTCATTCAGTTTTTTCAATCTTTCTTTGAATATGTTAATGTGTGCAATCGTATCTACTTTGAGTGAATGTAGAATTGGAAAATTATAAGCCACATTCCCCAACAAGGAAAAATTCAATGAAAACATAATAACATAAAATTGATGATTTTTAATTTCATATGATTTCACAGTTTTACAGCTCTGGTACATAGTAAGATTACACAAAGCAGCAAGTATATTTTTTTTTTGTAGTGAAATTGAGTGAACAGTTGGTGGCCCTTGAACTAGCATTTTGTATTTAGTTCAAGTTATATTAATGATTAATGCGAACAAAGAAAATTTTTAGACGTCACAATGTTTAGATTTGATAATCTTCGAATGTGCATGTTCCGACCGCATGATAAAAATTTAACCCATGGTATTTACCTTAAAAATAAAGAAATGCAAATTAGTACTTATTAGGCTTTATAAGATATTTTTACTTACAATATCATCAATTTTCAAAATGGAACGCACTGTTTCAGTAGATAACGAAATTGCCGAAATACTGACTAATAGCGGTTGTAATACATTTTCGGCCAAAATGTCGGTAATAGCACCCTTGCGCACATTAATACCGGCTGTTTTTTCGCCTTGCGCATGGCGGTTTCTCAATTCTGTTACGGTAGCAATTGGGTTGAGACCAGCATTTTCAGCCAAAGTAGATGGTATAACCTCCAAGGCATCAGCGAAAGCACGGAAACAATAAGCGTCAACGCCCTCTACTGTCTGCGCATAGGCGGCTAACTGCAAAGCCATTTCAATTTCCGGTGCACCCCCGCCAACGATTTGAGCGCGCTTCTTCACCAAACAACGCACTACACAGAGAGCATCATGCAAAGAACGTGCGGCTTCTTCGAGCACCAACTTATTGGAGGCACGGCAAACAATGGATACGGTGCGTCCAGTATTCTCAATGCCTGTGATTTTGACGAATTTTGAAGTACCACTTGCCACCTCCTCAACCAGATCAGCATTTACTAAATTTTCAGCAACAAAATGATCCAAAGATGCAATAGGACGACAGTTAAGGGTCTTGCAAACAAACTCGATGTCTTCACGTTCAACATCCTTAACCACAAGGCACTTAATCTTGTCCAAGAAATGCTGAGCTAAATCGGAAACAGCATCGCTATAACCACAAAGAGATTAGTCAAAATGATTGAATTAAATTTTACAATAACTTACCGCAAAATAGATTTCTGAACTAATAATACATTGCAGCCAGCTTTCTTTATCTGTTTTACAATATTCAAGATATATGAGCGCTCCTCTTTCAACACACGATCCATAGCAGCGTAATCCGACACGATGACGCTGTGATCCATCTAGAAGTATTTAATAATATTTATTAATGAAAATTAGTCCTCACAGCCACGAATCGGTGAAACTTACATCAGTCTTTGGTGCCGAAATGCAGAACTGTATTAAGCCGATCTTGGCCTTTTCGATGCGCTTGGGTGCATTTGTACCAGCCGAACGCGAAGTAAACACCAAACCTTCAATCAACTCGGTGTCTTCGACGGTGCCACCAAAACTACGAATTACCTTAATATTCTTTAAGTCAACAGCACCTTCCTTTCCCAGCTCAGCCACCTTTAAAACAGCATCTACGGCAATGGGAGCCAAAAGACTGCTCTGTTGAGAAACCACTTTAGAATTTAAAGAAGTCGAGGCACTCTTGATGAGTGTTTCACGATCAGTTAGTTCAATTGGGGTTGACATTTCCGTGAGAATTTCAATGGCTTTATTGGCACAACGTTGGAAGGAATCGGAAATGGCTGTGGGATGTATACCCTTGTGCAACAATTTTTCACTAGCTTCCAATAAAGCGCCAGCAATAACGACCACTGAGGTTGTACCATCACCGGCCTCAACATCTTGGGCACGTGATAGCTCTACAAGCATTTTAGCAGCAGGGTGAAGTACGTTCATCTGTTTAAGTATGGTAGCACCGTCATTTGTGATCGATACTTCACCATTGCCGGCTTGAATCATTTTGTCCATGCCGCGTGGACCTAAGCTAGTGCGAATGGCATCGGAGACAGCTAAAAAAAGAAAATAACATGTTTAGCATCAAGCAAGATCATTGTCAATTATGACTAATAGCACAAAATCATGACGTCATAACAGGCTAACCTAATATTCACGCACGCCGCCAATTTATTGTCAAAAATTTCTCATGCTCATGCAACTTGTATGAGATCAACCGAAATTGAACGGCGTGCGTATGAAGCTAACTCAATTTCCAATTTTTGTTCTGCGTGACATTTTGATTTGACGTTTCGCTCAATGAAATCAAATGCAAACGCAAGAATGATAGAATGATAGAATGTATTCTCTCAATCGTGATGCAAACGCATGCAAGTCAATTTCGGGTGACGCAAAAAAACAAATTCGACGGCATGCGTACGCAAGCCGCGAATATTAGGTTAGCCTGTAACATAGTGAAATTTACTTTTAAATGGAGCTGTAGTTTTTTTATAAAATATGGACACAATTTGCGTTTGTAATATGTATGTATGTATCATGAATCATGTGTATGTATGTATATGAAACATTTCACACTGCTTATACTTATACTCCTTTGTTCAAAAAACCGAACTTTCTAGTCTAGACAATTGCGCTCAGGTACTACCACCGCCATTGCAATTTGACAAAGTAGCTGCCCCTATTTTGAGTAAATTTTTCATGTTTCAGTTGTAATTTGCTATAATTTTTACGCCATTTCACTTGAATTATACTTAATTTTCAATACTTTGTCACGAGTGGTGCAATTTCTATAGATTTCTAACCTTTTGCTGCCTGAATATTTGATAGACGCACATCGGCCGGCTTCGATTTATCTTTGAAGGCTTGGCCTTTTGGTTTAACTGGAACGAAGTTTGCTTTCGGAGCCATTGTTCTTCAAGCTTTAAGATTTAATTCACTTTTTAATTGATTAGAGAAAATTCTTGACGATTTTTGTGGATTAAAAACACAATCGAACACCGACGAAAAATCAAATGCAAAAGACAGGCAAAAATACTTTTTTGTTTCTCTTTACGGTTTTTTCTCAAAATTGACAGCAAAAATATGAACAAAGGAGGACTGACAACAAGTATTGCCAGAGTTATTAGAACGCGTGTACTTAGTAATCGGTTCAGTATACCGAATTATGTGGTATTCACACAACAGCGCCTCTAAACATTTTAAAATCGAAAATAAAAAGATGAAGTTGTTCACAATTGTTATTGTTTGATGCTGAAAATGAGAATGTGTGTGTGAAATTGAGTTTTGAATTCTTAAATTATATTACTGGCAAAAGTCACACTGCCTCTCAATGGCTTTACCTTGTTATGTTTTTATCAAGATCGGAACGGTGTAGAACTTCAAAAAACTGGCCAAAGACTGTCACTACAGCAGCATACACCAAAAAAAAATTAATATAAGGCGTGTTTTTTTTACACGCATATACATGCACGCTTAACGTGTAAAAAAACAAGCATCGACAATTTCCATATAAAAATAAATAACCTTGACTTTATCGACAACAATTCATTAGTACACATAAAGTTTATCGTTTACAGCTCAATGCAAATTTTAAGCACAGATACGTATGCGTCTATTACAACAACAATAATCTTTGCATTTGCATGCAATAACTTTGGAGGATCTATTTATGTATATTTTGGCGGTGGTTTATTTCAGTGATTTTCAATAAATTTTTTCAAATCAAAAATTTTTGTAAACCAGCCAATATGTATACCAAGCTGTTGTTTTACCGTTCACACGATCGAACATCGATAGCTATCTCACCATGTTGTCACACATGTATGGGTACAGACGCATGTGTACTCGTCCCTTTTCTTCTCACCCCCTCTCTTCCACATGCGAGCAGAATTGAATTCAATACTTGAACTGTGTAAAAGCAGTCTCAGAGTTTTCGCTTTTTCGCGAGAAAAACAAATTAGGGGTATTCTCTGAGTCTTGCAAAGCCCTCGCACGGTGACGGATTGCACGGTTTGCAAAGCTGTCCCATACGAAAACCGGTTTTCACCGTGCAATCCGTGCAATCTGTGCACCATGCAAGGGCTTTGCATGACTCAGAGAATACCCCTATTAATTCTTGTATAAAATTCTCATTGAAAGCTTCAAATTAAGCACTTGAACAAAAGTATTTAACTTCTGTGGTGCATCCAGACCAAAATTAGTAACGTTTCAAACAATTTGTGGCGGAATTATTGAGTAATACACCGCAGGTAAATATGTAGACACATATATACATACATATAGGCGCGATCGTGCATTTTTTCCGCCCGTGCACATGCTCTATCGCGTTATTGCAAATAAAATATAAAAAATCGATTAGCATCTTTTGTTTTATGACTCTGGGCGCAACGCCGAAAGAAAAAAATTAACATTGGCATGATTGCTGTTTTCTTATCTACATGCCGCACTGATGTAACGCAAGGGTGCGAACTTGCCAAATGTGTTGCTGGCTATCTATCGCCAATGACTTCAGTGTGATAATAAAAACTTTTTTTTTCCTTTTTTCAGAAATTTGGTCATTAGCATAATATTGCGTATATTGTTATAGGCACACTATTATGGCATATCGTTTCGGTTCCGTTAGTATAACAAGATGTCAATTGGCGCTGTTGATTGGTACACCTGTCGCTATTGGTTTGGGTGTCTACATTTACAATAAATCAATTGATGAAAAAAAGCCTATTAGCGATAATGATGCTTCAGAAAATGCAGCTTTACGCAAAAAGGGACTTCCGGCCAAGGATAAGAACCAAACACTTTCCATCGATGGCACCGGAGAAGACAAGGAGCTAGCGTAAGAAAAAAAATGCTGAACTGGGAAGCGAAAAGTTGTCCCCACTAAAAGAAGCCACTATGTACAAGAATGATGGCAATGTTTACTACCGTAATGGCAAATATGACGAAGCCATTTCCTTTTATGATAAAGCTATTGACAAATGCCCAGCCGAAAACCGCACCGACCTCGCAATTTTCTATCAAAATCGTGCCGCCTCATATGAAATGCTGAAGAAATGGAATCGCGTCAAGGAGGATTGCTCGCGTTCGCTTGAATATAATCCACGCTATGCGAAAGCATATTTTAGGCGTGCTAAGGCGCACGAAGCTACGAATGATATGCTAGAATGCTTGGATGATGTCACTGCAACTTGCATACTAGAAATGTTCCAAAATAATAGCACAATAATGTATGCGGACCGCATTCTAAAGCAGACCGGTCGTGACGACACCGAACGTGGGTTGAAGGAGCATAAACCAATTTTGCCATCGAAGAATTTCATAAATACTTATCTGCGGTCATTTATTGCTGATCCAATAGAGGGCATTACTTTGCCTATGGCAGAGGACGGAGCAAGTTTGAAAGGTTTTGCGCGGGCGAAGAAAGCATTGGAAGTAGAGCAGTATGAGGAAGTTATACCAGAGTGTACGGAAGAGATTGAGACTTCCGAATCGGAATCGCAATACAAATCAGAAGCTTTGTTGTTGCGCGGCACTTTTCATATGCTCTCGGGTAATTTCGCTGCAGCGAAACAAGATTTGGATGCTGTGATCAATAACGGTATGTGAAAGGATTTAAGTTTTTTATGAATATTTAATTAATAATAGTGCAACTATTTAAAATTGTTTAATATTAGCTGATGCCGATGTGTCGCTACGTGCTGCTGCCTTTATTAAGCGTGCCTCCTTGCATATACAGCTAGAGGAGAAAGACTTGGGGCTGTCAGATTTTGATGCTGCGTCGAAATTGCAACCAGAAAATCCAGATGTTCATCATCAGCGTGCACAAATCTACATTTTGATTGATCAGCTGCCTGAAGCGCTCAATGAATTTGAAAAGGTCTTAAAAATGGCACCAAATATTGCAATGGCTTACATACAGAAATGTTACGCCGAATATCGTATGGCATTGATGTCCCAAGATCAGATAAGACTAATGATAGTCATGACCGAATTCAAGAATGCCATTGAGAAATTCCCCGACTGTGTTGAATGTTACAGTCTGATGGCACAAGTTTTGGGCGACCAGCAGCAATTCCAACAAGCAGATCAATTCTATGAGAAAGCTCTTAAGCTAGCGCCAGAAAATGCTTCATTATATGTATATCGTGGCATAATGCTACTACAGTGGAAGGGTGATATTGATAAAACCATCGAACTCATGAATCGAGCAGTAGAAGTGGACAAGAAATGTTTACTAGCATATGAGACACTCGGCACAATTGAAGTGCAACGGGCAAATCTAAATCGTGCTGTCGAACTTTTTGAAAAAGCAATAAAACTGGCAAAGAGTAGATCAGAAATGGGTCATCTATATGCTTTGCGAAATGCCGCAGTTGCTCAAGTGAATGTTACGCGTAGATTGGGTATTGATATGTCGACAGTATCTGCGCTGGCGCAATCGGGTACAATACCGGTGTCGTTATAAAGTGTAAGCGTGTGAGAAGAGGAACTTTAAAAGTACTTTGAAGTAGTATCAAGTTTAAGTAATTTCGCTGCAAAATAACCATTAATATAAAAAATTCCAATAAGCTAAAGAAGAAGGAACTTGCAGTTAATAAGCGTGAATATAGCATACAAGCATTTCACCTCCTTTGGCCCATCCTTACCGAGCAAAGTCTAATCAGTGCAGTATAAGAGGTGGAAATACTCATATAATAAATTCATGCAACTAAATGAAAGAAGAGGTGCTCCTAAGTTTTTTTTTATTAAACTCTGACGACACTCCCATAAGTTTGTATTATTGTTCTAATTAAATGTTTTCTGGGGGGTTAATGCCTAATCGAAACTAGAACACAAGTTTCCCATTTTGTGTGTTTATGGAGCGGAAGCGGGTTTGGCGCTTTTTATTTGGTCACTCATAGCTAGCTCGCTATTGCCGTAATTCACAGTGTAAAATAAAATTCACAGCCAAAGTTATGTCTACCGAATTGCGAGCATGGTGGGTTCTAACACATTTATATGTAGGTAGTACCCAGTGGGAATTAGGAGCACGTAATAATACCTTATTAGCAACTTACTCTTCACCTGGCAGTCATTACCATTTCCCTGCCGAACGTCCCTTACTTTTACAAAGGCATGGCCGCCTTATGTAAGTAGGAATTTAGAATGTACATTTGGTATCAGACATACTTCTGAGCCGCTTTACAAAGTAAGTTACTAGTAATGCAGAGCAGTCGCTCGGAGTAGTTCGGTGCTTGGAAATAACTTCGGCTGCACGTTATTTTGCAACTGACAACGTAATGTGTCTTTGGAGGTGTTCATTTTGCCCTTTACTAGTAGATGACATTGGCCATGATGACAATTTTGGTACTAAAAACTGAAAGAAAACATGGCTTACCTCGCAAGGTGCTTACCTATTTTCCCAGTGGGTACATATGGTTTCATACACACTATTCAAATTTAGATATTGCGCCACATAAATGGAGCACAGAAGCTTGCAAATTAAACCTGAGTATGTCTTGTTTAAAAAAAGTGTATTATGCGAATAATCACAAACATATTATATTATTTATAAATAAAATTTTAGTTATGTAATTATCGCCTTGTTGATCCAAAGTCATTACATAGTTTAATTTCTGTTGATTGAAATTTATTGTACCCTGGCCATTTTCTATACACAATATTAAATTAGATCATAACTATTTACGCTTACCTTATTGTTACTAATAAAAACGAAAACGTTTAGAGCTATAATATCAGCACTTAAAGCAGTCATTGTTTTTATAACCAACGGATGTTGGAAGAACTCCCACTAAAGCTTTTTTTTATCCTTAAACAATTCTCGCTTTTGAGTTATCTTGCTAAGGGTAAGTACTTTGACCGGAAATGTATTATAGTTGTCCGGAGAAACATTTGTTCCATTTCCTTGTATTTTCAAGCACTAAAAGTATACGCCTTCGATTCGCCACGTCTCTGCTCGCTTGACGAAAAATTGCTACGTGAAATCAACAACAAAGTTAGCAAGCAAATGTTGTAGCAGCAGTGCTCAACCCCCCAGTTTCTGTCATGAATCATCTTCATCCTTCGCCTCTGCAAGCATGTGAAGAGGTGCTGGGCACAGCAAGCAGGAATGAACGTTGGCAAGTTTCGTTGTACCTCATTGTTGTTGTTGTTGTTGTTGTTGTTGTTGTTGTTGTAGCGGCACTACTAAGCCCCGCCTGTTACGGGTCAACTTTTAATCATTATCGTCAAGCTCAACTAACGGTAGGCCCAGGAAACGAGCTGTTTCGATGGGGTTGGAACAAGGGAGAGGGGTGTTAGTTGAGTCGGATTGAGCTGGCATGTGAAGAGGTGGTTGGTGTCGTGGGGGAAGTCTCCACAAGCCGGGCACTCATTTGGGATGTTTGGGTCGAGTCTGGACAGGTAGCTGTTTAGGCGGCTACAATATCCAGACCGTAACTGAGCCAGAGTAACGCGGGAATCTCTAGGTAATTGAAGCTCCGTCTCTTCCACAGGTGGTGATTGGGCTCCGATAACGATATTCTTAGGCCTGGAGTCGAGGTAGGTGGAGACTGGCTCCTTATGAATGTCGTTAATCGCTTGTCTGTACGTCATTGGGTCCAGTGGTTGGTCTGTGTGGGTCTGGACTGCGTCCTTGTACACGAATAGGTGCCCCCTGACGTGCCTGGGCGGAGGCTCCTCCTCCAGCAGTTGTCTGTTGGGGTGTTCGCTTCTGTGACACCCCACCAGAAACTGCTTACAGAGCATTTTGTTGTGTTCCCGTACGGGGAGCACTTGGGCCTCGCTGTGTAGGTGGTGCTCAGGCGTCATCAGAAGGCACCCAGTCGCTGTCCGGAGTGCGGCGTTCTGACAAGTCTGTAGCTTCGTCCACTGCGTCCAACTAGTCCCCGGTGACCAAACAGGCGCTGCATAATTTAGAACCGGCCGGCCAATTGCCTTGTATGTTACCAGCAACGTTTCTTTGTCTTTGCCCCAAGTGCTGCCGGCGAGCGACTTGAGGACCTTGTTGCGGCTCTGTACTTTGTTGACAACTGCGGTTGTGTGCGCGGAGAAGGAGAGCAGGCTATCAAAGGTAACCCCTAAAATTTTTGGGTTGTTCACCGTCGGTATAGGTGTGCCGTCGACGTGAATGCCTAATTCTAGCCTGACCTCCTTCGTCCAGGTGGTGAAGAGGGTCGCCGTTGATTTCGTTGGGGAGAGGGTTAGGCTCCTTGCAGTGAAGAAGCGAGAAAGGCTGGAGAGATAGCCGTTTACTTTTGAGCAGAGGTCATCAATTCCATTCCCAGACGCCAAAATCGAACAATCATCAGCGTACGAGATCAGGGAAACTCCTTCAGGAGGCTGGGAGAGTTTCGAGATGTAGAAGTTAAAAAGTAAGGGGGAGAGAACACCACCTTGTGGAACCCCTTGTTTTATTCTTCTTGGTTTCGAGGTTTGATCTCTGAAGATTACTGATGATTGTCGACCACTCATATAATTCGCCGACCATCCCTGTGGAGAGAGGAGGCCTAAACGTCTTCTAGCAGCGTGGAATGGCAGACGGTGTCAAACGCCTTTGACAAGTCCAACGCTACTAGGACAGTTCTCTCACAGGGGCGGTTACATTTAGGCCACGAGTTATCTGGGTGTTTATGGCGTTAAGTGCTGTTGTTGTGCTGTGCACTTTACGGAAGCCATGCTGATGTTTCGCTGGGGTTAGGTGCCAGCTGAAGTATGGGAGCAGCAGGGCCTCAAGTGTCTTCGCGACCGGGGAAAGGAGCGTTATCGGGCGATAAGAGTCTCCTCTGTTGGCGGGCTTCCCCGGTTTCAGCAGTGGGACCACTCTCCCTGATTTCCACACATCAGGAATGATGAGAGTGGTCATAGACAAATTGAGGACCTCCGTGAGGTATGCTACTCCCATAGGCCCCAAATGTTTCAACATCAGCATACAGATTCCGTCGGGTCCAATGGCTTTGGAGGCTTTCGCCTTCCCGATGGCCCCCTTCACTTCACCGCTGGTGAAAACAAGTGGTGCACTGTTTTTGGGCAGTTTGTGCAGCCTCCTGGTCACTCGACGTTTGGCCTTGTCTACCGAAGGATGCAGTGTGAATTGCCGACTAAAATAGTTCGCGCATTTCTTCGGGTCCGATGAAGCGTGACCTTCGAATGAGAGTTCCACTTTGTCATCGCGCTTCGTCGGGTTGGACAAGGACCTCACGGTTGACCAGAGCTTACTCACACCAGAGGTGAAGTTACAGGCCTTCAAGTGCTCTTCCCACTTTTTCCGCTTATGTTGATTTACCA
>NW_023458560.1:38288549-38301303 GCF_013731165.1 Rhagoletis pomonella
TCATTTATTGCTGATCCAATAGAGGGCATTACTTTGCCTATGGCAGAAGACGGAGCAAGTTTGAAAGGTTTTGCGCGGGCGAAGAAAGCATTGGAAGAAGAGCAGTATGAGGAAGTTATACCAGAGTGTACGGAAGAGATTGAGACTTCCGAATCGGAATCACAATACAAATCGGAAGCTTTGTTGTTGCGCGGCACTTTTCATATGCTCTCGGGTAATTTCGCTGCAGCGAAACAAGATTTGGATGCTGTGATCAATAACGGTATGTGAAAGGGTTTAAGTTTTTTATGAATATTTAATTAATAATAGTGCAACTATTTAAAATTGTTTAATATTAGCTGATGCCGATGTGTCGCTTCGTGCTGCTGCCTTTATTAAGCGTGCCTCCTTGCATATACAGCTAGAGGAGAAAGACTTGGGGCTGGCAGATTTTGATGCTGCGTCGAAATTGCAACCAGAAAATCCAGATGTTCATCATCAGCGTGCACAAATCTACATTTTGATTGATCAGCTGCCTGAAGCACTCAATGAATTTGAAAAGGTCTTAAAAATGGCACCAAATCATGCAATGGCTTACATACAGAAATGTTACGCCGAATATCGTATGGCATTGATGTCCCAAGATCAGATAAGACTAATGATAGTCATGAACGAATTCAAGAATGCCATTGAGAAATTCCCCGACTGTGTTGAATGTTACAGTCTGATGGCACAAGTTTTGGGCGACCAGCAGCAATTCCAACAAGCAGATCAATTCTACGAGAAAGCTCTTAAGCTAGCGCCAGAAAATGCTTCATTATATGTACATCGTGGCATAATGCTACTACAGTGGAAGGGTGATATTGATAAAGCCATCGAACTCATGAATCGAGCAGTAGAAGTGGACAACAAATGTTTACTAGCATATGAGACACTCGGCACAATTGAAGTGCAACGGGCAAATCTAAATCGTGCTGTCGAACTTTTTGAAAAAGCAATAAAACTGGCAAAGAGCAGATCAGAAATGGGTCATCTATATGCTTTGCGAAATGCCGCAGTTGCTCAAGTGAATGTTACTCGTAGATTGGGTATTGATATGTCGACAGTATCTGCGCTGGCACAATCGGGTACAATACCGGTGTCGGTATAAAATGTAAGCGTGTGAGAAGAGGAACTTTAAAAGTACTTTGAAGTAGTATCAAGTTTAAGTAATTTCGCTGCAAAATAACCATTAATATAAGAAATTCCAATAAGCTAAAGAAGAAGGAACTTGCAGTTAATAAGCGTGAATATAGCATACAAGCATTTCACCTCCTTTGGCCCAACCTTACCGAGCAAAGTCTAATCAGTGCAGTATAAGAGGTGGAAATACTCATATAAAAAATTCATGCAACTAAATGAAAGAAGAGGTGCTCCTAAGTTTTTTTTTTTTATTAAACTATGACGACACTCCCATAAGCTTGTATTATTGTTCTAAGTAAATGTTTTCTGGGGGGTTAATGCCTAATCGAAACTAGAACACAAGCTTTCCCATTTTGTGTGTTTATGGAGCGGAAGCGGGTTTGGCGCTTTTTATTCGGTCACTCATAGCTAGCTCGCTATTGCCGTAATTCACAGTGTAAAATGAAATTCACAGCCAAAGTTATGTCTACCGAATTGCGAGCATGGTGGGTTCTAACACATTTATATGTAGGTAGTACATATGGTTTAATATACACTATTCAAATTTAGATATTGCGCCACATAAATGGAGCACAGAAGCTTGCAAATTAAACCTGAGTATGCCTTGTTTAACAAAAGTGTATTATGCGAATAATCACAAACATATTTTATTACTTATAAATAAAATTTTAGTTATGTAATTATCGCCTTGTTGATCCAAAGTCATTACATTGTTTAATTTCTGTTGATTGAAATTTATTGTACCCTGGCCATTTTCTATACACACAATATTAAATTAGATCATAACTATTTACGCTTACATTATTGTTATTAATAAAAACGAAAACGTTTAGAGCTAAAATATTAGCACTTAAAGCAGTCATTGTTTTTATTTTATAACCAACGGATGTTGTAAGAATTCCCACTAAAGCTTTTTTCATCCTTAAACAATTCTCGCTTTTGGGTTATCTTGCTAAGGGTAAGTACTTGGACCGGAAATGTATTATAAATAGTTGTCCGGAGAAACATTTGTTCCATTTCCTTGTATTTTCAAGCACTAAAAGTAGACGCCTTCGATTCGCCACGTCTCTGCTCGCTTGACGAAAAATTTCTACGTGAAGTCAACAACAAAGTTAGCAAGCAGTTGTTGTGGCAGCAGTGCTCAACCCCCCAGTTTCTGTCATGAATCATCTTCATCCTCCGCCTCTTTAAGCATGTGAAGAGGTGCTGGGCACAGCAAGCAGGAATGAGCGTTGGCAAGTTTCGTTGTACCTCATTAATAGTTTCGTTCGTTTCGCCCCTAACTGGTGGCGAATCGACAGCGGCCAGTGTTTTTTTATTACTTCCTTCAAATTTGACGCCGATTTCCGTTTTTTACCGGATTTGCACATTGTGATGCTAAACATCCGGTTCATATGTACATATATATGTGCAAAAACCGAGTACCTTAGTAGAATCTAACTAGTCATAGTTCTTTAAGCGAAGCTTTAAAATCAATATACATACATATATGTATATTTTTAGTTGGCAATTGTAATTCATTAATTAAACAAACCATTGTTAACATTTATAAGTTATTTTAATTATTGCTTGTGTGAGTGCAGCAGTATCCAATAGCCGTTTACATTGTTTTCTTACATCACCAGTTGCTTTAAAATTTGGCAGCACTGTTTGAGTAACTGTAAAATGATTTTGTGAATTTAAAGAACGCGGGCGGAAACTTCATTTGCCAAGTTTTTTTTTAGCAAAGGCTTTTTGTGTGGGCGCGTGTGTGCTAATTTATAGCATTTAAAAACAACTAAACTAGTTGCCCGTCGAGTTTACTAAATTATAGCGAAATTGGGCGCAGCAAATTGGAGGGCAGGTGAGTGTTTGGCGACGTAGTTTTGAAATTACGCATTTTCTTTCTTTTTCCCCGCGTGAAACTAAAAGGAAAATTGTTCATAATGCCGATCAAAAAGAAGACAAAGCTGCCTTAAAGCAGAGGGTCTCGGCAGAGCATTTTTGTAGTGTGCGTGCAATTGATGTCACTGTGTGCATGCGAACGAGTCGTGCAGTTGAATTAAGCTTTCGCTGCCTTCTCAAGCAGAACGTGTGTGTATACGCCAGTCTTGCCCAACGTTAGCAGAATTCCATAAGCAGGTTCCCTGCGCTGGCAGAATTCCATATGCAAGTGCCCTGCGCTGGGCATGACTGGTATACGCGAATGCGACGCGCAGTCGCCCGGCGGCGAGACGCTGTCCAGCTATGCTTTAAAGGCTAGCAGAGATAAAAAGGCCATAATGGCGTCGTCGAATTCGTCGTCGGCGAAGTGTCTTCAAGAAACCAAAAATTGCGCAAAATAAAGAGGCGACTCAGAGGTGACGGGTTTTTGTGAGCTCGCCAGAGGTAGAGGGCTTATAAAGATTAACCAACAAATTGGCTTGAAAAATGAGGAAAGCGGTGAAAATTTGCGGGAAAAATGCAGAAATTGAAGGCAGCATGGAATATGATAATGGCGTAGAAAATGAACAGTTCATTAAAATTCTGTTAAAGTCGGTTAACAAAAACGAGTGGCGGGAAAAATGTACCCCCTTATTCTAGAACCCGAATTTTCGTAATTCGTAATTCGTAGCTACGCTACGAAAAACGAAAAATCCACATGCTGCAACCCTTGCGGAAACATGTGTATCATTGCCAGCTATCAGTTGTTTTTCGAAGATAGCTGAATGAAGGAAAACAAAGTGGAAAGGAATTAAAAAAACACTCATCATGTGCTTGTTTATAGTAAAATTTATTGGTTTTCAATATTTTGAGGAAAATTATTGATTCTGATGCATTTGCAGTTATGGCAGCGGAGTAAGAGCGCGCTATGGCAATGGACTCACAAAGGTATGCGGAGCTGCCGGGCATAGTAACCATGGACGCATCTATGTTAGCTTCTGGTTGAATTGTTGAACCACAAGCCAGAACTAATCCTATGCCTGAAGCTCTGGTTCTCAATCCAGTTAATGCAATAACAGCTTCTTCCAAGCCATTGAAAACATGCACTTTGTTAGGTCCACCACCTGTTGCGCTTGCTTCTGCCTTCCGACACGCTTAGAGATTATAACCCTTACTAAGTAGAATTCGCCTTTCTGTCTTGCCGGAGAAGAGGGGCTTCCGCATGTCAAAGGCATACAACATTTCTTGTGCATATCACTCCGGCTACAGTATTTTTGCGCAGAACCCACGTCGAAATTTGCAAAAAAGTGCATAGTGCAAAATGAGTTTATTAATAAGCTAGTGGTAAAAAATTTGAAACATTTATCTTAAAAAAATTTGAATCCTTTGATTACACGTGTATGTTAAAGTTTTTGGCTTCGGGCTATGCGTTTGGACACAACAACCGAAAAGCGCTGTACAAATAACTAAACCGGACCCAAGTTTCTCGATTAAGGGCAACAAAGATTCTTTTTTACCGTTGATATGAAGCAGTGGATAAAAATATACGTATATGCGAAAGGCAAATTTATCTGTTTAAATGAACACCACCAATATTTCTTGCAAACACACATTGATTTACATCTTTTTATTTCGCCTCCGACACAGAATTGTTTTCGTACAAAATTACGCAAAAAAGCTTACTCGTTCGTTTTTAGGCATGCCATTGTTACGAATTTCGAAAGTTCGAAAGTACGATTCGGATTGCAGCATACTATTTCTACGATTCGTAGCAAAATCCGAATACGAAAGAGTTGCAGAATGGGGGTGGTAGAAATTGAAGGCAGCATGGAATAGTTATGATAATGGTGTGGAAACTAAACAGTTCCAAAAAGTTACGTTAGAGTCCGTTAAAAAAAGCACGAATATGCTGAGGAAAAAGAAAATGAAAAATGCGCGAAAATCAGTGATGTACCCTCAAACTTTCAAAAGCGAAATTTTTGTATTGGTCGATTCATCGGAATACTGCAAATGATAGATTAACCACAGGTTTAAGCCTGCTAGGCCAAATTAAAGATTGACGCCACAAATTTTACATATGGCTTAGGTCGAGGCCACGCAATGAGCGGCTGAGCGGCTTAAAATTAAAACATATAAAATACTATTGAAGTGGCCACGCACTGACCGGCATTTCTGTATGGCGCCGCTCAGCCGCTCTTCCCTTTGCCATTCATTGCGTGGCCTGCACCTTAGGCACAACAACGTATATGGTAACCTTTAAAAATACATATGCTGAAAACAATTTGGTTCTTGACAACAAAGTTCTTAAAAGAGGTCTGAAACCCTTTATTCCCCAGAAATCTATGGTGTTGTTAGAGGTGTGTCCACATGTTTTAAGGAATCTTATGTTCTAAAGTATGTCAAATCCAGCATTCGATACAATCGAATTCAATCCAACTACTTTAAAAATAAGTTTTTCGGGGAATGAGATCCCTAAACAGATTATATATGAACATACAAAGCTTGAGGTAGACCTTTATATACCTCCCTTAAGGCAGTGCAATAATTGTGGACGATTAGGTCATATCTTAATGTCCTACGAATTAAAAGCTAGATGCCTTAAATGTGGCAAAAATTAATCCAAATCAGAATGTGAAGTAAATAATAGCATTGTATGTGGTAATAGTGGCCACACTGCAAAGGTCAAAGTTTCCTCATAGGGAGAAAGAGATCGCAGTTAACCGCATCAAGACGGTCAAGAAAATTTCTCGCAAGGCAGTTCGTGATACTAACTTATTATCCTAACAATGACAACAGATTTAGTATTTTCGAGGAGGATGAATCTAATTTTTCATTAGTCTGTGAGAAGGTAGAAAAAAAAAACAATAAATATGGATGCCAACGTAAATCGTTATTGAACAAATTTATAGCTCTGTCGTAAGAAAACGTGAGAGTAAACAGATAAAAAATAAACAATTAATAACTAAGTTAACCACATTCCAGTTTTTGAATCTGAGTCTTATCAAAAAATAATATTCACTCAAATGGAGAGACTGATGATACTTTTCAACAGGTTGAATTTTTCAGCTTTATTATCAAATATACTATTATAAAAACGAATTACTAAGCAACTCCAAAACAAACAAAGCAAAACTAACAATGCAATTATCTAAAAATGAGAATTAATAAAAATTTTCAATTGGTATCAATACATATGTATATTAAATAAAAGCGTCAGTGCACATCGACTAAACTAAAGAAAGCACCTTGCGAATTGGAAATTGAACTTTCTATTCCTTCTTTGATTGTTCATTCCATTCCTGCACTTCAGCTGTGCCCCAAATGCAAAAGGGTATAGTTGGTATGGTGAGAATAGCAAGAGCCAGCCAAAATACTATCTGCCATTCAGGTAAGAGGGTCTACAAAGTTGATTAAAATTAAAGAATTTGTTTAAAATGCTTACATAAAGAAGAGTGCTTACTTTTTTCGTTAGCCAACCTACTGAATAGGGCGCCAGAACACCAGCAATGCCACCCAATCCGTTAACAATAGCCATCACAGTAGCTGCATAATTTGGAGTCATATCATTCGGAGTCAATTTTATGCCAGCATAGAAGGCACCCATTAGTGCCATGGAGATGGTGAAGAATAAAATAATTAGAAGAGTATTACAGCCAACATAGACGGCTAGAACCATGAAGAGGCCTGAAGGTGTTGCGGCTGTGAAAATAAATTAATAAAGATATAACATTGAGCAACGCAGGTAGGATGTGTTTTTTTTATAGATACTTTATAAATTTTTTAAATGGTAGTAAGTCTAATACGCACGATAGTTCCAAGGAGGATTAAGGTAACACATTCCGGTGCAATTCGAATTTTTTGAATATGTGGAATTTATCTATGTATGTACTTACATGTGTGCACTCACCTATAAATGTCATCCATTTGCGCACACATGTCGCCCTTTTCACATCGCGTTTAATTATAAAGTCAGATATTGTCCCAAATAAAAGCGAAGCAAACCAAAATAATAAGAATGGAATCGAAGAGTATATGCCAGTTTTGAGTATTTGCAATTGTAAAACATCATTCAAGAATTTCGGGAAACAAGTGGACATTACATAAAAGCCCCAATCGTGTCCGATCTGGGCGCAAATGAGTACCCACATTTCTTTGCTTTTGAAGACGGTCAACCAAGGGAAAGCTGGTAAATTATGATCACGTCCAAGTCGACCCATATGTTGCATAAGATACTCCTTCTCTTTGTCTCCTAAATACGGATGCGATTCTGGGTCACTATAGCACAATAATATCTGTAGTAAATTTGTTTTTTTTATTGCATTTTAGTTTTAAAATTTCTAACTTCCAACGCATCACTTACAAAAAACAATATCCACAAAGCGGCGAAAAATCCAAATGTATAAAATACCCATGGCCATGTTGTATAACGCAAAATAGTTCCTGACACACTATTACTCAACACCGTACCCATTTGACCACCGCCCATTATAAATGCACCAAGCAAACTACGCTCATGTGTGGGTACCCAATGTGCCAAAAGAGCACTGAATGAGGGATATGAGAAGCCAGCGCCAAAACCCATTATAGCACGTAAAATAATTAAGGCAACCGGTCCAAGTAATTTAATGCACAATGGTGTAAATATTGTTAGTATGGTAGCTGTGGACATTCCACATACCAGGACCCATTTTGCGCCGTATTTTTCGGATAGGAAACCAGCAGGTAAATGCCCCAAAATGTAGCCAATATAAAAAGCGCCAAGTATGTAACCTTGCATTTCCTGTGACCAGTCATATTCACCGCCTGCCAGCTGATGGTTTTAGAAAATAGGTTTGTTAAATCAGTTCTTTTTGTGATTAAAAAAAGTGCTAGAATTTTCTTACTTTCTCTTCCTCTTCGGTTAATTCAGGTTTTGGGCAGACCTCTCCACTAGCCGCGGTTTCATTTGAATAAGTTCGCTTTAAAACCAAACGGGTGATTGTAACGGAAATACAACTGCGTAGCGTATAATTATTGATTATGGAAAAGAATCCCATTATGGCCATGATAACACGCTGTGGTATTGGGACAACTGCAAAGAAAGAAGAGCGCTTGTATGGCAAACGAGATTGTTTTTTTTTTGTCATTGGAGCAACTTACATTTGGACAATTTTTTGCCCCATTCTGGACGTTTATCCTCTGCGTCAGTCATTTAGTAGCTGTTTTTTTATAATTGAATTTAATGGAGTTTGGTTTTATAAAATTTTATAAGTTTTTTCTTCGTTTTCATTGGTTATGTCAATTTTTAATTGACGCACGAAGTTCGAAAAAAGACAAAACTGAATTGACAAAATAAACATAACCACCTAAAAATTAATAGGTCTATTAAAAAGGTAGCCTAGTAGTAACATAAGCCAGTTTTAGTAAAAAAAATTTTTTTTTTGTTAAAAATACAAAAACGACACTCGGCTTCTATTTGATTTAATTTAATTTTTATTTTATTTATTTCTTAAAGCTTTATTAAGCCTAGCTTATACCAGGTTTCAACCCTCGCCAGTCTCGTCTGGAAGTTAAAGGCGCATTAAAACCCTAAAAGACAAAGCAAAACCACTTTGAGAAATGGTGGATGTGGAAGCCGACTCTCAATGTTGGCACTTCTATTGGGGTCAACCCGTTGCCATCGAGGCAAAATCGTCTGCTATTGCCGTGGAGGAACGGCCCGCACGGCTGGCTCAACAACTCGACTTACATATACCGTTCCCACGACAGTTGAATTTACGTAACCGGAACGACCCAAATTTATATCTGGCCCGGGACTGTCGCTCCAGCATCATTCCCCAAAAACCCTTTGGGGAATTAGTATGCTGTTACAAAATAATAAAAACACGACTTGTACCTTCGAGTCACTTTATAGCGCCGAAAGCAGCCTCCAACCCAGCCGGTGTAGAACCTCCCAAAAACATTGAGGTGTAGATTAGACTTCAGTTCACTAAAAGGTCGAACACAGTGCACTTTATTCGTGTATTTTTTTTTTTGTAAATATATATTTAATAAATACTGCAATTTACCTTTCAAATACATATTTATTAAATAATAACTATAGCCTGTCCTATTCATTTTTATTTGACTCCGTTGAGTGTGGCTGATCGAAAGGTTGTACATCGCCTGAAATTAGCAACGTAGAAACTAACCAAATAAGCGCACGGAACACTTTGAATTGTGGCTGAAAAAAAGGGATTAAAGAATTTATTCATCTAAATTATCATACAATTGTTTATAAAAAAATTACCCAACGACTTAACGAATCCTTCAAAAATGGCGCTACAACGCCCGTCAAGGAACCAATGCCATTCGCAATACCCATTAGAGTAGCAGCGAAATTCGGACTCATATCCAACGGCGTCAATTTAATGCCAGCATAATAACTGCCCAGCACATTTATGGCACAATTGCTAAAGGCAAATAAATCCGCCTTCTCACTGCAGCTCAAGCAAGGCAGTAGGCTATTGTATAGGTTAGGGGCCACTGCAGCTATTAGTGGAGGTGAAAGAGATGAAAAACAGATAAATAGAATTTCTACTCTGATACTTTTAAATTCCTACTAAATTCGCTTTGTTTTCATTACAGAAAAATTCAAAGAACCTACCAGCAAAGGCCATAATTTTGCGCATAACCGTCACCGAAAAGATCTCATAGTTTACAAGCAGATCGGCAAGCACACCGGAAATCACTGACAACAGCCAATTCATAACGTACGGCAATTGATTCTGCAATCCACTGATAAAACTTTCGGTTAGCGGCAGCTGCTTGGCGTCTTTTATGAACTGCGGCACTTCAGCGGCATGTTGTAGTTGTGTCCAATCGTATTGCACAGTAGCCGAAATCATCGCCCACATAGGTAAATTTTGAAATATGCCCTTCCATGGAATTTTTGTAACACTTTGCTGACGCCTTCTTACTGTACCAATTTCTTTTTGCAGATATTGTTTTTCCGTTTCCTGTATAAATGGGCTCTCCTCTGGTGCATTGTAGCATAAAGAAGTCTGTGTAGATGAAATTACATATTAAATTTTATTTTGTAAGGCGATCGCATTAAATGATGCACTTACGAAAGCAACGAACCAGAGCAAAGCGCATATACCAAAGTAGTAGAAAATCAATGTCCAATCGTAGCGATGCAACAGCAAACCGGAAATGAAATTACCCATTGAAATGCCAATTTGACTGCCACTCAAAACGAGTGAGGCCAGCGTTGCGCGTTCCTTAGCCGGCACCCATTTCGAAAGCAGTTCACTCAAAGCCGGATATGTTGGGCCCTCGCTTAGGCCGATTAGCATACGTATGAGTATAAGTGCCAAAGGGCCGCCACATTTCACCGCTGTTGGTGTAAGAATTGTGAGCACTGCAGTTGTTGCTAAGCCGACAGCAAGCACCCACTTGCCACCAAAACGCATAGAGAGTTGTGCGCTGGGCACATGCGAAAGCACATAGCCAACATAAAAGGCGACCAAATTGCATGTTTGCAGCTGATCAGACCAATCATAGTGGATAGATTGTGTGCGTCGTTTTCCAATTGCATCCGTTAAGGTGCCATTACGTTGTTGTTGCATGCGTTCATATAAGTTAAATGAGCTTAACGTGACCGAATTGAGATTGCGCATGCGCCCATACTTTTGTTTGGGTGTAACAATGTGCGCCAGCGCGATATCCAAACAGTGACGCATTGTGTAGGCGTTAACAATGGCAAGGAAACCGAATGCGCATAGTACGAAACGTTGCGGTACCGAACCTACTGCAGCGGTGTTAAATGAAATGTGGTAAGTAAGCAATTTTGAATATTTTAAATGGCAAAAGTATTTATGAATAAATTAGTGGATATTGAGAGTAAATATTATAGCCACAAGTACTTACTCTTCTCCAGCAAGTGTTTGTGCATAGCGTATATGCCAGGAAATTGCGTGCCTATCACTGCTGTTTGTTGTGCTGCCCACGTCAGAAGAATTGCCTGCACATCTGCTATTATAGCGGCCATGTGGCATGCCAAATTTAAAATTTTTATTATATCTTTTAATCGAGCTAATCGTCCAACATATCACAAATAAGAGAAATAACGTCGCAAAAGGCTGCACCAATATGGAAATTAATTCAAAATGATAGCTAACAATTATACAAAACGATTTTGATGGGAAATATCCGATAAAAAAATCGTAAATGTTTACAAATAAATTTTTAACCGACTTCCAAAAAAGGAGGAGGTTATCAGTTCGTCGGAATATTTTTTTTATTTTTTTTTTTATGTATGTTACCGCATAACTTTGGACCACGTCAACCGATTTCGATAATTCTTTTTGCATCGGAAAGGTAGTGTCTCAGAGGTCGTCCCATACTAATCTGGTTGAGATCCGATCAGTGGATCATGAGATATATATATATATATTTTTTTTATATGGGAGTTGAAGTCGTTTTTTTTTTTGCTAAAAATTACTTGTTTCAGTAGCATGTTTATTGGAAAAGAAACAGTAGAAGCTGGTGAAGCCATAAACAGTTAAGAAAAAATAGTAATTAAAACTTGCAAAGTTTAGGTAGAAATTAAATCTTCAAACATTTTTAATGCTTTTTAATCAAGTTTTGTAAGACGAAGCCCCGATTAGTAGACTTAGTGATAGAATAATGGATCGATTGCGGATAGCTTAAATGGTATTACAGAGGGCAACTAGCAACTGAAAGCTGGCAGCTGATATAGCCAGGCACTGCACATCTGTAATTGCCGCCAAGAGTCGACCAAAAAATAAAAGTGTAAAGTAGGCTGTGTTCGGAAATGCATCAGGCTCCTTTATTTATAAACTATAATTGGAGGAAATGCTTTATTTGCGCAACTAAGTTCCCATTCGACATTTAACCGTGGTTGCGCATATTGGAAATTTTCATCATTTATAGTTTAGAAATAAAAGAGCCTGATGCTTTGGCTTCATGAATTTCTGAACACAGTATTATGCAGCAAATTTTCAGTTGATTAATGCGCAAATCGCCTAACAAGAGTAACGACATTTTCAGGGCTATCACAGAATTTATCGTAGTCCGATCTTCCGTGAAATCTACAAAATTGAATTCGAATAGCTACGAACGTAGCGTATACTTCAAATAAGCTACCGGGGATTCATTCACCTGCTGAATGTATATTCGAACCCTTGCCTAAAATGCCCAATACTTCAAGAAAATATGCAGTAGACCACACCAAAACACAAAAAGAAATTAAAAAATAAGAAATTCAAGTAAAATACAACAAAGATTTCTTTTTTAAACAAATAACTTATTAATGTTATATTTTGCAGTCTTTCTTTTTTACATTATATTTCCTCTTAGAGACTAGTTAACTATTTACTAATAGTTTCTTATGAATTACACATTAAAGTACAGAGATCTATTCCTAATTACATTTGCTAACTGCTACACATTAATCTACCTCCTCAACAGTGGGACCACTGCGTCCACCATTGAAACCGCCCGCCTGTTGACCACAGGAAGCTCCTTGTCCCCCGCTATGCAACTTCGTCATAACTGGTGTGCAAAGTTGTGTTAGTGTCTTCATCTTGTCTTCGTACTCTTCCTTGTCGGCCAACGTATTCGCATCGAGCCACTTGATTGTGTCGTCACAAGCCTTCAGTGCCTCGCTCTTCTCTTGCGCACTGAGTTTATCACCAGCACCGTCCAG
>NW_023458560.1:38301403-38305907 GCF_013731165.1 Rhagoletis pomonella
CAACAGGCGGGCGGTTTCAATAGTGGACGCAGTGGTCCCACTGTTGAGGAGGTAGATTAATCTGTAGCAGTTAGCAAATGTAATTAGGAATAGATCTCTGTACTTTAATGTGTAATTCATAAGAAGCTATTAGTAAAGAGTTAACTAGTCTCTAAGAGGAAATATAATGTAAAAAAGAAAGACTGCAAAATATAACATTAATAAGTTATTTGTTTAAAAAAGAAAACTTGTATTTTACTTGAATCTCTTATTCTTTGCTTTCTTTTTGTATTTTGGTGTGGTCTGCTGCATATTTCTTTGAAGTATTCGGCCATTGTAGGGAACGGTTCGAATGTACATTCAGCGGGTAAATGAATCCCCGGTAGCTTCGGATGCGTTCAGAAATGCATCAGGCCAAAGCATCAGCCTCTTTTACTTCTAAACTATAACTGATGGAAATGCCTTATTTACGCAACTAAAAGGGCCTGTTCGAGGCACGTAATAAAAGCGGCAATACTGTAGCACTGATGAAAACTTGCATGACTGTTGCAACTTCCCAACTGATAAAACGTTGCCAAAAATCTAAACGTGATACTTTAATAATTCGCGCAACACTGCGGTTGTGATTGAAACTCGACCAAGCCCATAAATGCGTCTGATGCTTTGGCTTGATGCATTTCTGAACACACCCTTATTCAAAGTATACGCTCCATTCGTAGCTATTCGAATTCAATCAGCCCTGTTCTGCAATCCGATTCGAATCGGAATCGGATTTGTTTCCGAATGTTGGTGTTCTGCATTCTGACAATCGGAAATTATTTCCGATTCCGCCTTGTTCTACATTTCGATCAACTTCGAGTCGGAATTCTTCGGAAATTTGATGATCTGCATTCCGAGTATTGGAAATTTTTTATCGGAAATATTCCAATCAAGTAAAAGCCAATGGAATAGAAAAAGAACAAAACAAGAAACAAAAATATAAATGTAAGATCAAAGGAACATTTTAAACTAAAAATTTATTAAATTATTATTTAATTAATTAAAAAATGTAAGACCAAATTAAACTGCAACAGCTTGAGTTGGAGCTAGAGCGCCCAGTTGTTTTTTTTGGTTTTTCCTGCCGATTTTCACTAAAATTTTCCCTGTAGCAATATTGCATTCGTATCCATGAACTCATGAACGACTTCATTTCACGAAATTCAAAAGGAATGGCCGTGTTTTCACTGCAGAAATAACATTTTTTCGAAATCTGTACATGGTATGTATGAAAAATAAATATATCATACACGAAACAATTAGTTTTTCTAACGAAATCTGTTAACCTTCTCAATTAGATTGGCAACCAATTTTTTTTTTTTTTACCTGTATACTCTTACCACCAGCAGCGATCCGAATTTCGGAACCATACGTCGCATGAATTTGAAATTTGATATGAAGTCATAACTGTAGGTGCTTATGGTAAGGTTTATATAAATGAGTTTATAAAAGGGGGCGTGCCACATCCAGTAGGCTTTGAAGTTTTAATCAGCCATAACTTCGGACCCATAAGTCACATGAACTTGAAATTTAGTATGTAGACATATATATGGTAGGTTCTTATAGTAAGATATAAATAATTGAGTTTGTAGAAGGGGCGTGGCTCATCTCATAATCATGGAATTTTTAATCAGCCATAACTTCGGACCCATAAGTCACATGAACCTGAAATTTAGTATGCAAACATATCTATGGTAGGTGCTTATAGTAAGGAGTTTTTAGAAGGGAGCGTAGCACGTAACATGGGCGTGGACGTTTTCATCAGCCATAACTACGGAACCACAAGTCACGTGACCCCTTTAATTCCTTCTGATATGCCTTTCCAATTTACAGCGTGGCGACGAATAACTGTTACCTCGGTTTTTTTGAGAAATAAAAGGGTCCTTTATAGATTTAGCGAAAAAAGTATTTTGTTGTTAATTTTCCACAGATTTTATTTAAGTTGTATTAATTAGTTATTAAATTTTAATCCTTATTTACATTTGCCAGCAGTTTAAACTTTGAGAGAAAAGTTCATTTGCAAGTATACAAATATGCATATGAGAAGAAAGGGAATTTAATCGTCTTTACAACGATGCCAATTTTTTAAAAATCGGCTAGTAATTTGTTTGTTTCAAATATTTTTTTTTTTTTATAAAAAAAGGTATTTTTTCTTTTAAATGTGTTTTTTCAAAAATTTTTATATACGAAGTATACACATATGTATATCGGGAGAAATTTTTTTAATAATCAGTTCAAAATTGTTTGCAATATAAGGAATTTAATTTTTCGAAGACCTGAACTTTGACCTCTTATAACACCTGTAATATAAGTTTGCACAAAAAAAGTTATATACCATTTAAATAAGAGCAAAAGGAGGACTATGTCTATATTTTTAGGTTTTTAGTTATTTACATGCAAAAATTAAATATAATTTTTTACCAAAGGTCCTATTCCGAACTTCGGTGGCCAATATCTCGATTTCGGAGGCCAACTCCGAAAAACGGAGAAATCACTGTTTTACCTATGACTCAAGCTCTTAAAAAAAAATTGATTTGGTCCAATACCCAGAGAAAAAGTTGATTTTGCGGTACAGTGTTGTAGTTTAGAAAGAAAAGAAACTGATGCTTTGGCTTGATGCATTTCTGAACACATCCTTACTTTTTATGAAAGAGCATCACGTTCTATGCGAAAATTTGGGCGATTCTGCCTACATCAAGCGTTCGAAGAACAAAATTTTGACAATCAGTTGCTCATCATTGGCAAATCAAAATCCACCGCATTTCAGAAGATTTTCAGTTGAGCATCAGCAACATATCAAGCAAGCAAAAAAGGCTGCAAAATTGCGGTAATTATTACGTACGTACGAACACACCCTATATCAATCGCAAATCTTGGCCATCGGGTGAACGATTCTCGCTCGAATACTTACAGAGAGAAAAAGTCAGTCTGTCATGCCCCGAAGCTTTAGACACGCAGTTAGATAAAGCAAAGTCCTTACTGAATGTCGTAGATACATATTTGAACGAGACTGCTCAGCATTATAGAACTCCTCTCATTTGTGCGCCTGGAAACCCGGATATTGAGGGTAATTCTGAAGCAAATGCATTAAAAAAAGAAAGATACGACCACCCGTATATTTTTGGGAAACAATTTGTAAGAGATTAAACATTCTGGGCTATCGCTAAATCCATCGTAGTGCAATTTTCGGGAAATCTACGTTCTTGCAAACTAACATTTTAGGTAAATTTTTAAAGTTTTATTCAACTGAATTTTGCCAAATTTTACAATGAATACTTTAATACTACAATTACAACTACATAACAATGTCCATATCAATTTGAATGCAATATTGCTATTAATATTTTACTTATGTATTGTATATTTATATGCATTCTCTCGTGTCGTAAAATAACAATAATAGTTCAAACGTAATAGCTAGTTTTCACTATGCCATAAGTTGCCAACACAATTTTTCAACCAGTTTTGGCGCAACTTTTTTCTCCTTAATCCATGTATGAGGCCCAAAAACATAATCAACTAAAGAGCTTTTCCGATATAATCAAATCGATATTCTGTTTTCTCATTCAAGTCTGTTTTGACTATTCTTACGTATTTGACATAGTGAAAACAAGCCTTAAGGCAACGTGGAAAAAATATGGAGTCGATTGCTCATCTGTTAGCAAATTATGTGCATGCGAATGAACTTATAAATTCGTACAAGTGTTTTTTATATGGCAAAGTGGTGAATTGCAAATGTTCGTATACAAAATATGTGCTTATGTATGTACATATGTCTGTGAGTTTTTCCTTTGATAAACCAACTTAAGTCAACTTGGCACTTTTTACCTGTAAGGCACTATATTGCTTGGCTTTAATGCAATATTTGAACGGTTTGGCAATAATTGTCCCAACTTTAAAGAACTTTAACAAAAAAAATTAGATTTTTAAGTAAAATATAGACATATCGGATATTTGCTTTTTAAGAATTTTTCAAGTTTACTTCTTTTAGCTACAATTACTTTTAAAGTATTTGTTAGCTAAAAATTATATTGTATGTACATGGTTATATACTAGATATATGTCTATGTACGTATGCATGTATGTATATAAATAAATGGCTTGCAAAACATTTTATGCATAAAAATAATGTAATTTAAAATTTAAGTTACAGTTAAGTTAATATGCTTGTGCTTGATGCGTAGCTATATGTAGAGTTTAGACAATATTTTATAAAATTTTTTTCCTAGAGATGACATGGCCGATGTTTATAATAATGCTAGTTGCAATCATCGTTATTTATTATTATCAAGATTTGTTATATCTTTTGGAGTTGCCAGATCGAAAAAAGCAAAATTATTAAACAATTTATCCCGAATCACTGTATCTCAGGCTGTTAAAAACATTGTTAATGATTTTTTTAATATTTTTTTTTAATTGTAAGATTATAAAATTTTTACAAGCAAAATTTAGAGCTCCGATTAATCGATATGTGATTTACCAATTAATG
>NW_023458560.1:38306007-38323729 GCF_013731165.1 Rhagoletis pomonella
CATTAATTGGTAAATCACATATCGATTAATCGGAGCTCTAAATTTTGTTTGTAAAAATTTTATAATTTTACAATTAAAAAAAAATTAAAAAAATCATTAACAATGTTTTTAACAGCCTGAGCTTTTGCTTTTTTCGATCTGGCAACTCCAAAAGATATAACAAATCTTGATAATAATAAATAACGATGATTGCAACTAGCATTATTATAAATATCGGCCATGTCATCTCTAGGAAAAAAATTGTATAAAATATTGTCTAAACTCTACATATAGCTACGCATCAAGCACAAGCTTATTAACTTAACTGTAACTTAAATTTTAAATTACATTATTTTTATGCATAAAATGTTTTGCAAGCCATTTATTTACATACATTCATGCATACGTACATAGACATATGTCTAGTATATAACCATGTACATACAATATAATTTTTAGCTAACAAATACTTTAAAAGTAATTGTAGCTAAAAGAAGTAAACTTGAAAAATTCTTAAATAGCAAATATCCGATATGTCTATATTTTACATAAAAATTTTATTTTTTTTTTGTTAAAGTTCTTTAAAGTTGGGACAATTATTGCCAAACCGTTCAAATACTGCATTAAAGCCAAGCAATATAGTGCCTTACAGGTAAAAAGTGCCAAGTTGACTTAAGTTGGTTTATCAAAGGAAAAACTCACAGACATATGTACATACATAAGCACATATTTTGTATACGAACATTTGCAATTCACCACTTTGCCATATAAAAAACACTTGTACGAATTTATAAGTTCATTCGCATGCACATAATTTGCTAACAGATGAGCAATCGAGTCCATATTTTATCCGCGTTGCCTTAAGGCTTGTTTTCACTATGTCAAATACATAAGAATAGTCAAATCAGACTTGAATGAGAAAACAGAATATCAATTTGATTATATCGGAAAAGCTCTTTAGTTGATTATGTTTTTGGGCCTCATACATGGATTAAGGAGAAAAAAGTTGCGCCAAAACCGGTTGAAAAATTGTGTGGTCAACTTATGGCATAGTGAAAACTAGCTATTACGTTTGAACTATTATTGTTATTTTACGATACGAGAGAATGCATATAAATATACAATACATAAGTAAAATATTAATAGCAATATTGCATTCAAATTGATATGGACATTGTTATGTAGTTGTAATTGTAATAGTATTAAAGTATTCATTGTAAAATTTGGCAAAATTAATTTGAATAAAACTTTAAAAATTTACCTAAAATGTTAGTTTGCAAGAACGTAGATTTCCCGAAAATTGCACTACGATGGATATAGCGATAGCCCAGAATGTTTAATCTCTTACAAATTGTTTCCCAAAAATATACGGCTGGTCGTATCTTTCTTTTTTTAATGCATTTGCTTCTGAATTACCCTCAATATCCGGGTTTCCAGGCACCCAACTGAGGGGCGTTCTATAATGCTGAGCAGTCTCGTTCAAATATGTATCTACGACATTCAGTAAGGACTTTGCTTTGTCAAAGTCTGTGTCTAAAGCTTCGGGGCATGACAGACTGTCCGAGAAGAAAAAAACTTTTTCTCTCTGTAAGTATTCGAGCGAGAATCCGCGCCGTTCACCCGATGGCCAAGATTTCCGATTGATATAGGGTGTGTTCGAACTACGTAATAATTACCGCAATTTTGCAGCCTTGTTGCTTTCTTGATATGTTGCTGATGCTCAACTGAAAATCTTCTGAAATGCGGTGGATTTTGATTTGCCAATGATGAGCAACTGATTGTCAAAATTTTGTTCTTCGAACGCTTGATGTAGGCAGAATCGCCCAAATTTTCGCATAAAAAGTAAGGATGTGTTCAGAAATGCATCAAGCCAAAGCATCAGTCTCTTTTATTTCTAAACTACAACACTGTACGGCAAAATCAACTTTTTTTCTGGGTATTGGACCAAATCAATTTTTTTTTGAAGTGAAACTTCTTTATCGGCGGTTGGTTGGTTGGGAGTAAATGGGCAAATTCAAAGGAAATTGCACACGGAAATGGTGCAACGGAAATGGTGCAACGGAAATTATTGGGGCTGAAACAAGTGCTTCTTGAGTGTATGGTATTAATTTAACAAAAAATCTCTAATAAAAGGTTAAAGAATAAAACTTAGAAAAATACCAATACAAGAATGAAAGTAAAGGTGAGTACGTACATAGATAAAGAAAAGGATAAAGGCAAAGGTAAAAATAAAAACAAAACCAAAGATGTGTAAAGATAAAGGCAAAAATGAAGACCAAGGTAAATTTAAACACTTTACTTATATATATAAGGGCAAAGGTGAAGGGGAATATGTAGATGAAGAAAATGATAAACATAAAAGTAAAAACAAAGATGAGGATGAGGATACCGATAAAAGTAAAGACGAAGATAGGGGAAGAAAGATTAAAATAAAGGTAATTGAAGAGGAAAATATATAAAGAGAGACACAGAGACTCAATCTGGGAACTATTTTGGGATTTTAGAAATTTTCGGGATTTTCCAGACTTATCGATTAAATAATCCATATTTTTATCGGTTTTGTTATCCATATTTTTATCGATATTTTTATCGATTTGTTATCGATTTTGTAATCGATATTTTCAACTATTTTGTATTTTCTTATTGATATTTATCGATAATGTTATCGATATTTATCGATTTTGTTATCGATAGTTATCAATTTGGTTATCGATATTTATAGATTTGGTTATCGATATTTATAGATTTGGTTATCGATATTTATCGATTTGGTTATGGATACTTATCGATTTTGTTACCGATATTTATCGATTTTGTTATCGATATTTATCGATTTTGTTATCGACATTTATCGATTTTGCTATCGATATTTATCGATTTTGTTATCGATATTTATCGATTTTGTTATCGATATTCGTCGATATTGTTATCGATTTTGCTACGGATGGTATTATCGATGTTGCTGTTGAAATTTTTGTCAAGTTTGTCATCGATTTTGTTATCGATTTGTTATCTATCTATCGGTTTTGTTATCGATATTTTGTTGGGCGTTATTATCGATTTTGTTATCGATAGAGTATAAAGATAAAAACGAATATAATGGAAAAACAGAATAACATGAATGTTAATAAAACGAACAGGGGTAGAGGTAGGGATCTAAATAGAATAATAAAATTGTATTTTAAAAAACTAAAACCTCCCTATTATAATTGCCATTCGTACTGTCATCAGGTATGTAACTTGAGAATAGAAAACGCTGCATCTTTTAGGCGCATCAATATTACATAGTTACATCCAGGGATGCCGTTTGGATCTAAATAGATCCAATTGGATACATTTTTAGACGAATTTTTGCGGGATATTTATTTTTTCTGGTCAGTATAAATGTGGATACTTTTTTAAATAGGCCAAAATTTTATATTTCCTATAAAGTTTTTTACGTTCAAAAATCGATTTTCATTAAAGATGGTAGAAAGCATTACGTTTTCTAAGCGTATAAAGAATCGCTACTTAAGCGTGAAATTAAAGCATTTTATTTTTTGTGAACGAAGCAATGAACATATGAACAGATCTCACCAAAATAGGTATAAGCGCAATTGCTTTAATTAGCTTAAAAGGATGCTTTAAGCAAGATCTTAATATACTTATCGTCGTTTAAAGTACAAAACCGCGTATCAACAAAATGCAAAACCGCGTATCAAGATAATACAAAACCGCGTATGTGACGTTGCATAAATTATTTTCGAGAGGGTAAAAACACTTATATTTCAAAATGGTTCTCTTTTTTATAAAGCAAATGCATTTCTGGCTAGTATATGTCAGGACGAATGGATAAGGATTGAGCCAAGAGCTTGTGTGAGCAAATCCTATTTTTGGCAGCAAATGTCAGTTACGCGGTTTTGCAGAATGACGATACGCGGTTTTGTACTTTAAACGACGATATATGTAAAGCAAATTATACTCTTTCTGTAGTAATCTCTTTCATATCACATATTTTCATTTGTTAATTTAAAAAGAAAGAAGATTTCAATGTAGTTTAAAAAACTAAATTTGATTTATTTAAGGAAACTTTTATGAATTTTACTGAAAAGACTTTAAATACACTCTAAAAAATTTTTGTGTATTTGCGCATATTGAGAGAGGTAACCAGTCTCCTCTTTTAATGTATGCAAATTTGCACGCCGTGTAATAAAATTAATCATTGCCTGTTTACTTTTACACATAAAATGTTTAAAATAAAGTAATGTTTATTATTAGTAGGAAATGTATTTGCAGTTTGAAAATTTTTGAAATTTTAAACATTCTACATATGTGTATTTATATGTATATTTAAAGGTCTCAAGTTCAAAATCAAATACTGAACATCCTATACGTATATTTATACAGATTCTTGTTGAAAAATAGATACTTTTCAGTAGTAGTTTTACATGCTCTTTTTAGAGTGTACTTGCTATTTATTATATTTACTTTGCAAAATACTTATGCTCAAAAAATGTACTTTATAAATTGAAATTACAAATGTTTGATTTTATGCACATGTATTCCAAGTCCTTAGCATGGGTTAAATTATGTCTTTTTCATGAAAATGTTTGGTTTTCTTACAAGTTATGGGATGTATATGTAAAAAAAGAAAATTGGATACATTTGGATACATTTTTGGCTTGGTCAAGGATACATTTTCTTGAGACGGCGCGGCAACACTGGTTACATCCCGAGCTAATAAAAGGTAGGTAAAAAAGAGAAAAAATATAACCTTAAGCAAAAGCAGATGTATGTATGTATACATTGGTTATGAGACAAAATAGATGAGTAACGTAAGTTTCACTTCTCTAGTGTGGCCCAGGCGCACTTACTTTTTAACCGACTTCCAAAAAAGGAGGAGGTTATCAGTTCGTCGGAATATTTTTTTTTTTTTTTTTATGTATGTTACCGCATAACTTTGGACCACGTCAACCGATTTCGATAATTCTTTTTGCATCGGAAAGGTAGTGTCTCAGAGGTGGTCCCATAATAATGGTTGAGATCCGATCAGTGGATCATGAGATATATATATATATATATTTTTTTTATATGGGAGTTGAAGTCGGTTTTTTTTGCTAAAAATTACTTGTTTTTCTAGAGCCTGAGTCATAGGTAAAACAGTGATTTCTCCGTTTTTCGGAGTTGGCCTCCGTAATCAAGATATGGGCCCTCGAAGTTCGAAATAGGACATTTTAAAATGGTATATAACTTTTTTTGTGCAAACTTATATTACAGGTTTATAAGAGGTCAAAGTTCAGGTCTTCGAAGAATTGATTTCCTTATATTGCAAACAATTTTGAACTGATTTTTAAAAAAATTTATATCGTTGTAAAAGTTAGACCTCCTTTCTCCCGATATGCATATGTGTATACTTCGTATAAAAAAAAATTAGAAAAAACACATTTAAATGAAAAAATATCATTTTTATAAAAAAAAATATTTGAAACAAAAAAATTACTAACCGATTTTTAAAAAATCGGTATCGTTGTAAAGACGATTAAATCCCCTTTCTTCTGATATGCATATTTGTATACTTCGTATATAAAAATTTGAGAAAAAACACATTTATAATTCGTTTATAAATATTTGAGAAAAACACTTAAAAGGAAAACATACCAATTATTTCTTATAAAAAATATTTTAAACAAAAAAATTACTAATTAGTAATACAATTGAATACTTTATTTAAATAAAACAGAAAATTGCTTCAATTTTCATATATAACCTGTTATGTAAAAAATCAAAAACCATGGTGTTTTTATATTTTTACTAGCTTTTTCGCGCGGGTTCCCCCCACGTCTTTATACAAATATGAAAAATACTTTATGTAACGATGTTATATTTCATGTCTGCTCTAATTTTAATATAGCCGTGATAGCATAATATGGTAGCTGGGGTGCTATGGAATGAAAAGCCATAATAAGTTTTTGGCACATCAGGTGTTTTTATTTATATTAAAATATCTCAAATAAATTATATAATAGTAGAAATACCAACGTTGTATGTAATAACTAAATTTTAACTATCTAATTTCTTACGAATAATAACTCTAATATTATTCCACACCATGTTTTTAGCACTTCAAAGCATCTATTAACTTAGATGCATTTTCCAATGCAATTATCATACATTTTATTATCGATAAAGAGTTGGGTTTTATTTTAAGACATTCTTGTTTATTGTCATTGCAAAAGCTAAGTGAACTGGAAACTGAAGTTTTTAAAATTGGAAAGGCATATCAAAAGGAATTAAAGGGGTCACGTGACTTGTGGTTCCGAAGTTATGGCTGATTAAAACTTCAAAGACTACTGGATGTGGCGCGCCCCCTTTTATAAACTCATTTATATAAACCTTACCATAAGCACCTACAGTTATGACTTCATATCAAATTTCAAATTCATGCGACGTATGGTTCCGAAATTCGGATCGCTGCTGGTGGTAAGAGTACACAGGTAAAAAAATAATAATTGGTTGCCAATCTAATTGAGAAGGTTAACAGATTCCGTTAGAAAAATTTATTGTTTCGTGTATAATACATTTATTTTCCATACATACCATGAACATATTTCATGGAAATTATGATTTAATCAGATTTCGAAAAAATTGTGGCCCCTATTATGAGTTGCATTCGATTTTCGACTGTGGTCGAAAGTGCTGAGCGAACGAATTTTCATTTGGTATTATGACGCTCATTCGATGAAGAATAGCGCTATTGTGAATTTCACTCGTTTAGGTTGTTCACAATAGTATATTTTTCACCGCTGAGAAGCTTTGTTTACAAATCGAGCAAACTAAATAGTGTGCTTATACATTTTTATGTAAATTTGTGCAAATTAAAATGAAATAAAAAAGAAAGCAAGTTCATAAAAACGTGGTAAAAATTAGTACAACGAAGTTCTGGGGTTCAACGATTCGTCAGAGGATGAGAGTTTAGTGAACTGACCAGGAGTAGTAAATGTTTAAGAGAGTTTAAGTGTAGTCTTTACCATATATTTTGACATAAAATATATTTAAGAAATTTGTCTACAGATTTACTAAAAACTTCCGACTGTCTAAAGAGGCGTTTGTGAGCGAAATCTATTTAAAATATTTTAAAACTATCCACAGCCCTATGATTTGTTCTCAGAGATCGTGCCAACTGAGTATTGGGATTTTCCTTCACAAGTAAAGCCGCCTTTCGAGCTTGTGTTTTGTATTCACGACGTTAAAACTGCATGAAATTGATAAAAAAAATTTTAAACTTAGGGTCTACCCGCCAAGAAGTAAGAAAACAAATGCAAAATCATACATTTTTCACAATTTTCTAACACTTCGCTACCCCATCGAAAGCAAAATTCTGTTCGACAGAAAATTCGATACTCAACGAAAATTTCGACACGTTGCATAGCTCATAATACGAATATCACTTTCGATCTTCGAGCTTCGATAACCAGCGAAGATCGAAAATCGAATGCAACTCATAATAAGGGCCTGTATTTCTGCAGTGAAAACACGGCCATTCTACAGGGAAAATTTTAGTGAAAATCGGCAGGAAAAACCAAAAAAAAACTGGGCGGAATCAACTTACCTATATTTAATTAAAATGAGTGTTGTAATTAAAAAATAAACAATTTACGCAAAAAAATAAACATTTTAAGACTTTTACTATTTTCAAATTCGAAACGCTCTAGCTCTAACTCAAGCTGTTGCAGTTTAATTTGGTCTTACATTTTTTTAATTTATTAAATAATAATTTAATAAATTTTTAATTTAAAATGTTCCTTTGAACTTACATTTATATTTTTGTTTCTTGTTTTGTTCTTTTTCTATTCCATTGGCTTTTACTTGATTGGAATATTTCCGATAAAAAATTTCCGATACTCGGAATGCAGATCATCAAATTTCCGAAGAATTCCGATTCGAAGTTGATCGAAATGTAGAACAAGGCGGAATCGGAAATAATTTCCGATTGTCAGAATGCAGAACACCAACATTCGGAAACAAATCTGATTCCGATTCGAATCGGATTGCAGAACAGGGCTGATTGAAGTCGAATAGCTACGAATGTAGCGTATACTTTGAATAAGGGTGTGTTCAGAAATGCATCAAGCCAAAGCATCAGACGCATTTATGGGCTTGGTCGAGTTTCAATCACAACCGCAGTGTTGCGCGAATTATTAAAGTATCATGCAAGTCATGCAAGTTTTCATCGGTGCTACAGTACTGCCGCTTTTATTACGTGCCTCGAACAGGCCCTTTTATTTGCGTAAATAAGGCATTTCCATCAGTTATAGTTTAGAAGTAAAAGAGGCTGATGCTTTGGCCTGATGCATTTCTGAACACACCCTAAGCTACCGGGGATTCATTTACCCGCTGAATGTCCATTCGAACCGTCCTCAACAGTGGGACCACTGCGTCTACCATTGAAACCGCCCGCCTGTTGACCACAGGAAGCTCCTTGTCCACCGCTATGCAACTTCGTCATTACTGGTGTGCAAAGCTGTGTTAGCGTCTTCATCTTGTCTTCGTACTCTTCCTTGTCGGACAACGTATTCGCATCCAGCCACTTGATCGTATCTTCGCAAGCCTTCAGCGCCTCGCTCTTCTCTTGCGCACTGAGTTTATCACCAGCACCGTCCAGCGCTTGCTTCACGCCAAACACATAACTCTCCAGGCTGTTTCTTGCCGCAATCTTATTGCGCTGACGTTCATCTTCTTCGGCGTAACGCTCAGCCTCGTTGACCATGCGATCGATTTCGGCTTGCGATAGACGGCCCTTGTCGTTCTTGATGGTGCTATTCTTGGCATTTCCCGAACTCATCTCCTTCGCCGATACGTTCAGAATACCATTGGCATCCAGATCAAATGTCACTTCAATCTGTGGCACTCCACGTGGTGCTGGCGGTATGCCGGATAGATCGAAAGTGCCCAAGCGGTTGTTGTCCTTGGTCATCACGCGCTCACCTTCATACACCTGCATGTTGGCGCCAGGTTGGTTGTCCGAGTAGGTGGAGAATGTTTGTGTTTGCTTGCATGGAATTCGGCAATTGCGTTCAATGATTTTCGCCATAACACCACCAGTCGTTTCGATACCCAATGACAGTGGTGCCACATCGACTAGGAGAACATCCTGAATTTCACTGCTCTTGTCTCCACTAAGAATAGCTGCTTGCACAGCTGCACCATATGCCACCGCCTCGTCCGGTTTGATCGAAAGGTTCAAACTCTTGCCACAGAAGAACGACTGCAGTAGACTCTGTACCTTTGGAATGCGTGTGGAGCCACCAACCAAAACGATGTCGTGAATCTGGTTCTTGTCCATCTTTGCATCATTTAGCGCCTTCTCCACTGGCTCCAATGTTTGACGGAACAAATCGGCACACAATTCCTCAAAGCGTGCTCTTGACACTTTCGTGTAGTAGTCGGTTCCTTCGAAGAGCGCATCGATTTCAATGCTGGCCTCTGTGCTCGATGACAAGGTACGTTTCGCTCGCTCAGCTGCTGTACGTAGACGACGCAATGCTCTGGGGTTCGAACGCAGATCTTTCTTGTATTTGCGTTTGAACTCGTCCGCCAAGTGATTCACCAGTCGATTGTCGAAATCTTCGCCGCCAAGATGTGTGTCGCCAGCAGTGGCGCGCACTTCGAACAGTGAACCCTCGTCAATGGTCAGAAGGGATACATCGAAGGTACCGCCGCCCAAATCGAGAAAATCAGCACATTGCGTTCACCTTTCAGATTCTTGTCCAGACCATAGGCCCATGCGGCTGCAGTGGGTTCGTTGATGATTCTCAGCACATTCAAACCAGCAATCCGACCGGCATCCTTTGTCCCTTGCCTCTGTGAATCATTGAAATATGCGGGAACTGAGATGACTGCGTCTGTGACAGTCGTACCCAGATATGCCTCGGCTGTCTCCTTCATCTTGGTGAGCACCATGGAACCGATTTCTTCTGGCGCAAAGCGTTTGTTCTCCCCTTTATATTCGACGCAAATTTTCGGCTTGCCTCCATCGCTCACCACTTTGAATGACCAGTGTTTGATGTCTTCCATGATTTTGGGGTCGTCATATTGCGTCCAATCAATCGCTTGGCATCGAATACTGTGTTCTTTGGATTCATGGCAACCTGGTTCTTTGCTGCATCGCCGATGAGGCGCTCGGAGTCGGTGAACGCCACATAGCTGGGTGTTGTGCGGTTGCCCTGGTCATTGGCGATGATCTCCACTTTGCCATGCTGGAAGACTCCCACACAGGAGTATGTTGTTCCCAAATCAATACCAATTGCTACCATTTTGACTTGTTTTTCGCTTATTCTTATACTTGTTAAAACTGTTTAATACTTTTAAAAATTCTTCTATAACTTTATGATTTTGTGTTAAATACACTTTCGCGTTTGTTTGATTGTTTGTTATAATCTCTTTATGAGTTGTTTATAGCTTGCCTGTTTATTCAATTCTGAAGCGGAGAGCGCGCACAGCCGGTATTTATACCAAATTCTCTTGTTTTGGAATGTTCCCGATTCTCTTTCTCGAAATTTCTACATACATCTACTAGCCGTCGAGATTTTTAGCTGACTGTAGAGCCTAAACAAATACATATATATATATTAGGGCGGGTCAATTTTTTTTGCGACATCGTTCCTAGCAGATTCTGATTCTACATAAAATTCTAAGAATAAACGCCCTTTAGACCATAGCTCTAAAATCAATTTCGAGCCTGCGCAATTTTAAAAGAAAATATATTTAATTAATACTAAGTCCATAATCAGATTAATATTTACTAAAGTGTTAGGAATGTTTTTTTTTTGTAATAAGGAGTTGTGCTCCAGAGTTTTATGATATGAAAAATGCATTTCTGATATCTATTTTTTATTTAAAGAACCGCAAGATGGCACTTCAAAGCAAATCTCCTATATATATGTGGGAGTATGTATGTATGTATGTGACAGATTGCAGCCTAAACGGATGGACAGAATCGAATAAACTTTTGCCAAAGTATTGCCATGACTCCTGGACTTATAATAGGGTAAAAACATTGGAACTCGCCAAGGGGGGAGGGGGATGGGGGATACCTCCCATAGTGAAAATTTTTAAACAGCTCTAACTTCGGAATTATAGTCGCATGAACTCGAAATTTGAAATGCACAGATACCTATGGTAGGTGCTTATGGAAAAGATATATGTATATAAATGAGTTTGTAAAAAGGGGCGTGACACATCTCATAGGTGTGGAGTCATTTATCAGCTATAACAGCAGGCAGTATTAATGATATCATTGTATTGCTTTTTGAAGATTTGTTATAATTGATCAAAGTGAAATTCAAATAAATTATAGATGATATGAAGTTCACCGGGTCATCTTCTAGTCTTTAATATATACTAAGTTAATATACGGATTAATATTTACTAAAGTGTTACGAACGTTATTTTTTTAATACAATAAGAAAAAAATAACTATAATTTAAAGGAGTGACAAACAATGGCTAGAGTCGTCGCATGTGTGTATTCTTTCATATACATATATATGGGCTGTTCTTACCGTTATATATTTTTCAGCCACTCGCTTATTCCTTACCTTTTTAAATAAAAATTCAACAAGTTTTAACCACTGGGTAAACTTAATAAACGAAATATATTCTCTGGTTAAATTAATAAGCCTGCCCGGATAACACAAAATCCTAAGCTTGATACACATTTGGTGTTATAAAAGTTTTATAAAGCTCTACTTGTAACTAAGAAAAATGCCGGAATAAAATTATAAAATTGATTGATTGATTGATAAAAATAGAAAGGGGAATTATGGTTTTGACAATAGAAACCAGAAAAAAGATACCTCGTGTTGAAAGCAAAAAGGATCTAAAACCAAAAAAAATATAAATACACTGTTAATCATAAAAAAAATTTATGATTCGAAAAATTGTTTTGAAATATTGTAAAACTTTATTTATTTTTTTTTTTTTTGGTTTTTTAAAGCTAAAGTTTTATTTACTTACAGTAACGAGCAAAGGTATTGGCACAGTGAATTTTTCGCAATATATGAAAAGTATTTAGAAAAATTCCAAGTATGCAATTTTTGTTTATCAAAGTGCAAGTTTAAAGTTGCTTGAAAATCTGAATATAAAATTGCAAATTAGTATGCTGATTTATTGAATTTTCCTGAGTTTTTCACAAGGTTTACACATTTGATTTTTATGTGTTTTGGTGTAGTCAGAACTATGTTTTTTAAAAAAATACTGTGCCAAAACTTTTGTTCAACACTGTACATATAAAACAATATATACAGTAACTTCTCCCGTTACAATAGTAAAAAATATGTAATTTGCTTTGTAGTGCAATCTTGCGGTTTTTTAAATAAAAAATAGTTATCAGAAATTAATTTTTCGTATCAATAAACTCCCAAGCACAGGTTGTATTAAAAGAATATATCCGCAACACTTTATTTAATATTAATCTGCATATTTTATCAATTCGTCGGTATATTTTTTTATGTATGTTACCGCATAGCTTTGGACTACGTTATCCGTTTTCTATAATTATTTTTTAAAGAAAAGGTTGTTCCTCAGAGGTAATCTCCTTCTAATTGAGTGTAGATCCGATAATTGGGCCATGAAGAAAATAACGGTACTCTTAAATTTGTATATGAGAATTGAAGTCGGTTTTGTTTTTTGTTTAAAATTTCGATGCATTGTTCGATGGGGTGATATCATTGCCAAACATGATAGTACTTTGTTTGCCATCAATAAACACTAACTTGACGGAGTTACAGTATTCCACATTGATGCGAGCGTCAAAAGCTTTGAATAATATTTGCGAGTATGGCTTTTAGTTTTTACCGCTCAGGTAAGTGGCAGGCCTATAGAAAATATTTCTTAATCAATAATTTTTCAAATACTTTGTGTTTGACACCTATATTATAATACATACTTTATCTTATTAACTTAATTGAATTAAATTTTCGAAATTGGTGGCAACTCGACTCAAAAATATTTTCAGTAGTAAGCCTTCTTAAACCTTTTTAATTTGATACCCATATTGCACCATTTAATTTGTCTTAGCAATTTAATTTAATTAAATTTTGAAACAGGTGGCAACCCCCCTCAAAAATATTTTCGCCTGTAAGCCTTCATAACCTCTTTCTTTTGGCAGCCATATTGTAATATCTAATTTATACGAACGAAAAATGACACTGAAGATGGCACAACGCCGAAACCGGTTTGTCTGCAAACCAAACTTGACAAGGGATGACGGAAATTCGTTCCAAAATAAATCATCTTACCACCCTGTCGGAAAAATCAACCAACACCAACACTCTAATTTATATCATTAACTTACATATACTGAAATTGTTGAACAGGTGGCAACTCTCTATTTTTTTCTGGTTTTAACCATCCGGATATTATAAAAAACAAACCAAAAAAAAAACAAATATTCAAATCGGTCAAGCCGTTTTCGAGTCTTAGCGAGGCTAACGGACAGCAATTCATTTTTATATATAAGATATCTTCTTTTAAAAATGCGCAGGCTCGAAATTGACTTTAGAGCTATGGTCTGGAGGAATTTTTTTCTTAGAATTTTATGAAGAAACTGAATATGCTAGGAACAATGTCGAAAAAAATCGATCCATACAAATTGACCCGCCCTAATATATATATATATATAGATAGTTAAAAGAGCAACAGAGACGACGAGAGAGAGGAGTCTATATCAAATACACTTAACATTTTTACAAACCATTGATGCCAGACATTCTCTGTTAAATATCCCACGGAAATGGGAAAAAAATCCCTCAATTACCCACATCTTGAAAATTTATCCCACAAAATTCCCAACGATTTTAAACATATACATGTTTCAGTAGTAAAGAAGTAAAATTCATATAAAGTAATAATAATAGTTTGGCGCTTACACATATGTGCTTTTCCTCCAATTTGTGGCGGTCCCCTTGATGTTGTCACACAATGGGGAGGGACCTACAGTTTTACGCCGACTCCGAATGGCGAGTGTATTTTTATGAGAAACTGTTTTTCATGGCAGAAATACACTCGGAGGTTTGCCATTGCCTGCCGAGCGACGACCGCTGTTAAGAAAAAACCCCTTTTTCTACATTTTTTTCACTCATTCATTTTTTCACTTTCATTTTTTTGTTCTCACTAAGGGTCTAAAATAATTTTTTGGTGACTTTAAAATTGAAGCACATTCATGTTCTATTTAACATTTCATCAGATAATTTGTTCCGCTTTTTACATGAAACACCAGTTACAACTGAAAAGATTCTTTCTTACTCAGCGCTCGAATTGGTTAACGTAAGAAAATTTTCGAAATTGTCCTTATACTTTTTAACAATTATATACCACATCACATCTTCAGAACGATTAATTACGTAAGCATGTCGAATATTCTTGAATTTTGATCAATTATGCAACAACTGCGTCAAAAGAAAATCCCTTATTTATATGAAGTGTCCCTTTTTTCCCTTTTAATAATTTTTGATGCAAAATATCCCTCAAATAGGGAAATTACCCACAATCTGGCATCACTGTTACAAACATGTAAAAAAGAGCGTTCTCAATGGAGGCGGGGCATCAGATTTAAGAGTAATGTGGCTTATGAAGAGAGAAATCGAGAAATAAAAATTGTTGGGCATATGTGTACATAAATGCCTTGGATTTAGTAATAGAGTATATATATGCATGTTTGCATTTATGTATGTATATTTGTGTATCTACAATGTAAGCAGAGATATAAAGGAATTCTCTTAATTTTCGCAGCGCTATAAATGACCTAGTTCCGAGGAGAGTATGCGCATATATGCATATTCACACAAAACACATACATACATATATATGAATGTGCAGATAATTTACGTATGTATACGGTGTTAAGGTTCTGGACTCTAAAATCTAGAACGTTCAAGGACTGCCGAGGTGTCCTTGCAAAAATGGGTATTTCTGGAAATTGTAATACGTGCAAAATAAAGAGATGCACATCAGGTATGACAAATTAAATTTTAAAATTGTACATACTATTTCAAATTTTCAATTTTGTGGGAAAACGCAATCAAAGTTTTATAATTTCATACAGTTGGTATACAAAAAGACCGCTGGAAAGACACATATCTTCGCCATATTTGGAAAATTTGGTTATCTGTTAGACTGAACATATTATATGTACTTATCAAGCTTATTAATTGCATAATGAAATCTCCAAAAACGTAAATTTTGAGTTACAACTCTAGATTATTAAACGTGCGATATGTATGTACCTAAAAAGTAAATATCCGTTTTTATAGTACATATAGTATAGTTTACATACATTTCTGATAGTACATAGGAGAAGAATCCGACCCTACGATTCCATGTCACCTTTTGGAATCATATTAAACTAATTTAGCTATGTATGTGAAATGGCGTTGGAAATAATCTCACCAAGCAGTTCGTGACAACCCAGCAGTATTGGAGGAAACGGCTTGCAAATTCACTGCAATATTCAGTACAAAAAAGCCATGAGTTTCAGTTCAGCAATCAATGCCTGAAAAATTTACCGAACAAAAAATTAAGCTTTCAGTGCTACTGAAATTTTCTCTGAACGCGTAGTGGAGATTTTAGGGTTATTAACTTTTCGCTGAATGCACAGTGAAGCTTTCAAGCCTACTTAAAGTCTGTTCCAGGCGCTTCACGATTTGCAAGTTTTTACAGGAAGTCCTTCCCGGTCGCCATCTTGCATAAGCTTTATTAATGGCGAAAACAGAAACAGGAGAGTAACGAATGATTACTCCGTGCGACAGTAAATTTTACACACAAAAATGAATATATTAACGAAACTATGGATAAATTATAGTAAAATTGTGTACTAAGTTTTTCTCTCTGACGTCAGGATGTTTTTTAAAGGACTTTGAAATTAAAGAAATATGATTATTTCAAAGAAGTATTTTAAAAAATTCAGTACAATTTAGGATAACAATAAGGGTATCATATAAAAGAAAAAAATCTGTAGAATTATAACAGAATAAATTTTTTATGGAAAAACATGGGTATGGAAAATGTCTTGCATAAATTTTGTGCTTAAATATCATTGAAAATTTGCAATATTTTAAATTTTTTTTTTAATTATTGTTTCGATTTTCTTCCTGCAAACTTTATTGACTTGAAGAGATAACATTTATTATTCGTCCTTGTAAACCAAAAAAACTTTATTGTTTTTAAATTCTACAGAATTTTCTCTCCCATTTGGTAGTACCAAATTGGTACCTACATATATTGTTATTCTAAATTGCCCTGATTTTTTAAGTAATTTTTTGAATTAATCATGTCTTTAAAATTTCAAAGTCATGTGAAAAAAAATACTGACGTCAGAGTGAAAAATTAAAAACGCAATTTTACTCGTGAGTATATCGATATATTCGTGTGTTTTGAAATTGTTTTTGTTTTTTTCGCACGGGAATGCGCGGACTCGTCCATTATCTATATACTCTTGTGGTCAGCTGATTAAGTTAAGTTACATTTCGACCAGTTTTGGTTTTTTATTTTGTTAATCTAATGTTTATAGTTTTTTTTTTTTATAAAAGTCTAGCACATTACCACACTAAAAGCTTCTTTTTATATAAAAATTCGTACGTATCCTACCCGTAACAAACGTTGTCCCACCCGTGACAGAGGAATTTCGGATTTTTTGTATAATAATGAAATTGTTTGTGTTCCTGGTTCTTTGTTTTACTATAAGATTATGAGGAAATGTGGCGATTTCCGAAATAGCTATCACTTCTACCGTTTTTTCAAATTATTGTTGCTTTTCCACAATAAATCTTCATTTAAAAAACGGCTTCGAGTTCAATATAAATTGTTAAATATAAGACATCAAGTTCACACAGAAAAGTGAAATAAATTCGCAGTTTCCGTAAAATAAAACTGCTCCAAAAAGCAGGTTCCTTTTTTGTCCCAGCCGTGACAGAAGAAATAAATCAGATTTTTTCCATATAAAAGTAAGCTCGAATTTTTTTCGTATTGTGTAATAAATCATATAATAGTCAATTTGATGTAGCTTTATCAAAATTTAGAACTGTTGAATAATTTATACTTAAATTTAAACAAGAAAGAAAATTTTGTTCTGTACATATGTCCAAACCGTGACGGCGGAATCGCCCATACAACAATTTTTGTCTAAAATAGGGCCATGAATTTATATATGCGTATGTAAAGAACTTTCAGATCTTCAGATTTTCAATTTATCTGAAATTAATTTTTAGTTTTTCGTAAAATTCTTTGAAAATGGAGAGTGGCCCGCCCACTTATGTATGTCAAATATGTGTGTCTCGAAAACTACTTCACCAATCTGTACCAAATTTGATACACACATTTCGCCTGACCTTCTTGAATACCGTCTTGAAAATTTTTTTAGTAAACAAATATCGCTAACTTTGAATTTTCGAAAATTATGCTTTCTTACTTATAACTGTTTAAGCATTGAAGAAAATGAATCACATAAAAATTTATTGTTTCCTCAACGGTTTCCAAACAATTACATATAAATATAAGTTATTTTTTGGGGCTCAATTTAAGAGTTTACACGGTTCCAGAGATTTGTCCTTATGTATGCGTTTATTAATAATGTAATAAATATAAAGCAATTTATTTTAAAGTCTAAATAAATGTTAATAAAAATTAATTTAATTGATATAAAATTATTTATACTAGTTTACGTTAATAATTTTAAAATTTCTTTTAAAACCTCTAGTTTTTTAATTTTA
>NW_023458560.1:38323829-38327350 GCF_013731165.1 Rhagoletis pomonella
GGAGTATGTTGTTCCCAAATCAATACCAATTGCTACCATTTTGACTTGTTTTTTGCTTATTCTTATACTTGTTAAAACTCTTTAATACTTTTGAAAATTCTTCTATAACTTTAAGATTTTGTGTTAAATACACTTTCGCGTTTGTTTGATTGTTTGTTACAATCTCTTAACGAGTTGTTTATAGCTTGCTTGTTTATTCAATTCTGAAGCGAAGAGCGCGCACAGCTGGTATTTATACCAAATTCACTCGTTTTGGAATGTTCCCGATTCTCTTTCTCGAAATTTCTACATAAATCTACTAGCCGTCGAGATTTTTAGCTGACTGTAGTGCTCACCCTTGTGTGGCCTAAACAAATACATATGTATAGATAGGTAAAGGAACATAAGAGACGACCAGAGAGAGGAGTCTATATTAAATACACTTCACATTTTTACAAACATGTGAAAAAGAGTGTTCTCAATGGTGGCGGGGCATCAGTTTTAAGAGTAGTATTTGTATACATGTGGCTTATGAAGAGAGAAATCGAGAAATAAAAATTGGTGTGCATATGTGTACATAAATGCCTTGGATTTAGTTATAGAGTATGTATATGTATGATTGCATTTATGTATGTATATTTGTGTATCTACAATGTAAGCAGAGATATAAAGGAATTCTCTTAATTTTTGCAGCGCTTTAAATGACCTAGTTCCGAGGAGGGTATGCGCATATATGCATATTCACACAAAATACATACATACATATATATGAATGTGCAGATAATTTACGTATGTAGGTAAACGGTGTTAAAGTTCTGGACTCTAAAATCTAGAACGGTCAAGGACTTCCGAGGTGTCCTTGCAAAAATGGGTATTTCTGGAAATTGTAAAACATGCAAAATAAAGAGATGCACATCAGGTATGACAAATTAAATTTTAAAATTGTACCTACCCAATTTGCGGAAAAAATGATAACCTAGAAGTAGACAAATCTACATACATACATACGTACATATGTACATACCACGTTTAAGAATATAACGAAGTATTTCAAATTTTCAATTTTGTGGGAAAACGCAATCAAAGTTTTATAATTTCATACAGTTGGCATACAAAAAGACAGCTGGATGATCAAGTGTAAATTGCAGCGGAATAGCTGAGCTTGATTGTAGTTGGCTTAACAAATGAAATAGTAGAAAAAAGCGTCAAGAATTTACAAGGCGAGCTTAGCACAGTGCGTAGGCAACTGGCTGAGTCAGTGGGATCGTCGGTTCGAATCCTACTGAAAGAAGTCTGATGAGGAAATATGGTGATTTCCGAAATAGCTATCACTTCAACAATTTTTTCAAATTATTGTTGCTTTTTCACAATAAGTTATTCATTAAAAACGGCCTCAAGCTCAATAGAAATTGTTGAATTTAATTAATTTTTTTTTTTTCTTCCTGCGAAGAATTTTCTCTCCCATTTGGTAGTACCAAATTGGTACCTACATATATTGTTATTCTAAATTGCACTGATTTTTTAAGTAATTTTTTGAATTAATCATGTCTTTAAAATTTCAAAGTTATTTGGGAAAAAAATACTGACGTCAGAGTGAAAAACTAAAAACGCAGTTTTACTATGTTTGGCCCAGAGTTTCGTGAGTATATCGATATATTCGTGCGTTTTGAATTTTATTTATTTTTTTTGTTTTTGTCGCACAGTGTTATCCCTCAAATTTGAAATTATACAAAAAAGTACTCGAATGCAAAATTAGTAAAAACTTGCACTAAAGAATCAAACAGAAAGCATGAAAATACTACAAATTAAAAGTTCGCCTGAAGCAATTTGCTAAGCAAACGTAGGTAGATGAGTATTTACATTCTTCTGAAACATTTGCAGTTCTAATAAATTATTTTTCATTTAAAAGTCATAAAATTAGGAGATTTTCTTAATTTTTTACAGCTGTTGACAGCAGATTGGCGAAGAGCAGAATTTTACGCACAAAGAGAGTGAAAGATGAAAAAGTAAAGTAAAACGAAAACCAACAGAATTTGCAATCACTGTATATACACACACACACACACACACACACACATACTTCCAATTCATGCACAAATAAATACATACGGGAGGTTCCATGGGAAAGTGAACCTCAGTGCAAAAATTATTTTCTTTATAAAACTATAGTTTTTTTTATAAAAGTCTAGCTCTTTACCTACCCAGAACCACATAAATCTACCTTTCAAACTTCTTACAAAAATTAAAAAAAAACATTCAACAAACTTTAACAAAGACAACCCAAAAATTGTAAACCTTTTGTTCAGTATTTATGGGAATGCAGTTTTATAGTCCGTTAAATTTAAGTAGGTAATAGTGAAAATTTCAAGACGCTAGGAAATCGCGCTCATTTTTAGTATTTTTTTTTTACTGACGGTGCTAAGCATTTCTTCTATATAAAAGGCACCATCCTAAGATAAAACGTGAGTGAATTTAACCCCTACTTGGGTTCTTATATTTTTTAATAACCAATCTTTATATATGGACTACACTAAAAGCTCCTTTTCATATAAAAATTCGTACGTATCCTACCCGTGACACAAACGTTGTCCCACCCGTGACATAGGAATTTCGGATTTTTTGTATAATTAAGCCATAATTTTTTTGGAGTTTTTGCTTTGTTTGTGTTCCTTGTTCTTGGTTTTACTATAAGACATCACGCTCACACAGAAAAGTGAAATAAATTCGCAGAATTTCTGTAAAATATATCTGCTCCAAAAAGCAGGTTCTTTTTTTTTGTCCCGCCCATGACAGAAGAAATAAATCAGATTTTTTCCGTATAAAAGTAAGCTGGATTTTTTTTTCGTATATTGTAATAACTCATATAATAGTCAATTAGGTGTAGCTTTATCAAAATGTAGAATTTTTGAATAATTTATACTTAAATTTAAACAAGAAAGAAAATTTTTTCTGTACAAATACCCAACCCGTTGCGGCGGAATCGCCCATACAACAATTTTTGTATAAAATACGGCCATGCATTTATATATGTGTATGTAAAGGACTTTCAGATCTTCAGATGTGTAGAAAGTGTTTGTTAGCTGGTGACTCATGCTGGGCGTGCAAGTGTGCAGAAGTCGAGTCGTCATGCATTCGTTTCGGTATGATGAAACGATTACTCTACTTTGATTAGGCGCGTAATGTGCCGAGTGCCTAAGTTTTCACTTAAAAAGGCCTCATAAAAATTGTTGCATAAATTTGTTATATTTATTGTGTTAAACAAATAAACGAAGTCGAAAAGTAACTCAATAAATATTCACAAAACCCGAATGAATATACGAAAGACTTAAGACGCGAACTTTTATGCTACAGAAAATGAAAAAAAACTACTACCAACTTCTGTTTTTACGTCACCTGTGACAGCAACACATAAATTTATATATGCAGATGAGCATACTTTGTTTAAGGTTCTTTCTCTACATATGTATGTATTGCCTCAGATAACTTCCACATCAAACTGATTTGGGCAGCTTATAAACCATCAACAAGGAAATAGAGGGGGT
>NW_023458560.1:38327450-38329629 GCF_013731165.1 Rhagoletis pomonella
AATTTATTAACAAATCAAGAGCTTCATCAAAGCTACCATTTTCGATATAATTAGAATTAAAAAACTAGAGGTTTTAAAAGAAATCTAATTATTAACGTAAACTAGTATAAATAATTTTATATCAATTAAATACATTTTTATTAACATTTATTTAGACTTTGAAATAAATTGCTTTATATTTATTACATTATTAATAAATACATACATAAGGACAAATCTCTGGAACCGTGTAAACTCTTAAATTGAGCCCAAAAAAGTAACTTATATTTATATGTAATTGTTTGGAAACCGTTGAGGAAACAATAAATTTTGGTGTGATTCATTTTCTTAAATGCTTAAAGACTTATAAGTAAGAAACCATAATTTTCGAAAATTCAAAGTTAGCTATATTTGTTTACTAAAAAAATTTTCAATACGGTGTTCAAGAAGGTCAGGCGCAATGTGTGTATCAAATTTGGTACAGATTGGTGAAGTAGTTTTCGAGACACACATATTTGACATACATAAGACTGAAAAAAAAGTGGGGTTTTGTTGTTGATATCGCCTTATTTTATTGCACCATGTATATGCGCGCTTTTTTATATATCAGAAGCCCCAAAATGCTACACAGTGCGGAATATAATTTTACGAATGGGAACCAAAATAAAACCACACATAAAACTGCTCACACTAGTTTATAAAAATGTATGTATGTATGTATGTATGTATGTATATATGTATGTATGTATGTATGTATGTATGTATTAAAACTTCCCTGCAGTAAAATTTAGAGACTGTCGGGCAAAGCGCTAGTTCCGAACTACATATTTTAGAACTATCTCTGAGCTAGTGGTCTGAAACTACCGATAGTCGACACTATCGATAGTATGCGATAGTTATTTAGAAACCATCGATAACTATCGATAGTTTTCGATAGTCTTTTAAACTTACAATTTCTTACAAAATTAAAATATTTCTTAGAAAATCAGTAAATCGCAAGTTTGGGTTGAAAGTTTGCTAAGTCCATTCCCTGCAGGGAAACCGCGGACTAGTGAATCAAATTTCTAGTTCCGTACTAGGTCTTTATCGCCAAAAACGAACTAGTCCGATATGAACTAAATCCCCACCAGTCCAAAATCGGAGAAAAGTGGTACTTTTAAAAAACTAATTTATTTCAGTTTTTTCACTAGAAATCGATATCTAAAATATTTCTTAGAAAATCAGTAAATCGCAAGCTTGGGGTGAAAGTTTGCTAAGTCCATTTTCAGAAATTTTACAGGATGAAAAAGCTTCTTATAGCCATTTTCTTCAAGAATTTCTGAAAACTTGTATTAAAATATTTTGCGTGATTAAAGCTAAGCAAAACTTCATACGAATCAGAAGGAGTCGTTGCTTATTAAAATAATTCGGTTTTTTTTTAGAGCTATTTACTTCATTTTATGCATATCCATACCTAAAACACCCGCTGAAACAGGAAAGTGCTGGTAAATGTACGCTGCGGAAATATCTTTTATCAAAAGGTGCTTTATCAAATGCGCGGGCAAAGTGACAATAAGCGATAAAACAATAATGTAAGGAAAACAAAAACTATCAAAAACTATCGATAGTATTGAAAACTATCGATGGTGGTAGGATAGTCAAAAACCATCGATAGTATCGATAGTTTCAGACCACTACTCTGAACTGGTGCAAAACGGCTGCAGAGCGGGACAGTTGAAACTTGCGGTGTATGTGTACAAATTCCCACTTCTCGTACAATGTGGAAAGTAGCTCAGCGAGAAGACCTCCGACTGAAGCATCGCTGATCGCAGGTTCAAATCGCGGTGGAGGCAGTGGTGAGTTTTCAGATTAATAAATTTAAACTTTAAAATTTATAAAATATGTAACAAACAGGGGATCTGTAAAGGAAAAGAAAAAACGGAAAAAATATCCAAAAATCGAATCTTAAATGTTTTTTTTTATGAAAAACAAAAACTGTCCAAAACGGAACCGGTTAAAAACTAGTTGCAAAGTGTCATCGCCGTGTAAAACTGGACAGTTGAAAGTATTGCTTGGGTATTGAGCTAGAACTAGTACCATCGGCAAAAGGTCTAGTTTTACGCTAGTTCTGAGCTAGTCAGATTTTCTGCAGGGATATGTTCATATATGCAACAACTGAAGAATTTACCAGATTCGCTCTTTAAGATGTTTTTCTTTTTTT
>NW_023458560.1:38329729-38331741 GCF_013731165.1 Rhagoletis pomonella
AAAAACATCTTAAAGAGCGAATCTGGTAATTTCTTCAGTTGTCGCATATATGAACATATCCCTGCAGAAAATCTTACTAGCTCAGAACTAGCGTATAACTAGACCTTTTGCTGACAGTACTAGTTCTAGCTCAATACCCAAGCAATACTTTCAACTGTCCAGTTTTACACGGCGATGACACTTTGCAACTAGCTTTTAACCGGTTCCGTTTTGGACAGTTTTTTTTATAAAAAACCATTTAAGATTCGATTTGTTGTTTTAGGTATGGATATGCATAAAGTGAAGTAAATAGCTCTAAAAAAAACCGAATTATTTTAATAAGCAACAACTCCTTCTGATTCGTATGAAGTTTTGCTTTGCTTTAATCACGCAAAATATTTTAATAAAAGTTTTCAGAAATTCTTGAAGAAAATGGCTATAAGAAGTTTTTTCATCCTGTAAAATTTCTAAAAATGGACTTAGCAAACTTTTACCCCAAGCTTGCGATTTACTGATTTTCTAAGAAATATTTTAATTTTGTAAGAAATTGTAAGTTTAAAAGACTATCGAAAACTATCGATAGTTGTCGATGGTTTCTAAAGAACTATCGAATACTATCGATAGTGTCGATCATCGATAGTTTCAGACCACTAGTTCAGAGATAGTTCTAAAATATGTAGTTCGGAACTAGCGCTTTGCCAGACGGTCTCTAAATTTTACTGCAGGGACGTTTTAATACATACATACATACATACATACATAAATACATTTTTATAAACTAGTGTGAGCAGTTTTATGATGTGGTTTTATTTTGATTCCCATTCGTAAAATTATATTCCGCACTGTGTAGCATTTTGGGGCTTCTGATATATAAAAAGGTCGCATATACATGGTGCAATAAAATAAGGTGATATCAACAACAAAACCCCACTTTTTTTGCAGTCTTATTAACGTATTCAAAAAAGAGGCGGAAGTAATGCCTTTTTGTTTAAAGAAAGTGTTCTCACTTTGTCATAAAAAAATTTTAATTATTAATATAGAGCGTAAGCAACTATATATTGTATCTTGCGAGGCGATGATTAACATCGACCTACAATCAGTTTCTGAGGGGCGATGAATTAAAAACTGCTATTTAAATTTTTCAATTGTTTACTAAGTGTTGTTTTAACACATATTTCATTTCGTTTATTATAACACAAAGCATTAGTATGTAAATAAGTGAGTAATGGTTAAAGAAGCATTTGAAACAAATTTCTATCCGGCCTTTTTAACCCAAGAAGCCCAATCTATTTGAAAGTTACGTAAAGCCCATACATACGTGCTAGAGGCGTAGGTAACTTAAAAGACAACGTGTGAAGCCTTTAATTGAAGAACACCCTACCTCAGAATCTTAGTCAAAAATGTCCTATCTCAACTAAAAATATATTGAAAATACATTGAGATAGAACGTTGTTTGAATCGGCAACCGTAGTAGGGCGTGTTTGAACTGAATTCTGAAGTAGGACGCTAGTTGGCTTTCAAGCTACGAGTATAGCCCCAAGAAAAATTTAAAATAATGTCTAAAAGAAAACGAGATTAATTAGAATTTCCATAATAGCTCTGTAGGTATTTCTTGTGCAAAGTAAAGCAGTTTTTTACTTTTCTTCTAAAATATCAAATCGGTCAAATAGGGCATTTGGTAGATATGTACATATGTATATATATATATATATATATTCCTATCAACCTTTATCTGATATTGGAACAACATGCTTCACTGTGCAATACACCCAAACTTGGGAAGAAAACACCACCTTCCTTTTGATTCTCTTTCTATCTGAGTGTTTTGTTATTGAATACACAACCATACATACAATTGTATATGCATATGCATACATTCATACGCACTGTAAAGAGGGCTGAAAATTTGAAAGAAAATTCCGGCCGGATGGCAGACTGGTGTAGAAATTTCGAGAAAGAGAATCGGGAACATTCGACGAAGAGTGCATTTGGTATAAATACCGGCTGTGCGCGCTCTTCGCTTCAGAATTGAA
>NW_023458560.1:38331841-38332579 GCF_013731165.1 Rhagoletis pomonella
CGTATTGAACTTTTTTCCATATAAACATGAATTTTTTGTGGAAGAATATGCGCAATTCTTCCACAAAAAATTCATGTTTATATGGAAAAAAGTTCTGAACGCCTTCAAAACTTTATATAAAAAAAAAATATATTAAAATCAATGCGATTTTTTAGCCGCTGAAAACTTGCACTAGTTTTACTAAAATTTTATAATCTTGTTAACTGCATGCCCAAAAAATGTAAAAAATTCTGGTTACAAAGCTCGACATTTAGAATTTGTGGATTTTTCCTAAATTCTGTATAAAGTTTGAAAGTGCGATTTATATGGTTATGGTTTTTGTTAAAGCATGAACCATGTTTTATAAAAAATATCATAAAAATTATGGCTTGAAAAACATTGCAAACATTAAATGCGAAACAGCATTTATCCACTTTTGACCGCCACTGCATTTTGAATATACATACACGCATATGCATGTACATATGTGGATACGTCCATGATTTCGTACCGATTCGCATGTTGCCGTATATTTCACGAAAATCGGAATACGATGGATTCAATGACAGACCCGGAAATCTACGAAAATGTTGTCACTAGCTGCAAGCAGCCCTCTGTCTTTTAAATGCTTCAAGAGATGTTAAGGACACTTAGGTTAGGACAGTTAATCAATGTCCACTAAAAAGAAAAAAAACATTATTCTGGAACGGTACAACAGATAATAAAACAAGTTAAGAAAAGCGCCGGGTACTGTTTAGT
>NW_023458560.1:38332589-38333067 GCF_013731165.1 Rhagoletis pomonella
CTTGTAAGCAGGATAAGTGTCCTAGACCGCTCACGATCAACTACCGCTCAAAAATACCTTTCAACTTTGCATGTCGATACTTTCGCCCAGCGCTCGATACCACAGCGTACAGGTTGCCATAGGTACCCCCTCTATTTCCTTGTTGATGGTTTATAAGCTGCCCAAATCAGTCTGATGTGGAAGTTATCTGAGGCAATACATATGTAGAGAAAGAACCTTAAACAACATACGCTCATCTGCATATAGAAATTGCAGTGTTGCTGTCACAGTTGACGTAAGAAAAAAAGTTGGTAGTAGTTTTGTCATTTTCTGTAGAATAAAAGTTCGCGTCTTAAGTCTTTCGTATATTCATTCGGCTTTTGTGAATATTTATTGATTTACTTTTCGACTTTGTTTATTTATTTAAAACAATATAATAAATTTATTCAAATCAAAATGACAAAATTAGTTTAAAATTTATTAACAAATCAAGAGCTTC
>NW_023458560.1:38333167-38337589 GCF_013731165.1 Rhagoletis pomonella
ATTTGTTAATAAATTTTAAACTAATTTTGTCATTTTGTTTTTAATAAATTTATTATATTGTTTTAAACAAATAAACAAAGTCGAAAGTAACTCAATAAATATTCACAAAAGCCGAATGAATATACGAAAGACTTAAGACGCGAACGTTTATTCTACAGAAAATGAAAAAACTACTACCAACTTCTGTTTTTACGTCACCTGTGACAGCAACACTGCAATTTCTATATGCAGATGAGCGTAGGTTGTTTAAGGTTCTTTCTCTGCATATTCATTGCCTCAGATTACTTCCACATCAGACTGATTTGGGCAGCTTATAAACCATCAACAAGGAAATAGAGGGGGTACCTATGGCAACCTGTGCGCTGTGGTATCGAGCGCTGGGCGAAAGTATCGATATGCAAAGTTGAAAGGTATTTTTGGGCGGTAGTTGATGGTGAGCGGTCTAGGACACTTATCCTGCTTACAAGGCGACAACTTTGGGTTTTTGTGGGGGCTCTGACTGGGCAATGTCCAATGGGAATGCCGCAATGTGCCGCAGCTGCCAATAGGACGACGAAGTGGAATCATCTCAGAACTACCTTCTCAACTGCCCTGCCTCTGCGAGGCTCAGGCTTAAACATAGTACTTCGTAATTGCTCCAGAGGAACTCTCCACCGCGGACATCAGCTGCTTGCGGAACTTTATAACTAAACAGTACCCGGCGCTTTTCTTAACTTGTTTTATTATCTGTTGTACCGTTCCAGAATAATGGTTTTTTTCTTTTTAGTGGTCATTGATTAACTGTCCTAACCTAAGTGTCCTTAACATCTCTTGAAGCATTTGAAAGACAGAGGGCTGCTTGCAGCTAGTAACAATATTTTCATAGATTTCCGGGTCTGCCATTGAATCCATCGTAGTCCGATGTTCGTGAAATATACGAGAACATGCGAATCGGTATGAAATCAAGCATGTATTCACATTAGAGTGGTCCAAAAAAATAAAGTCGGAGTTTTAATGCCGGCACACCCTAGGATTGATCAATATCGAAAAAAAAATATACCCCTATTTTTTATTTTGAAATCAAAAAATATTTAGGGAGTGCTCAAAGCGCTCAAAATTTTCCATGTATTTTATATGGAAAAAAAACATCTTTTCGTAGAAATAGTGTAGAATTCTTGAAAATCAAGATTTTTCGATCGGAAAACTTTACTTATCTTCAGGAGATTCCCAGTAATAATACTCAATTGTTTCTTTAACAATTTTTTCATGGTAACTATATTTTATAGGTCCTCCAAAGCCCTTAAAAAATGCAATGGGGGCGCAATAAAAAATCTTTAATCATAAAAAATGGTTTAAATAAACAATTGGATATTAAAACTGGAAGTCTCCTGAAGAGAACCACAGTTTTACGGTCGAAAAATATTCATTTTCAAGAGTTTTATACCATTTCTACGAAAATTTTTTTTTCTCCATATAAAATACATGGAAAACTTTGAGCGCTTTGAGCACTCCCTAAATATTTTTTGATTTCAAAATAACAAAATATGGGGATTTTTTTTTTTTTTGATATAGATCAATCCTAGGGTCTGCCGGCATTAATATCCAATTGTTTATTTAACCATTTTTTATGATTAAAGATTATTTATTATTATTTTATTATTTATTATTTTTTTGACATACATTTTTGGACCACTTTAATGCACATATGTATATACATATGCGTGTATGTATATTCAAAGTGCAGTGGCGGTCAAAAGTGGATGAATGGTGTTTCAGATTTAATATTTGCAATGTTTTTCCAGCTATAATTTTTTTTTTATATATAAAATATGGTTCATGCTTTAACAAAAACCATATAAATTTCGAGTTTTTAAACCAGAATTTGTTTTAAATTTTTGGTGTGCAGTTAACAGGTTATTAAAATTTTAGTAAAACTAGTGCAAGTTTTCAGCGGCTAAAAAATCTCATTGATTTTTAATAGTTTTTTTTTTTTTGTATAAAGTTTTGAAGGCGTTTTGAACTTGAACATGAATTTTTTGTGGAAGAATATGTTTTGCGAAAAAAATAAAAAAAGTCAACGCCAGTTTTCCTAAATTTCGTTTTTATGAGAAAAAGCCGTCAGCAAAAAAAATATTAAAAACCAATGCGATTTTTATCCGCTCAAACTTGCAATAATTTTACTAAAATTTTAACTGCATACCCCAAAGATTTGAAAAAAATTCTGGTTAAAAAGCTCGAAATTTAGATAAAAATTTGTGGAATTTTTCTAAATTCTGTATAAAGTTTGAAAGTGTGTTTATATGGTTTTGGTTAAAGCATGAACCATATTTTTATTTAAAAAAAATATCAAAAAAATTTAGCTTGAAAAACATTGTAAATATTAAAAACCAAACACCATTCATCCATTTTTGACCGCCACTCTATATGCTACGCTCGTACCTACTCGAATTCAGCGATAGCATTTTCGTATATTTCACGAAAGATCAGACTATTTTACAGTGAATTCAATGCTAGCCCTGTTCAAGAAAGTCGAATAACGATGGATTCAGCAATAGCGCCGAGCATAAGTATAGTACATATCGTCGATGTTTTTGCAAAACCGCCTAAATCGCCGTTCTGGCAAAAATGAGATTTGGTAGCCCTGAACTCCAGACTTCGAGATTTATGCATGATAACGATTTCTACGCGAAAATTTGGGCGACTCTGCTTACATCAAGCGTTTGAGGAACAAAATTTTGTCAATCAGTTACTCATCATTGGCAAATCAAAAGCAACATAAAAGTTTTTACTGCGCAATTTCTGCAGCATTTTAGAAAATATTCAGTTCAGCATCAGCAACATGTCATCAGGAAAGCACCAAGTGTACATTATCGCGGTAACTATTACGTAGCTCGAACGCACCCGCTGTTACAACTGCCCAACTGACAAAACGTTGCTAGAAATTTAAACTGACCGTGATACTCTAATAATTCGCGCAACACTGCGGATGTGATTGCAACTGGAACAAGCCCAATAGTATGGAAAGGGCGCTGAAATGCAAAAAAGCCACAGCTAGAATTTTTACTGGATAAAACGATGAGAACTTATCGAATCGATGAAATGCTTCACAATTAATCCAAAAAGTGCATTTTGGTTTTTTAGTTAGTTACGGCTTTTTTTATTTCAGCAACGATTTCACACCCTCATTGCGAGAGTCGTGTCGAATGCAAGTCGTTTTTCGAGAGTCGAATCGTATCGAAAATTTCACGTCATTGCCTAAAAGTTCCACTCGACTAGTGTATTAAAACGGAAAAACTTGGCAGCACTGTATACAGCCCTATTCTGCATTTCGATTACGTTCCCGCATTCCGCTCCGCTGGAATCGAACTTAGGTATTCTGCGTTACGATCGAAACGAAAGAAGAAGAGGAAGACAGAAAACATCTTTCGAAATTAGCTGTTTGCCTAGGAATGTGTGAAATCGAAACAAAACAAAGAGATATTTGCCACCAAACTATAGCAGCATATGAAGTTAATGTTTGTAAATATTTTAAAATAACTAAATATACCTAGCATCACTGTAATTTAAAAATAAAATTTAAGTGGATACATAATTATAAGAATGAAATCCATAGCCGCGGCGTTATTGTTTGAAGAGAAGAACGAGTCCCAGATTGCTGATGCGGAAGTTGAAAGGCGGAGATTTAGGGACATGTTTGATCTTTTCTAGATGAGTGAAGAGTCATAAGGAATTCATCTTGTACTCTATTACTCATCGTTTAAAGTCAGTGAAATTATAAACGTTGTTTAGAGCAGTCCACAACATTTGCATTTACTACAGAGTGAAAAATTTGAACTCAAACAAATCCCATTTTAAAAGCCGTCAGGAGGAGGGGAAGAACAAAGCTTATCTTTCCAAAGCAAATCGAATTCGAGACAACATACGCACCTCTTTTTAAAAAGTTAGTAAAAACGAGTGCAATAATAAAAGCATCTTTTTTTATGTAAGTTCACATTTTATGTATGTATGTATCTATGTGCATACATCGATTAATTTTATATAAAAAGAATAAATTGTATTCAGTGCATTTCACAGTCTTATTTATAGATAATGTAAACAAAAACGCCTGGACTTCCACTTTGAAAACGTCGCGCAATATACCTTTTGGTTGCCATTATTTGAGCCAATTTTTCGTATTGCCCGCATTACCGCTCGCGAAAACACAGAAATCGAGAAAATTCATTTATGATGACTTTTACAATCATGCATAGTATATTTTACTTAAATTTGTTATAAAATTTTATTATTTAAACCCACGAAAATAACAATTGCAACGTTCTCCGTCAACAAATTTGCAACTTAGAAAAACGGAACTACGATCGAAATGTAGAATAGGTATAATCGTAAATTTCGAAGATTGATCGAAAGGAAACGGAACGCAGAATACCAAAGTTGCCAAACGGA
>NW_023458560.1:38337689-38342044 GCF_013731165.1 Rhagoletis pomonella
TTCATTTCACTTCCCCGATAACGCAAAACGGGAATTGACGCTCTGGAGATCTATTCAAACAAACTAACTGTAAAACCGCATTTATGTATTTCCAACTGAATCTAAAAATCTGAATATTCTGATCCGTTTTTATATGCATATGTACATAGAGATGGTGCTAAAGAATAACATTCTAATAAACAGGGTTAGGATTTTAAGGCATTTACCTATTTTGTCTGCTTGGTTGTATCTGTAAACAAATTAAAGAATTACACGTTTCATGTCTTCCTTGATTAAAAATATAAATTTTAATTTTTCCTTTTTCTGCCTTTTTTGCATATTTTGCCTTTTTAATATTTATCTCCTCCTTTTTATACTTTTATGTTTTACAACACTGGAATTCGTTCCTTCAGCTGATTGCTTGTCTTTCTTCACCTTACGTAGTGAGTACATGATGAATTCATAAAGAGCGGTGTTACCGGCAAAATTGTTCTTATTGCCATTGTGCGTGTAATTTGTTAGTTTATTTTTTGATTTTGTTCTACCACTACCACCTTATATGAATTCGCCTTTGGTGGTGAGTTTCTTGTAAATTAGGTTTGAAATTCGTGTCCGTAATTTGTTTGTAAGTCAAATATTTGCGAATATTTGAAATACCTAAGGCCGCTTGTTATAATTTCGTTAAAATCCACGGCTACATAGAAGAATTGGGGAAAACATACTTTTGACTGCTGTGGAATAAAAGTAAACCACGACAAGCTTTGAATTGGAGTTTGGTATCTGTAGATGTTGAGATGAACTAAAGTTCCTTCAAATCAATGCTTCGCGATATTCGCATGAGGCTATGCCTGAAAATTTTAAAATGCACTTAGTGGCATTGTGCTACTATGATAGCACAGCCGAGTAATCAAGTTTAAAAATATGATTTTTGTTGTTATTTAATTTTGGTTCGTTTTTTTATAAAAGTATAGTTCATTCTTAAACAACATCCGTATAGTATGTAGGATCCTTGATTTGTTTGTTTTCATCAGCCACTGCGCTCAAATCAAATGCAAATACGAAAAACGTACTTAATAAATTAAATAAAAATTATTGGTATTGCCACACTGCAACCCTGCTGCGAGGCTGCAAAATGTAGACGCGTAAAAAAAATACCTTTGAGTGTGACACAATGTAGGCGGCGTCATTTTCCAATTTTGTAGGGAAAACAACAACAACATAGATTGTAGGTCAGAAAATGTCTTAAAATGTAGACGTCTACATTTTGAGACACTATTTGGAACGAACTGTGAACACCCCAAGAAAATCTGTATGCTTATTTGCATAACGAAAAACAAACTTATAATGCCCCTAAATCACATAAAATCAATGCGCAACGCGAGACTTGTAGAAGTCAATATTGTGGAAATTACTACACAATAAAATTGCGCAAACCTTATTTTGGAGAAACGTTGCTGAAGTAAATATGTATGTGCAAGAAATATAAATGTGCGTTATATATTTTGATAGCTTTAGCTTTAAAACGCAAAAAAATAATATTAAAAAAATTTAATTTTTTTTACGTTCTTATTCATACATATTTTACAGCATGATATAGACACCAAAATGTCAAAACTATACTAAAAATCTCGCACACAAATTATTGTACAATCAGCCCTATTCTGCATTTCGACTCGAATCGAAATTTTCTCCGTTTGGCAACTTTGGTATTCTGCGTTCCGTTTCCTTTCGATTAATCTTCGAAATTTACGATTATACCTATTCTACATTTCGATCGTAGTTCCGTTTTTCTAAGTTTGCAAATTTGTTGACGGATAACGTTTCAATTGTTATTTTCGTGGGTTTAAATAATAAAATTTTATAAAAAATTTAAGTAAAATATACTATGCATGATTGTAAAAGTCATCATAAATGAATTTTCTCGATTTCTGTGTTTTCGCGAGCGGTAATACGGGCAATACGAAAAATTGGCTCAAATAATGGCAACCAAAAGGTATATTGCGCGACGTTTTCAAAGTGGAAGTCCAGGCGTTTTTGTTTACATTATCTATAAATAAGACTGTGAAATGCACTGAATACAATTTATTCTTTTTATATAAAATTAATCGATGTATGCACATAGATACATACATACATAAAATGTGAAGTTATATAAAAAAATATGCTTATATTAATTATTGCACTCGCTTTTACTAACTTTTTAAAAAGAGGTGCGTATGTTGTCTCTAATTCGATTTGCTATGGAAAGATAAGCTTTGTTCTTCCCCCCTCCTGACGGCTTTCAAAACGGGATTCATTTGCGTTCAAATCTTCCACTCTGTAGTAAATGCAAATGTTGTGGACTGCTGTAAACAACGTTTATAATTTCACTGACTTTAAGCGATGAGTAATACAGTTCAAGATGAATTCCTTATGACTCTTCACTCATCTGAAAAAGATCAAACATGTCCCTAAATCTCCGCCTTTCAACTTCCGCATCAGCAATCTGGGACTCGTTCTTCTCTTCAAGCAATAACACAGCGGCTATGGATTTCATTCTTATAATTATGGATCCACTTAAATTTTATTTTTAAATTACAGTGATGCTAAGTATATTTAGTTATTTTAAAATATTTACAAACTTTAACTTCATATGCTGCTATAGTTTGGTGGCAAATATTTCTTTGTTTTGTTTCGATTTTACACATTCCTAGGCAAACAGCTGATTTCAAAAGATGTTTTATCTCTTCCTCTTCTTCTTTCGTTTCGATTGTAACGCAGAATACCTAAGTTCGATTCCAGCGGAGCGGAATGCGGGAACGTAATCGAAATGCAGAATAGGGCTGAATAAGACAAGCACGAGCAAAATATCAAAATGTTTTTGATTGTACCGCAATAATTGTGCAATTTAGTACAAACAACCCCATACACCACACAATCGACCGACGTAAGGCCGATATTCCGCAATGTTTTTATACCAGATAGAGGCCCTATAACGCGGCGTATGCAAAAAAAAATTCCGGGTTGTATTTCCCTTGTAAGAGTTAACAAATAAAACTTATAAATACATATAAAATTTTAAGACTTTAAATAACAAAAAAAAAATTATTTTCGTTTAAACTACATAGTAATATTATTCATAATTTTCAAAAATTCATTTCTGCCAGCCAAAAGTATCAAAATGGGGCATTTGTGAACAAAAACGTATCAATTAATCAAATCTTAAAATTTATAAAAAGTAGTAACAAAAATGATACAATTGTATCAAAACGGCAACGCTGGCAGAGAGTCCACTCCAATATTGTTGAAATAGTTGACAATAGTCTGCTTTTAGCTTCAGGCGCTAAACGGTTAATTAGTATATCAAGCAATCTAGAAATAATTTTAGATTCCTCCACTGAAAGCGAACGCTCGGATGTAGAATCTAGAGGCATTAAAAAATGTAAAATTAAAGCCCAATTGAAGTCATATCTTAAAGAAAAACGAGCTCGGTGAAAATCCCCTCAATTGGTGGCAAACTAAACAAAAATACGAAAAATTTACAAATCTGCCCCTGTCGACTACTAGTTTAAAGCACTGTACTCGTTCAATGTTCTAATAATTTTCAAATTTTTTAAGTAATAAAAACGGCGACTTAAGTTGATTATAGCTTTTTTACTGTTATTCCTAACATTCGCATTCGCATTCCGAAAATTCGCGTTCCGAAAAAAATATGACCTTCGAAACCTCCCTAGACGCCACAATTATTGATTTCTAGAAACAACTGAAGTAAGAGCTGCCAGAATACAGTCAAAAGATCAAAGTTACCATTTTATTAAAATTAAAGCCCTGTTCCAGTTACTTCACGATTTTCAGGTTTTATAGGATTTAAAGGAAATGCTGTTTTCGCCATTAATAAACCTTATGCAAGATGGCAACCGGGAAGGACTTCCTGTAAAAACTTGCAAATCGTGAAGCGCCTGGAAGAGACTTCAAATAGGCTTGAAAACTTCACTGTGCATTCAGCGAAAAGTTAATAACCCTAAAATCTTCACTACGCGTTCAGGGAAATTTCAGTAGCATTGAAAGCTTCATTTTTTGTTCGGTAAAATTTTTCAGGCAATCAATGAACTGGGTTGTCTCGAACTGCTTGGTGAGATTATTTCCAACGCCATTTCACATAGCCAAATTGGTTTAATATGATTCCAAAAGATGACATAGAGTCGAAGGATCGAATTCTTCTCCTATGTACTATCAGAAATGGATGTAATATGTATATTTACTATAAAAACGGATATTTACTTTTTAGGTACATACATACATATCGCACGTTTAATAATCTAGAGATGTAACTCAAAATTTTCGTTTTTTGAGATTTCATTATGCAATTAATAAGCTTGATAAGTACATATAATATG
>NW_023458560.1:38342144-38350365 GCF_013731165.1 Rhagoletis pomonella
TTTTTACAAACATGTGAAAAAGAGTGTTCTCAATGGAGGCGGGGCATCAGTTTTAAGAGTAATGTGTGTATACACGTGGCTAATGAAGAGAGAAATCGAGAAATAAAAATTGTTGTGCATATGTGTACATAAATGCCTTGGATCTAGTTATAGAGTATATATATGTATGTTTGCATTTATGTATGTATATTTGTGTATCTACAATGTAAGCAGAGTTATAAAGGAATTCTCTTAACTTTCGCAGCGCTTTAAATGACCTAGTTCTGGGGAGAGTATGCGCATATATGCATATTCACACAAAATACATACATACATATATATGAATGTGCAGATAATTTACGTATGTAAACGGTGTTAAGGTTCTGGACTCTAAAATCTAGAACGTTCAAGGACTGCCGAGGTGTCCTTGCAAAAATGGGTATTTCTGGAAATTGTAGTACATGCAAAATAAGGCGTTGCACATCAGCTATGACAAATTAAATTTTAAAATTGTACATACTATTTCAAATTTTCAATTTTGTGGGAAAACGCAATCAAAGTTTTATAATTTCATACAGTTGGTATACAAAAAGACCGTTGGAAAGACACATATCTTCGCCATATTTGGTTATCTGCTAGACTGAACATATTATATGTATGTACTTATCAAGCTTATTAATTGCATAATGAAATCTCTAAAAACGTAAATTTTGAGTCACATCTCTAGATTATTAAACGTGCGATATGTATGTAAGTACCTAAAAAGTAAATATCCGTTTTTATGGTAAATATACATATTACATACATTACTGATAGTACATAGGAGAAGAATCCGACCCTACGATTCCATGTCACCTTTTGGAATCATATTAAACTAATTTAGCTATGTGAAATGGCGTTGGAAATAATCTCACCAAGCAGTTCGAGACAACCCAGTTCATTGATTGCCTGAAAAATTTTACCGAACAAAAAATGAAGCTTTCAGTGCTACTGAAATTTCCTCTGAACGCGTAGTGGAGATTTTAGGGTTATTAACTTTTCGCTGAATGCACAGTGAAGTTTTCAAGCCTATTTGAAGTCTCTTCCAGGCGCTTCAGGATTTGCAAGTTTTTACAGGAAGTCCTTCCCGGTCGCCATCTTGCATAAGGTTTATTAATGGCGAAAACAGCATTTCCTTTAAATCCTATAAAACCTGAAAATCGTGAAGTAACTGGAACAGGTCTTTAATTTTAATAAAATGGTAACTTTGATCTTTTGACTGTTTTCTGGCAGCTTTTACTTCAGTTGTTTCTAGAAATCAATAATTGTGGCGTCTACGGATGTTTCGAAGGTCATATTTTTTTCGGAATGCGAATGTGCGAATGCGAATGCGAATTTTCGGAATGCGAATCTCTGCGAATGCGAATGTTAGGAATAACAGTAAAAAAAAGCTATAATCAACTTAAGTCGTCGTTTTTATTACTTAAAAAAATTGTAAATTATTAGAACATTGAACGAGTGTACAGTGTTTTAAACTAGTAGTCGAAAGGGGCAGATTTGTAAATTTTTCGTATTTTTGTTTAGTTTTCCACCAATTGAGGGGATTTTCACCGAGCTCGTTTTTCTTTAAGATATAACTTCAATTGGGCTTTAATTTTACATTTTTTAATGCCTCCAGATTCTACATCCGAGCGTTCGCTTTCGGTGGAGGAATCTAAAATTATTTCTAGATTGCTTGATATACTAATTAACCGTTTAGCGCATGAAGCTAAAAGCCGACTATTGCCCGCACCCTGGTTAGACAGGCTTAGAGCCAGCGTTGCCGTTTTGATACAATTGTATCATTTCTGTTACTACTTTTTATAAATTTAAAGATTTGATTAATTGATACGTTTTTGTTCACAAATGCCCCATTTTGATACTTTTGGCTGGCAGAAATGAATTTTTGAAAATTATGAATAATATTACTATGTAGTTTAAAAGAAAATAATTTTTTTTTTTTTGTTATTTAAAGTCTTAAAATTGTATATGTATTTATAAGTTTTATTTGGTAACTCTTACAAGGGAAATACAACCCGGAATTTTTTTGCATACGCCGCGTTATAGGGCCCCTATGTGGTATAAAAACATTGCGGAATATCGGCCTTACGTCGGTCGATTGTGTGGTGTATGGGGTTGTTTGTACTAAATTGCACAATTATTGCGGTACAATCAAAAACATTTTGATATTTTGCTCGTGCTTGCCTTATTGTACAATAATTTGTGTGCGAGATTTTCAGTCTAGTTTTGACATTTTGGTGTCTATATCGTGCTGTAAAATATGTATGAATAATAAATAAAATTTTTTTAATATTATTTTTTTGCGTTTTAAAGCTAAAGCTGACAAAATATATAACGCACATTTATATTTCTTGCACATACATATTTACTTGAGCAACGTTTCTCCAAAACAAGGTTTGCGCAATTTTATTGTGTAGTAATTTCCACAATATTGACTTCTACAAGTCTCGGGTTGCGCAATGATTTTGTGTGATTTAGGGGCCTTATAAGTTTGTTTTTCGTTATGCAAATAAGCATACAGATTCTCTTGGGGTGTTCACAGTTCGTTCCAAATAGTGGCTCAAAATGTAGACGTCTACATTTTAAGACATTTTCTAACCGTAAAATCTGTGGTGTTGTTGTTTTCCATACAAAATTGGAAAAGGACGCCGCCTACATTTTGTCACACTCAAAGGTATTTTTTTTACGCGTCTACATTTTGCAACCTCGCAGCATGGTTGCAGTGTGGCAATACCAATAATTTTTATTTAATTTATTAAGTACGTTTTTCGTATTTGCATTTGATTTGAGCGCAATGGCTGATGAAAACAAACAAATCAAGGAAAAGAAAGAACAAATATTAGCAATTGGTAATTAAGTTAAACAATAAAAAATTTTCAGAACCGAAATCGAAATACGACATATAAAAAATGGACGCAAAGAAGAAATGTCTGGCAACCACAGTAAAGTTTTGCGACGATTTTGCGACGACTGCTATAAAGGAGTGCTCACAATTTGATGATAAAACTGTCTCAAAATGTAGACGTCTACAATTTGGAACGAACTGTGAACACCCCATCTGTTTTTTGTTAAAGCAAGTATGTAATATTAAATTTTTTTATAACTATGGATTTAATTATAAAATCTTATTTAGTATTTGTTTTTCAAATAAAAGTTTATAAAATTACAGTTGTGTTTGCTTTTGATATTTTTTATGCTTGGAAACTGATGCTTTTTTTTTCAAGATCGCGGCAACGCTGCTCTGTGCCTATGTATACATTCGCATTCGCAAAACATTCATATCATTTGATTCGAATGCGAATGTCAATGTGCATGTCCAATTAAATAGTTATATAAAAAAATACATACTACACGGATGTTGTTTAAGAATGAACTATACTTTTATAAAAAAAAACGAACCAAAATTAAATAACAACAAAAATAATATTTTTAAACTTGTCAAAATTTGGTGCGGTTATAATTCTTTCGACCACTGTACATAACTTGGCTTTGATTACTCGGCTTTGCTATCATAGTAGCACAATGCCACTAAGTGCACTTTAAAATTTTCAGGCATAGCCTCATGCGAATATCGCGAAGCATTGATTTGACGGAACTTTAGTTCATCTCTTCATCTACAGATACCAAACTCCAATTCAAAGCTTGTCGTGGTTTACTTTTATTCCACAGCAGTCAAAAGTATGTTTTCCCCCAATTCTTCTATATAGCCGTGGATTTTAACGAAATTATAACAAGCGGCCTTAGGTATTTCAAATATTCGCAAAAGGTTGACTTACAAACAAATTACGGACACGAATTTCAAACATAATTTACAAGAAACTCACCACCAAAGGCGAATTCATATAAGGTGGTAGTGGTAGAACAAAAGCAAAAAACTAAACTAACAAATTATACGAACAATGGCAATGGCAATAAGAACAATTTTGCCGGTAACACCGCCCTTTATGAATTCACCATGCACTCACTACGTAAGGTGAAGAAAAACAAGCAATCAGCTGAAGGAACGAATTCCAGTGTTGTAAAACATAAAAGTATGAAAAGGAAGAGATATAAATATTAAAAAGGCAAAATATGCAAAAAAGGCAGAAAAAGGAAAAATTAAAATTTATATTTTTAATCAAGGAAGACATGAAACGTGTAATTCTTTAATTTGTTTACAGATACAATCAAGCAGACAAAATAGGCAAATGCCTTTAAATCCTAACCCTGGTTATTAGAATGTTATTCTTTAGCACCATCTCTATGTACTTAGATGCATATAAAAACGGATCAGAATATTCAGATTTTCAGATTCAGTAGGAAATACATAAATGCGGTTTTACAGTTAGTTTGTTTGAATAGATTTCCAGAGCGTCAATTCCCGTTTTGCGTTATCGGGGAAGTGAAATGAAAAGTATAAAATTAACACCGAAATAAATGCGTGTTGTTTTCAATAACGTAGAACGATAATTCAGCCTCAGGGAAATTGGACGTGGCCCTCCCACCTATGTATGTCGAATGTGTATGTCTCGAAAACCACTTTACCAATCTGTACCAAATTTTATATACACATTGCGCGGACAAAATCCATGCCCTCTACAAATATCGCTAACTTTCAATTTTCGAAAATTATGGTTTCTTACTTATGAAGGAAAATGAATCACACAAAAATTTATTGTTTCCTCAATGGTTTCCATACAATTTCATATACAATTTATTATGGTGGGCTCAATTTAAGAATTTACGTTTTTTTCAACATTGAATCACACGGTTCCAGAGATTTGTACTTATATATGTATTTATTAATAATGTAATAAATATAAAATAATTTATTTCAAAGTATAAATAAATGTTATGCGAAATTAATTTAATTGATATAAAATTATTTATACTAGTTTACGTTAATAATTTTTAAATTTCTTTTAAACCCTCTTGTTTTAGAATTTTAATTATATCGAAAATGGTAGCGTTGATGAAGCTTTGATTTATCAATACATTTTAAAATTAATTTTGTCATTTTGTTTTTAATAAATTTGTTATATTGTTTCAAATAAATAAACAAAGTCGAGGAGTAGCTCAATAAATATTCACAAAAGCCGAATGAATATACGAAAGACTTAAGACACGAACTTTTATTCTACAGAAAATGGAAAAAACTACTACCAACTTCTGTTTTTACGTTACCTGACAGCAAACTGAAATTTCTATATGCAAATGAGTGCAAGATGTATTAAACAAGGTGTGATTGACAACTCAGATCGGCTCCCTTTTAAGGTACTATTATGCCAAAAAATATAAACAAACGATTCATAAACAATTTTTTCAATTTGACTTTATAGGATGGTTCTTCTGGGAGCAATGTAAAATTCAATCACACTTTGTTGAATACATTTTGGATGAGCGTAAGTTGTTTAAGGTTACGATGGCAAAGGCGATGAAAAAAAAATTCAAATGGTGCAGAATGTACGTATTGAGATGTGACGCTGCACTTTTAACTGTTACACTTGTTGCGCCATAGATGATTGTAAATATTACGAACGTTGTAATGTTGTTGCAAATTCACTGTGTGTGCTAGTTTCATTACGGTGCTAGTTCAATGATAGTGGTAATAATGTTGCTTCTACTTCTCCTCTTCAGTGCTGGTGTGCCAGTGAAGCCAGAAAATGGGCCAAGAAAGGTTTGATAGTTGGTATGCTTCTCAGTGACTATATTTAAATATGTATGTATATTAGTTTCGTTCCCCAAATTTTCTAAATAAAACCTGTAAAACTGTTAAAAAGCAAAATTGCTCTCAGAGAAAGAGATAAAAACCAAATGGTACGGGAACACTTTCCGGGGAAAAAACTGGTAAAAGTGCCAAAGCGCCATTTTTTGTTTGCATAGCAGTTTTTTATCATTTTGGGATCTGCTAAATTATACGCAAATACCCAAGCAAATTAACCAAAATACTTACATATAAAATTTGTTATTTCTCGCTGCGATATATTTAAAAGGTGAAAATTCAAATGTACTTTTGTTTTTGCTTATTCAACTTTCAAATCGTTTGAACAGCTGATGGTTTGACACTTTACCAGATTTTACCAGCAAAAATTCGTCGGGTAAAATCTTGCAATCTCTGACAAAGAGAGTACCAATTTTACTCTCTCATTTCTCCCCTACTTTGCCAGAGAACCGAGTACGGAAACGCTTTCTGGTAAATTCCAACTTTTTGCGAGTTGGGGAACGCAAATATTATTTGTGACTGGTACTTTAAAGCTGAAGCAAATTCATAGCTGGTAGATAGCAGCGGTTAATGTCCAAAAGGCATAGTTTCCAAATAAACTGGATAAGTGAATTTAACAGGTTTTACGTCACGTAAATGGTTACAACAGTATCATATTTGTTATTAATGTTAGAAACTATTTTTCCAAAAAAGGATCGCCAATAATATCGGGTTGACTTCAGGCGGAATTTGTGTATCTGGTTGAGGTTGTCCCAATGGTGGACTGTTCGATTGGACTTCTTGGAACGTTAAATTCAGTTTCTTCAACAAAGTTTGAATCAGGTGCACATGTTCTGCAGAAAACTAAATACATAGCTCCTGCCGGGATCGACAATAATATCGCATTCGATATTTATATTTAAATTTAGTTTTAAGAAGAAACATTTTTAAGTTTTATGGCCAATTTCACGAAAGCAATTTAAATAAAAAATGATTTTAGTTTTTTGAATTTACAGAAAATAAGAATATTTTTCGTACTCGGTGGTTATTGCGCCCACATTTTCGAAAATTTCGTGAAAATGACTTTCTGTATTTTGTCGCATCTCGTGAAATTATTGCATAGATCCTTCCCAAAAATTTCAGAGTCTCGAAAAAATCTTGCATGTCTGATTGCAATTGCTTACTCAAAGGAAAAGCCGTGGAGTGCACTTCGTGGGGATTCCAAGCGAACTCCTTGGAGGGCTGCCACCTAACCTAAGTGTCCTTAACATCTCTTGAAGCATTTAAAAGACAATTCCTAATGTCACATTGAGAATAGGTAGCAATTTTCTCTCTAATCGGAAATGCCTTAAATCAAAACCAGACATCAATCTCTTTTACTTTTAAATGGAATTGGCAACCTTATTGCGAGTGTCGACTAGTTGTAGATAAACGATTCTTAGTCGATTATCGACTATCCATGGTATTACCAATGTTGTTTTCTCGTTCAATAAATGAGTGTGAATAGTTTTTAGTCGCTCATCCTTCTAGAAACAAACAGTACCACAATACCATGGGAAAGTGACAATCGAATAATAGTCGTTCAGCTACGACTAGTCGACACTCGCAATAGGGGTGTAAATGTAAATGTATGCAACTAAGTTCCATTTTGGCATTTAACTCTGGCCACGAGTCGTCACATACGATATCGTACTACTCGTCACGTAAAAACACATTTTACGAATTATGGGCTTGTTCGAGTTTCAATCACAACCGCAGTGTTGCGCGAATTATTAAAGTATCAAGTTGGGTTTAGATTTTTGGCAACGTTTTATCAATTGGCAACTTAAATTTTCATCAGGGCTGCAGTCTTGCCGCTTTTATTATGTGCCTCGAACAGGCCCTTTGACATACGTGAACGTACTTTTTGTCCCATTCACCTTACACTGCCTGACATATCACATAATTTCCTTTCGTATCGTTTTCGATCCGTGAACGGATGTTACGATTCGAGCCCTGGTTGCATATATTGGGCATTTTCATCAATAGCTTAAAGAAACTAAATAAAGGACTGCTTCCAGCTAGTGACAACATTTTAGTAGATTTCCAGACCTGCCATTGAAAGTCGGATTACGATGGATTCAGCAATAGCGCCGAGTATAAGTATAGTACATATGTATGTACGTACATATCGTTAGTATAGTATGAAAAGGGCGCTGAAATGTAAAAAGGCCACAACTAACTAGAATTTTTTATTGGATAAAATGATGAGAACTTATGACTCGATGAAATGCTTCACAATTAATCCAAAAAGTGAATTTTGGTTTTTTAGTTAGTTACGGCTTTTTGTATTTCAGCGACGATGTGAGATACGCCCTTTCTACGGTATATGGATTAGCGATATGTATTCGTATATGCACAAAGGTACATACTCTGTTTATGAAACCGAAGGCCGCCAAAACTACATATAAAAGAAAAGAAAACGCACATACAAATTTCTTTTTTTCAAATAAATTATTTGCTCATGTTATATTTTTCAGTCTT
>NW_023458560.1:38350465-38352893 GCF_013731165.1 Rhagoletis pomonella
CGAGCAAATGTTATAAGGATTAGATCTGTACTTTAGCGCCTAGTTTTAAGTATATATTAGATTGTTAATTAGTGTTTAAGAGAAAATGCTTGTAAAAAAGATTAAGACTGAAAAATATAACGAGCAAATAATTTATTTGAAAACAGAAATTTTTATGTGTGTTTTCTTTTCTTTTATATGTAGTTTTGGCGGCCTTCGGTTTCATAAACGGAGTATGTACCTTTGTGCATATACGAATACATATCGCTAATCCATATACCGCGGAAAGGGCGTATCTCAAATCGTTGCTGAAATACAAAAAGCCGTAACTAAGGGTGTGTTCACAAATGCATCAAGCCAAAACATGAGTCTCTTTTAATTCTAAACTGTAATTGATGGAAATGTTCAATATGCGCAACCACTCTTAAATGCCTAATTGGAACTTAGTTGCGTAAATAAAGCATTTGCATCAGTTATAATTTAGAAGTAAAAGAGACTGATGCTTTGGCTTAATGCATTTCTGAACGCACCCTAACTAAAAAACCAAAATTCACTTTTTGGATTAATTGTGAAGCATTTAATTGATCATAAGTTCCGATGTTTTCATCGTTTTATCCAGTAAATATTCTAATTGTGGCTTTTTGGGATTTCAGCGCCCTTTCCATACTATTGGGCTTGTTCGAGTTGCAATCTCAACCGCAGTGTTGCGCGTCAGTGTGAAATTCTAGCAACCTATTGTTAGTTGGGCTGTTGTAACAGTGTTGCAGATTTTCATCAGTACAGCAGTAATGCCGCTTTTATTACTAATCCGCCCTATGTTGAATATCGTTATCGTCAGTAAAAGTGACGATACGGCCATCGTCAGCCATGTTACTGATGCGCTGACGATCGTTGACGGTGACGATGATGGTGTTTCGTTTTTAATATTTACAATGTTTTTCAAGCTAATTTTTCTTTGATATTTCTTTATAAAAATATGGTTCATGCTGTAACCAAAACCATATAAATCACACTTTCAAACTTTATACAGAATTTAGAAAAAATCCACAAATTTTTATCTAAATTTCGAGCTTTTTAACCAGTATTTTTTAAAATTTTTTGGTTATGCAGTTAAAATTTAGTAAAATTAGTGCAAGTTTTGAGCGTCTAAAAAATCGCATTGGTTTTTAATATTTTTTTAACATAGCATCTCCACAGGCAAAAAATGTTGGCTTCAATTTGTCATTTTGTTTGTACGTTTTATCAGTGCACTTGCACAATATTCGCATTCGCAAAACCTCCGCATTGATTATTGCGAATGCGAATGTTAAAATTAATGCGGAAGCTTCGCGGTTGCGAATGCCTTCAAAACTTTATACAAAAAAAAATAAAAATATTAAAAATCAATGCGACTTTTTAACCGCTGAAAACTTGCACTAATTTTACTAAAATTTTAACTGCATACCCAAAAAATTTGAAAAAATGCTGGTTACAAAGCTCGACATTTAGATAAAAATTTGTGCGATTTATATGGTTATGGTTTTTGTTAAAGCATGAACCATGTTTTATAAAAAATATCATAAAAATTATGGCTTGAAAAACATTGCAAATATTAAATACGAAACACCATTTATCCACTGCATTTTGAATATACATACACGCATATGTATGTACCAGGGTTGTTGCGAATATTCGCATTCGCATTCGCAACCGCGAAGCTTCCGCATTAATTTTAACATTCGCATTCGCAATAATCAATGCGGAGCTTTTGCGAATGCGAATATTGTGCAAGTGCACTGATAAAACGTACAAACAAAATGACAAATTGAAGCCAACATTTTTTGCCTGTGGAGATGCTATGTTAAAACGGTCCCCTACGTCCCCCTTCTTTTGTAATTTAAAGTCAAAGAGTAAGCTCCTTCAACAGGTATTTCCAGATAACCCTTAATTAGGTATGAATTATGTAACTATCGAATATTATTTGTCAAATCAGCTTGAAAACAGCAACTCACATCGTCGCTGAAATACAAAAAGCCGCAACTAACTAAAAATCCAAAATCCACTTTTTGATTGATTATGATGCATTTCATCGAATCATAAGTCCCCACATCGTTTTATGCAATAAAAAAATATAGTTAGTTGTGGCTTTTTTGCATTACAGCGACAATGTGAAATACCATACTGTACTATATTAACGATATGTTAAAAATTTTCGTTCATTCGCCTCAAAATAACAAAACTGATTTGATGGCTTATGTATCGACAGCGGTGAGTAATTAAATGCGACTGCCTGCAACTAGAAAAAGTCGACCTCAGCTAATCAAAACACTAATTACAAGCTATTCATTACAGGTGAACCTTTCCAAGAAGTCACCCGGGAACTAAACAGATCTGAGACCTTCATCGTCCAATAACACTGTGGAACAAATTCAGGTTAGCAAAAGTTAGGTCGATTCTGAGAGTGAGGGGT
>NW_023458560.1:38352993-38354323 GCF_013731165.1 Rhagoletis pomonella
AAAAAATTCATGTTTATATGGAAAAAAGTTCAATACGCCTTCAAAACATGAAAAAAAAATTATTAAAAACCAATGCTATTTTTTAGCCGCTCAAAACTTGCACTAATTTTACTAAAATTTTAACATTTTTTCTAAATTCTGTATAAAGTTTGAAAGTGTGATTTATATGGTATTGGTTAGAGCATGAACCATATTTTTATAAAGAAATATCAAAGAAAAATTAGCTTGAAAAACATTGTAAATATTAAAAACGAAACACCATTCATCAATTTTTGACCGCCACTGTATATGCTACGCTCATAGCTACTCGAATTCAGTGATAGCATTTTCGTATATTTCACGAAAGATCGGACTAGGTACAGTGGATTCAAGAAAGTCGGATTACGATGGATTCAGCAATAGCACCGAGTATAAGTATAGTATATATGTACGTACCTACACATCATTCGGCCCTATGCTGAATATCGTCATCGTCACCGTCAACGATCGTCAGCGCATCAATAACATGGCTGACGATGGCCGTATCGTCACTTTTACTGACGATGACGATATTCAACATAGGGCGGATTAGTATGGGCCTGTTCGAGGCACGTAATAAAAGCGGCATTACTGCTGTACTGATGAAAATCTACAACACTGTTACAACAGCCTAACTGACAATAGGTTGCTAGAATCTCACACTGACGCGCAACACTGCGGTCGAACAGTTCCAATAGTATGGAAAGCGCACTGAAATCCCAAAAAGCCACAATTAGAATATTTACTGGATAAAACGATGAGAACATGGGAACTTATGATTCAATTAAATGCTTCACAATTTGGTTTTTTAGTTAGGGTGCGTTCAGAAATGAATTAAGCCAAAGCATCAGTCTCTTTTACTTCTAAATTATGACTGATGCAAATGCTTTATTTACGCAACTAAGTTCCAATTAGGCATTTAACAGTGGTTGCGCATATTAGACATTTCCATCAATTACAGTTTAGAAATAAAAGAGACTGATGTTTTGGCTTGATGCATTTGTGAAAACACCCTTAGTTACGGCTTTTTGTATTTCAGCAACGATTTGAGATACGCCCTTTCCAAAAACCACATAAATCACATATACTAACAATATGTATATGCACATAGGTATTTGGATAACCCGTTTAGAAACCGAAGGCCGCCAAAACTACATATAAAATAAAAGAAAACGCACATACAAATTTCTTTTTTTCAAATAAATTATTTGCTCGTTATATTTTTCAGTCTTAGTCTTTTTTTTACAAGCATTTTCTCTTAAACTCTAATTAACAATCTAATATCTACTGAAAACTAGGCGCTAAAGTACAG
>NW_023458560.1:38354423-38356355 GCF_013731165.1 Rhagoletis pomonella
TGCAGAACATGTGCACCTGATTCAAACTTTGTTGAAGAAACTGAATTTAACGTTCCAAGAAGTCCAATCGAACAGTCCACTATTGGGACAACCTCAACCAGATATACAAATTCCGCCTGAAGTCAACCCGATATTATTGGCGATCCTTTTTTGGAAAAATAGTTTTTACATTAATAACAAATATGATACTGTTGTAACCATGTACGTGATGTAAAATCTGTTAAATTTACTTATCCAGTTTATTTGAAAACTATGTCTTTTGGACATTAACCGCTGCTATCTACCAGCTATGAATTTGCTTCTGCTTTAAAGTAGCAGTCACAAATAATATAGATAGTATACATATTTAAATATAGTCACTGAGAAGCATACCAACTATCAAACCTTTCTTGGCCCATTTTCTGGCTTCACTGCATTCACTGCATTTGCAAGAACATTACAACGTTGGTAATATTAACGTCACATCTCAATACGTACATTCTGCACCATTAGAATTTTATTTTTCATCGCCTTTGTCATCGTAACCTTAACCAACGTACGCTTATCCAAAATGTATTCAACAAAGTGTGATTGAATTTTACATTGCTCCCAGAAGAACCATCGTATAAAGTCAAATTAAAAAATTGTTTATGAATCGTTTGTTTTTTGTCATAATAGTACCTTAAAAGGGAGCCGATCTGAGTTGCCAATCACACCTTGTTTAATACACCTTGCGCTAATCTGCATATAGAAATTTCAGTTTGCTGTCAGGTAACGTAAAAGCAGAAGTTGGTAGTAGTTTATTCCATTTTCTGTAGAATAAAAGTTCGTGTCTTAAGTCTTTCGTATATTCATTCGGCTTTTGTGAGGTGCTCCTCGACTTGACAAAATGACAAAATTAATTTTAAAATGTATTAACAAATCAAAGCTTCATCAACGCTACCATTTTCGATATAATTAAAATTCTAAAACAAGAGGTTTTAAAAGAAATTTAAAAATTATTAACGTAAACTAGTTTAAATAATTTTATATTAATTAAATTAATTTTTCATAACATTTATTAATACTTTGAAATAAATTGTTTTATATTTATTACATTATTAATAAATACATACATAAGGACTAAAGCACTGCAAATATACCAGCAGAAATACTCTTCACATGTGTACATGAGTAAATGGAACATATATTTTAGAGTACTTAAAAAGATAGGAACAAAAAAAGAGAACATCATAAATTTGAGGAACTGAGCAATGTTACTCAACAGAGCTCTGCTACATAAAACACTGTTCCGCTTTTCCAGAGTACTTGAGTATGTTGATTGCATTCAGTAGTATTTGAAAACTTCATAGGAAGTATAAGAATACTTATGAAGTTTTTTCTTTTAAATGTTAGCATTTAACATAATGTTAAGAAAACATACATACATTTTCTTTTTATTCCAATATATACTTAAAATATTGTTTTACATTCTGGCCGAACGCTTCAATGTTTGCAAAAAAGTTCGAATCTTTCATACATATACATGATTTATGTACATATGTACATATTATGTAATTTTTTTTTAATATCGAAAAATGTGTGCCCATTTTCCCGCATCATGTCCTTATGGCCAGTTTTTATTTTCAAATTGATATTTTCATTTCCCAATACCAGGCGCTCATACATGTGAAGTAAAAAGTTTTCTATTTCTAAGCAGAAAATTGTTTGTATAAATTTTTAAATTTCCAAAATTCTACTTTGTGAATTTCCAAAGGCTTCTACAAACGAATTAAAATCTTCTACAAACAAATGTATGCGTATGGAAAGCTTGCTACTTCATATGTATGTGCGCCTGGTATTGGGAAATGAAACTATCGTATTGTACAAATAAAAATTGGTTCTTTGTATAAAATGAGTCCACTTTCTTTATAAAAATATGCTGTTGGCTAAATATTCGGAGTGCCCTACGTT
>NW_023458560.1:38356455-38358860 GCF_013731165.1 Rhagoletis pomonella
TTTTTTTCCTTTTCAACCAGTCCTCACCTGGCCAACAATTTAACAAATTTCTATTTGATGTACATACATACATGCATATGAACATAAATACATTCGTACGTAAGCAAACACGTATGGCACTGTTTTTGGATCATAGCCAAAATGTATTCAACAAAGTGTGTTTGAATTTTACATTGCTCTCAGAAGAAACGTCCTATATGGCCTCCGCACACTAGCCTGCTCAGTGGGACTGAGCAGTCTCCCTGAAGGAAAGATTGGTCCAAATGCTCGATAAATATAGTCGTGAGTATAGTAGTTTTGTATCTAGACCGAAGATAGTCCAAAAATTTAAAGCATAGTAATGTAAAATAGGTGAATTGTACTAAAAGTGGTCCGAATGTAATGCATAAGGTATGAGTTTTGTTCTAAAATTGGTTACAATGTCACGCAGTAGCGGACAATGAGTATGATTAACGATTTACTGATATGTAGGCACTTAGGCAACGAATTTTCGTGTGCGGCGTTGGCATGTAGAGAGAGTATCCGCTTAGAAAATCTGAGAACCCCGGTTCGAATCGCAGCTGGCGCAAGTCATATTTATGTTTTTTTTTCCCCCAAAATTGGTTACAATGTAATGCAGAAGCGGACAATTGGTCCGAGCCTAGGACATTCAATGTTATATGTAAATAGAATTTTACATGTTTTCGGACCAAACTTTGGACTACTTACAATCACTTGTAGTCTAGTTTTTGGTGTGCTTTAAGTCTATTCCGAGATCCTACAAAGAGGTTTCAGTTTTGTATACATGAACTACGATTGATTGTGTTAGTGCACGTGGCACATGCAAACAAAACGAAATACCCTGCAGAAAATGTATCTAACTATAAGCTAACTTTAAGTTGATTAGGAAGGAGCTATAAGTCACTTATTATCTGTATATTTTCTTTGACGAAAGCTAACTATATTTCTATGGCGATGGCCGCGAAATTGTCAAGGGTGGTTACCTCTGCATTTTATGTAACTAGCTTGTAACTAACTACTTTTGGGCATAAAATATATCAATAGGAAAAAGAAAATATTTTTTTTTTTTTTTTTTAATTTTCTTTATTTTTTTTGTCACATTTCATATTTGTTTACATATTCTGCTGTAAGTGGTCCCATATTCGAACACCGTCACACATAACTTCAAAATGATAATATGAAATTTCGATCTTCCTTTTATTTGTCCTCAATTCGAAAAAGTATTTGCGAAGTGCAGGATATTTAAATAGAAACGCGTTTAAAGAAAACAATCTCGAGCTTTACTCCTGCATTACTTGTCCACTTGTTTCAAGTTAGCTTTTTGTAGCTAACTACAAGTTATATATTTTATAGAAATCCCGCAAAAAAGCTAACTACAAGTCGGTTATTTTTTATCAATTGTTATTTTTTTTTTTCTGCAGGGTACAGAACATGCTATGTGTGCGTGTCAGTCCACCGTCAATCCGCGATTTTCGCGAACTTAAATAAACGAGGTAAACTCGAACTCTCTTCCCCCTCTTATCCACACAAAACCGGTTTTAGGCGGACTGAGCAGTCCAGTGTGCGAAATTGAAAAAAAATTTGTATGAATTTTGAATCGTTTGTTTATATTTTTTGGCATAATATAGTACGCGTCAAGCGACAATATGTACATACATGTGTATGTTCGTAAATCTATCCATTAATACTGTGGTTAAAAAAAAAACGTTTCTACAGATGTTGGTCTGTAAGAGCACAAAAACTTTATTGTTAAGTAATAAAAATGCATACATACCATGTACATATAAATATGTACATATGTACATATATCGTCGTTTAAAGTGCAAAACCGCGTATCAACAAAATGCAAAACCGCGTATGTGAAGTTGTAGAAATCATTTTCTAGAGAGTGAAAACACTCATATTTCAAAATGGTTCTCTTTTTTATAAAGCAATCGCATTTCTGGCTAGTATATTTCAGGACGAATGGATAAGGATTGAACCGAGAGCTTGTGTGAGCAAATCCAATACATACATACATACCCAACGGGGCCAGAAGCGCTCCATTAGTTCTATTGGAGCGCTCCATATTCAGCAGTAAGTACTCCCTTCCTAATTTCATACTTCATTGTATTTCAACATTGTGTGTCATTACAAAGAAGCCCTCCCTTGCTACTCCCAAAGAAGCCCTTGGTGAGCGCTTCAACTAAAGCATTTAAAAAGCGAAGCATGGAAATTTTTTTTTATATTATATTTTTGTTTTAATAAAAGAATGGCGTTTTTGTAAACCATTTGATGGTTTTATTAAGTGTACTTATAAACATATTTTTTTTTCTCTTTTCTATGTGGTATACATACGAAAATACATACACTGCCGGAACAAAGTACTGTCACATCAAATTTATCACAATATATGCAACAATTCT
>NW_023458560.1:38358960-38360965 GCF_013731165.1 Rhagoletis pomonella
CAAAACCGCGTATCAGCAAAATGCAAAACCGCGTATGTGAAGTTGTAGTAATTATTTTCTAGAGCGTTAAAACACTCATATTTCAAAATGGTTCTCTTTTTTATAAAGCAATCGCATTTCTGGCTAGTATATTTCAGGACGAATGGATAAGGATTGAACCAAGAGCTTGTGTGAGCAAATCCAATACATACATACATACCCAACGGGGCCAGAAGCGCTCCATTAGTTCTATTGGAGCACTCCATATTCAGCAGTAAGTACTCCCTTCCTAATTTCATACTTATTGTATTTCAACATTGTGTGTCATTACAAAGAAGCCCTCCCTTGCTACTCCCAAAGAAGCCCTTGGTGAGCGCTTCAACTAAAGCATTTAAAAAGCGATGCATGCACATTTTTTTTTATATTATATTTTTGTGTACTTATATATAAGTGTACTTATAAACATATTTTTTTTCTCTTTTCTATGTGGTATACATACGAAAATACATACACTGCCGGAACAAAGTACTGTCACATCAAATTTATCACAATATATGCAACAATTCTCATTCTAATATTTTTCCATAATTTCGTATAAAAATATAGTTCATTCTACAACAAAAAATTTAAAAATATAATTCCTAAACTCTGTGCAAAACTCGCGAAAATTCCACAAATTTTCATGAAAATTTTCAACTTTTTAATCAGGTTTTTTAGAATTTTTTTGAGTATGCAGATTTGTAACCCAAACAATTTTCTTATAATAAAGTGCAAGTTTTAAGTAGCTAGGAATTACCGTTGATTTTTGGCATTTTTTTTGACGCAGTCTCTTCCATACAAAATTTTTTTTCGAAAATACTTTATATGGAAAAAAGGCAAAACACCTTCAACAAAAAAAATTTTCACAAAAAGCAACACGATTTTTGACTAACTCCGAACTTGCATTTTTTACTAGAATTTAATGGGCTGCAAAACTGTATTAAAAAGTTGAAAATTTTTATGAAAATTTGCTGAATTTTCGCGAGTTTTGCACAAAGTTTAGGAATTTTATTTTTATGTTTTTTGTTGTTGAATGAACCATATTTTTATAGAAAATTGGCGGAAAAATATTAGAATAAAAATTGTTGCGTATATTGTGAAAAATTTGCTGTGCCAATACTTTCTTCCGGCAGTGTACATATGTACATACATGTTTGCACATAAATTAACTTTTTTCAAAGGAAAATATTTTATGTTACTACTTAAAATGAATTTTATTTCTGAGCATTGTTAGAAATTTAAAAATTTATTTTTTACTTTGCTTTTGTACTGCTCCGTACTTCCTCCTTTGGGGTGTAGCTAACTTTCAGCCCCGTTGGGTACGTACACAGGTCGCCAAGAATATAGAATTTTCTGGAATATTTGTATATAAAATGTACATATGTATGTACATATGCATAGGTATAGAATTTTCTCTTCGTAAGCTGTGATCCAAAAACCGTGCCAAACAATTGTCTACTTACGTAAACGTTATTGAATACGTACAAATGTATTTATGTATGTATGTGCATACATATTAATTTATTAAAACGTACGTCAGTGTAGTGAGAACTGGTTGAATAGGAAAACAGAGTCTATATGGGCAAATCCAAGGCACATTAAACAGGTAGTATCAGTAGAGCAAAAACAACATTTGCGTGTATTTTGTTGTTGCTTCTGGTATCGAAAGTGTCAAAAACTGTTCTGAATTTTTTCTTCTAAATCAAAGCGTGCCATGTGAAATACAAAAAAATTGAAATTGGAAAAAATAAAAATTGATGCAACTTTCTTTCCTAGTAAACTTGTTTGCTTCTCGAAGCATTGATCCATCCTTTGCAAGGCCCAGTAATCAGCGGTCGTGCTGCCGAGTTGGGCGAACGTTCCAAAAGCTGCTATTCAACCGCTTGTTTTGTATGGGAAAAGGTTTCACATGCAAATGGATTTTAACAATTCAGAATTTTAATTCAGTTTCTTCAACAAAGTTTGAATCAGGTGCACATGTTCTGCA
>NW_023458560.1:38361065-38362604 GCF_013731165.1 Rhagoletis pomonella
ACAAAGTACTGTCACATCAAATTTATCACAATATATGCAACAATTCTCATTCTAATATTTTTCCATAATTTCGTATAAAAATATAGTTCATTCTACAACAAAAAATGTAAAAATATAATTCCTAAACTCTTCGCAAAACTCGCGAAAATTCCGCAATTTTTCAACCCAAACAATTTTCTTATAATAAAGTGCAAGTTTTAAGTAGCTAGGAATCACCGTTGATTTTTGGCATTTTTTTTTGACGCAGTCTCTTCCATACAAAATTTTTTTTCGAAAATACTTTATATGGAAAAAAGGCAAAACACCTTCAACAAAAAAAAAATTTCACAAAAAGCAACGCGATTTTTGACTAACTCCGAACTTGCATTTTTTACTAGAATTTAATGGGCTGCAAAACTGTATTAAAAAGTTGAAAATTTGCTGAATTTTCGCGAGTTTTGCACAAAGTTTAGGAATTTTATTTTTATGTTTTTTGTTGTTGAATGAACCATATTTTTATACAAAATTGGCGGAAAAATATTAGAATAAAAATTGTTGCGTATATTGTGAAAAATTTACTGTGCCAATACTTTGTTCCGGCAGTGTACATATGTATGTACATACATGTTTGCACATAAATTAACTTTTTTCAAAAGAAAATATTTTATGTTACTACTTAAAATGATATTTATTTCTGAGCATTGTTAGAAATTTAAAAATTTATTTTTTACTTTGCTTTTGTACTGCTCCGTACTTCCACCTTTGGGGTGCAGCTAACTTTCAGCCCCGTTGGGTACGAACACAGGTCGCCAAGAATATAGAATTTTCTGGAATATTTGTATATAAAATGTACATATGTATGTACATATGCATTGGTATAGAATTTTCTCTTCGTAAGCTGCGGTCCCAAAAACCGTGCCAAAAATTGTCTACTTACGTAAACGTTATTGAATACGTACAAATGTATTTATGTATGTGCATACATATTAATTTATTAAAACGTACGTCAGTGAAGAGAGAACTGGTTGAATAGGAAAACAGAGTCTATATAAAGAGCGAATCTGGTAATTTCTGCAGTTAATGCACAAACACATACATATGTTTTAATACACACATACATACATTTTTATAAACTAGTGTGAGCAATTTTAAATTTTGGTTTTATTTTGGTTCCCATTCGTAAAATTATATTCCGCACTGTGTAGCTTTTTGTGGCTTCTGTTCTATAAAAAAAAGCGCGCATATGCATGGTGCAATAAAATATGGTGATATCAACAACAAAACCGCTCTTTATAGATAGGATTATCTTCCACTCAGCCGTCGATATACATACATACATACGTACACTGTCCTCTTGAAGGCAAAATGGCCTATTTCAAAGTTTTTCGGAACTGTTGTTCTTTAAATGCTCCACTAGTTGGCTTTCAATCTACGACTATAACCCGAAGAAAAATTTAAAATAATATCTAAAAGAAAACGAGATTAATTAGTATTTTCAGAACAGCTCTGTAGGCATTTCTTGTGCAAAGTAAAGCAGTTTTTTACTTTTTCTCTAGAATA
>NW_023458560.1:38362704-38364257 GCF_013731165.1 Rhagoletis pomonella
ACAAAGTACTGTCACATCAAATTTATCACAATATATGCAACAATTCTTATTCTAATATTTTTCCATAATTTCGGATAAAAAATATAGTTCATTCTACAACAAAAATTTTAAAAATATAATTCCTAACTCTGTGCAAAACTCGCGAAAATTGCGCAAATTTTCATGAAAATTTTCAACTTTTTAATCAGATTTTTTAGAATTTTTTGAGTATGCAGATTTGTAACCCAAACAATTTTCTTATAATAAAGTGCCAGTTTTAAGTAGCTAGGAACTACCGTTGATTTTTGGCATTTTTTTTGACGCAGTCTCTTCCATACAACAATTTTTTTCGAAAATACTTTATATGGAAAAAAGGCAAAACACCTTCAACAAAAAAAATTTTCACAAAAAGCAACGCGATTTTTGACTAACTCCGAACTTGCATTTTTTACTCGAATTTAATGGGCTGCAAAACTGCATACTTAAAAAAATCTGATTTAAAAGTTGAAAAAAAGTTGATGAAAATTTGCTGAATTTTCGCGAGTTTTGCACAAAGTTTAGGAATTTTATTTTTATGTTTTCTGTTGTTGAATGAACCATATTTTTATACAAAATTGGCGGAAAAATATTAGAATAAAAATTGTTGCATATATTGTGAAAAATTTTGCTGTGCCAATACTTTGTTCCGGCAGTGTACATACATACATGTTTGCATATAAATTAACTTTTTTCAAAGGAAAATATTTTATGTTACTACTTAAAATGATTTTTATTTCTGAGCATTGTTAGAAATTTAAAAATTTATTTTTTACTTTGCTTTTGTACTGCTCCGTACGTCAGCCTTTGGGGTGCAGCTAACTTTCAACCCCGTTGGGTACGTACACAGCTCGCCAAGAATATAGAATTTTCTGGAATATTTGTATATAAAATGTACATATGTATGTACATATGCATAGGTATAGAATTTTCTCTTCATAAGCTGTGATCCAAAAACCGTGCCAAACAATTGTCTACTTACGTAAACGTTTTTGAATACGTACAAATATATTTATGTATGTACATACATATTCATTTATTAAAACGTACGTCAGTGTAGTGAGAACTGGTTGAATAGGAAAAGAGAGTCTAATATAAAGAGCGAATCTGGTAATTTCTGCAGTTAATGCACAAACACATACATATGTTTTAATACACACACATACATACATTTTTTTAAACTAGTGTGAGCAATTTTAAATTTTGGTTTTATTTTGGTTCCCATTCGTAAAATTTTATTCCGCACTGTGGAGCATTTTGTGGCTTCTGTTCTATAAAAAAAAGCGCGCATATGCATGGTGCAATAAAATATGGTGATATCAACAACAAAACCGCTCATTATAGATAGGATTATCTTCCACTCAGCCGTCGATATACATACATACATACGTACACTGTCCTCTTGAAGGCAAAATGGCCTATTTCAAAGTTTTTCGGAAATGTTGTTCTTTAAATGCTCCACTAGTTGGCTTTCAATCTACGAGTATAACCCGAAGAAAAATTTAAAATAATATCTAAAAGAAAACGAGATTAATTAG
>NW_023458560.1:38364357-38371630 GCF_013731165.1 Rhagoletis pomonella
CGAAGAAAAATTTAAAATAATATCTAAAAGAAAACGAGATTAATTAGTATTTTCAGAACAGCTCTGTAAGCATTTCTTGTGCAAAGTAAAGCAGTTTTTTACTTTTTCTCTAGAATATCACATTAGTCAAATAGGTAATATAATATGTACATATCGTTACCTTAATTCACAAAGGGCCTAATCAACACTTTTTTTGAAACTGCATTTTTCACAGACTTTGGTAGCAGGTATTAAAGTACACATTCAGTTAAAATTTTAAAGAGTTGGTACCAATTACAACAGAGGTGCATGCCGCTTTTTAAAAAGTCGTACCTGTTTTTGATACTCTTTTTAAAATGTTTTTATTATTTTGCTTCTCCTGTAAAATAAAAAATTTGTTGGTTGGGGCCTTTGTGAATTAAGATTACGATATGTACATACGTATATAACATGTCCACTATTTTCTTATCAATCTTTATCTGTTGTTGATACAACATGCTTCATGGTGCAATACTCCCAAAGCCAGAAAACATCACCACCCTTTTGACTCTCGTTCTCGCTGAGCGATTTGTTATTGAATACACAAACATGCATACATACATACATACAAACGCATTTATATAAGTTACGGGATTTTCTACTAAAATCCCTAAAAAAATATATTTTTGAAAATTGGGTTGTGTCAACCTTTATTGATAAGCAGCAAGACTAAGACTAAATTTTACAATTGGAATTACTTAAAAGCTAACTTACTAGCACCGGCCAATCGTTGACGCTGATTCTCTGAATTGCCAAACTGGGCTGCGCGTGTTGACGGTGGCTTTCTGTTGCTGACGGTGCGTCTGGCTTTTGCTGTGGGAAACGTTGTGCAACCCAAGCTGCACTTCCGCTCTTATTATTGTGCTTTTGCTGATCACTCAAAGTGACGATCAGCAAATGTTAACGTGTTCCATGTTAACACTTCCCCTCTTAAAAACGATCGTCCTCGAGCGTTTATTAAAAATAGGGTAGGTTGTTGAAATTTACGTAAGTATTCTGATCATTAGGGGGCTCCTTGGTTTTATTTGAGTTTATATTTGCCAAAGGAATCTGGTAAGTTTCTGGAATCGGAGATATTATTATTTTGTTCTGGTGCTTTTTCCAAAATTTGCAAAAAATTATAATGGCAACTATTGTGGTTGCAACTGCTCCAAGTGAAAGTGAGCTATTGGATATTGTTGCTGTTTTGAGGATATTTATTCTTCTTATGTTGTCGATATGGAATTCTTTTAAAGCTTCCAGAGAAAGTAATTCGATTCGATTTTTTTCAATTGGTGCAGGTTGTAGGACTGCTGGAATAGCAGGCAGCGGAATCAAATCGTAATTAATGTAGAATTGATTATTTATCTGTAACGTTGAGTTATGAAAATTAATAAGGTGTGTCCCTGACACATTTTTTTGCATTCCGTCAGCATGTATTTCGCCTTTGAAGCCATTAAGTAGTAATATACCGGGTTTTATCTCTTCAATTTCTTGGATGTGTTGGCCGTTCGTTATGGTGCAAGATGAATTCAAACTATTAATTACTCTAGGTATACAACTACTATTACTTATATTTATTAAATGGGTTTGCTTACAAATTTCAATTTTCTTATAGCTATCGCACAATTTCTTAATTCCATAGGTATCTTTTGTACCTTTTAAAATTTTTTCAAATTCGACATTAATTATGGTTTTATTTTCTTTAACAACTGGTCTAATAATAATTTGTTGAAAATTTTCTTGAATAGTTAGTGGTATTTTTACCAAGTAAAAAATTGTCATATTTTGACTTATTACATTTACATTCGATATTTCTAATGCTTCTTCGGCACTCTTAAATGGTATTTAATCATCTTCTAGTTTTTCTAAAGCAATTTCAATTTCATTTTTATTTAACAATAATGTGTTTAAAATATCTTTCTTTGCCCATTGTATGGCGTACTTTATATTAATCAATTCTTCTTTTATTAATCTTATCCTATTTTGCAAATTAGTGATTGTTTCATTTTCTATGTAAGTGTCTTTCCTTATACTATTAAACAGATTATTTACTATCATACTTATATTATTAATTTTTTCGTAAAAAATTTCGTTTATTAATACTTGTTTATTATTGTTGCCATTGAGTTTATTAAAATTATTGTTTATTGCCTCCAGATCTTCGTGATCGGGGCTTCCGGCAATGTATTTCCAAGCCGTTCCTAAAATGTTTATGGATCGTTTTTGTTGTTTTTTTCGACAGGTTTTATTGTTTCTAAAATTTGCAGAGATTGTGTTAATTCGTGTTTTAATAGGGGGTATAGGATTGTGTCCTTAGGGATGTCAGAGGAGGTGAAACTGTACATGTCCGTCAGGAATTTTTCGTATTTTTTGAGGTCGATTACGTGTATTAGCCTAAAGGCTCCGTTCTGAATTTTGGCAAGTCCGTCATTTATCGTGACTAGTTGTGCAGTAGAGTAGTCGTAAATGTCTATTGATGCCGTTATCGGGTAAATAAGGAGGAATCTGGAAGGGAAAAATTAATTTAGATTTTTTTTTTTTTGTTACTGGGTGAATAAGGAAAAGGAAAAATTAATTTTGGTTTTTTATATTGCTTTTGTGTACTATTCTTCCTGATTCTGTCAGGACGGTTGAATTTCGGTCTTCCCTTATTACTTCTTTTTTAAATTTTTTTGAAATTTTGGATCCTAACCGTTTGTTTATTTTTACGTAGATAGTGCCACCCGGATTATATGCTTTTATGGGGTGCCTGGATTTGTTGTGGTAAGCAAGATCTTTCACCTGCTTGTTTCTTAGTTCGGTTATATTTTCAGCCCTAGCCCTTTCGAATTGGCTTGGGTCGGTTGTAACTCTTCTACCAAAAAATACCTCTATTGGTTTCTTTTTTGTAGTTGAGTGGATTGTATTATTGTACTCATAGACGGAGTTGTCGAGGAGTTCGGCGAATGAAGTGAAGCTTCGCTCTGCTTTTAAACAACGCATTATTTCTGTGAGGGTCGAGTGAAATCGCTTTATTTGTCCATTCACGGAACTTGCATAAGGCGGTGTTTTAAAAATTTGTATATTTAGCGTATCTTCCAAAAGAAATCGAATGGAAGCTGAATTCAAGGACGTTTCATTGTCTATTACTACTAATTCGGGTACGCCGAACTGGAAAAGTAGTTCACGGAGAGGTTCCTTAACGTGCTCTATGGCTCTCGATCTAAGGATTTTTGTTTGGGCATACTTTGAAAATTAATCTATTGCTGTAAGGACGATATTTCGCTCAGTTATGTAAATATCAATGTGCAATATTTGCCCTGGGAATTGTGGAATAGGGGTTTCTCCTAATTTGGGTTTGGTGGGGTTTCGGTCATATTTATTTTCTTTACAAATTGAGCACTGTTGGATTATTCTATTTATTTTTTTGGTCATGGAAGGAAAGTAAAAATTTTCCAGGATTTGGGTTTTATTTTCTCGACAGTTTCGATGTGCTCTTTTGTGGGTTTTTACAATGATTTCTTCCTGTTCTTGTTCGTTTGTGACATCCTGCACTTGCATTTGTGTAAATCGGATTTTGTAGTTGTTAAAGTGTATTGGATAAATTTCTTGGATTTTTCCCATAATCCTTTCCTCTGTTTTAATACAGTTGACAACGGAAGGATTAAGGTATCTTTTCAGAAGGTTCTTTAAAGTTTCGGGGGTATAATCAGGTTCTTCCAAAATGTGTCTGTGGTAAGTAGGGAACACTATTTTAAATTGATATGTTGAGGCTTCGGCTATATTCAAAAAAATTTGGTTTTTGAATACGTTTATTGGTGTTTCTACGGATGGGATTAGGTTATGCGATGAGCTTTCATCGCTGTGTTGGGATACTGATAGGGAATTTATGGGTTCACCTGGCATCCTTGATAGCGCATCGGCTTAGACATTAGTTGTGCCAGGTTTATACAGAAGCTCGTGATTATATTCTTCAAGGATGGCTTCCCTGCGCTTCATTTTGGAATTGTTGTTTTTATTGCTTATATTATTTTAGCTGACTTGTTTTTAGATATACGGCCTTCTTCCCCTCTTAGAAGTAAGGTTAGAGGTTTTGCCAACTTGGCATAATCTTTTATGAAGCGGCGGTAATATCCTGAGAGACCTAGGAATGAGCGGAGTTGTTTTATATTTTGTGGGTAAGGTATTTGTGCAACTGCTTCTACCTTTGCGGGACTTTTTGTTATGCCTTTTGAGGATATAATAAATCCTAGGAACTCTACGGAGTCCCTGAAAAAATGGCATTTGTCCAGCTGAATTTTCATGTTCGCATCTTCGAGCGTTTTGAAAATTTCTTGCAGGTGGAGGGTGTGCTCTTCTTCAGAGTTACTGAAAACAACTATATCGTCGATATAGACGTAGCAAATTTTGCCAATTTGATGGCGAAGAATGTCATCTAGGGCCCGTTGGAATACTGAGGGGGCATTCTTTAATCCGAATGGCAGTCTTGTGAACTCGTATTTGCCATTATTTATTGAGAAAGCTGTTTTCTCAATATCGGATTCCTTGAGAGGGATTTGGTGAAATCCGCTCTTCAAATCCAAGACGGAAAAATATTTATTTTTCCCAAGCTGGGACAGTACTTCGTTAATTTGCGGTATTGGATAGCGATCTGCTATAGTGATCGCGTTAAGTTTGCGATAATCGATTACTATTCTGTACTGTTTGTTACCCTGAGAGTCGGGTTTTTTCGCAACGACCCAAATGGGTGAATTATACGGTGACCTTGATGGTCGAATAATACCGTCGTCTAACATTTTTTTAATCTGGGATTCAACTTCATTTTTTAGCGACATTGGGTAGGGGTAATATCTTGTGTAGACGGGGGTGTCTTTATTGGTACGGATTTCGCCTACGACTTTGGTAGGGTATGTGAGTTTATCATTAGGTTCGGAAAATAGATTTGGAAAATGATTTACTAAATTATCGACTTTATTTCGTTGATTTGTTGACAAATGGTCGTCATTGAGTTCAATTTTATTAACAGATTTTGACTGAAATTGTTTTAGTTTTATTTAGGTATTCCCTTGTATTTCCATAAAGTTATCTTTGACGTGAATAACAGCTTCTAGCTCTTTGAGGCTATCATTCCCGAGGATTCCGTGAAATGATCGAAGGGTGGGGAGTAGGTAAAATTTAAATTTTTTATTTATGTCGAAAAGATTTAAGAAAGTGTGCTCTTTAATTTCGATGTCTCCCGCTATAGATTTTGCAAAAAAAATTTCTTCGTTTTTAATGGGTTTTGGTACGATGGATGGTTGGATGTAATTTTTTGTTGATCCTGTATCTATAAGAAATTTTACGATGTTTCCACTCTTCAGCTTGCACTCGATATATGGCAGCGAAGAGTGATTCATTCTAAAAAATGTAGATCAGTTGTATCTATGAACTCATCGGTTAATTCACTATTATTATGGTTATAGGTATTATCATTATTATAGGTATCATTAGTATAGGTGTCATTAGTATTAGTTTCATACTCTTGGTTAGTGGGATTATAATCGTCTAGGTTGCACTGGTCTTGTTCCGTCGTTTGTTCAATGTGGAAGTTTCTTTGTATTTTGTTAGGGGGTGCGGTAGGGTTAGTGTTAGGTGGTCTTTTGTTAGTAGGATCATTGGGACGTGGCCTGTTCATGTAATTAAGGTTTCTTGTTCGTAGGGATGGATCGATATCCATTGGTTCTGGTCGTGGTTGAGGTTTTTGGGCTGGACGAGGTGGTGGGTTATTAGGACGTGGGATGTACTGATTTTGTTGGTACGGATGTTGGTATTGGTAGGTTGGTTGGGGATGTTGGAATTGGTAATTTGTTTGGGGAAATTGATATTGATAATTCGGTTCGGGAGGCCTGTAGGGAGGAGTTCTGTTCAACCTGGGTTGAGGCATGAATGCCAATTCGGGGTAAAACTCGTTATTAATTCTTTTGGGAGGAAGGGGTGGACGGATGTCCAAAGTTCTCCTGGGTTGGCCATTATTTACTAAGGCATAGTGGGACCTGAAGTTTTGGTTTTCAAGTTTTAGACACAAGTGGAGGGCTTGAGGGAGATCAGCGGGTTCCCTCATTCCTAGAAGTCTTGGCAAGTCTCCTTTAAGCCCACGAATGAACGTGTCCAGCGCTTTGTCCCTGTATGTGCGGGTAAGCAGATGCATGGCTTCTGTGCCGACATCCATGCAGCCGAGCTTATTAAGAATAAGCGACATGTGCGAGAATACTCGCTGGTAAAATTCCTGAATTGTCAGGTTACCCTGCACAAGCGACGTCATCTGGTACTCGAGAGTACCTAAGTCGCGCTTATCCGCATAGTGCAGCGTTAAGCATCTGGAAATTGCTTTCCAGTCTAGTGGAGTATTGTATGACTCCAAGGCAATGTCGGCGTTTCCGACAATTTTATTGCGGATAACGTTGAGGATCCCATAATATTTGGGAGATCCCCTTTGTGGCTCATAGATCTGAAGGATCCTGTCTACGCTTTTCTTCCACGAGTTGAATTCTCCAGGTGCCCCTGAGAATTCGCGAAGACACCTTACCACATCGGGTATCTTGTCTAATTCCGAGATGTTGGGATAAGCTGTGTCTATAGTTATATCCCTAACATCGGAAAAACTCGCGTTGGGGTTGAGGGCGGCTTGAACTATGTTTCGCCCTTGTTGTTGGAACATATTGGTTACGATGCCAGATATGACCTCCGTCAACTGGTCCATCGATAAGGGAGTAGTATTAGCAGGGGTAGCGAGTGGGGGAGGTGGTGCGTTTAGCACAGGTGGTCGAATAAGATTTTGAGGGTTTGCAATTTTGAGTTTACTTAGCCTATTCTTTTCACTTTATTATTTATGTATATTTTTGATGTTTTGTGGAACTTCAACAATCTCTGGAGGGTCCCTTTGGTGGTGAATCGCAGAGTTGTTTTTATTTTATTTCTAGAGATTTCTTTAAATTATGAGCTGTACAAGCTCTTCAGTTAAAAATTGTTTTCTTTGTGTTATTCAAGGACAAAAGGTTTTAATATATTCACTTGATTTTACCTTAAAAGGAATTAATTTAAAAAAAATATCTTTTCTAAATAGGAAATTTATCGTTACTTAATTAATTTAAAATTTTTTGTTTATTATTTCTTAAAAATTTTCACTTATGTTTTTTATTAATTTTCCCTCAATAGGACTAGGATAATTTAAAATTTATTTTCAATCGGAAATTCGGATTCACTTAATTTACTTTTTAGTTTGTCTTAAATCTATGCTTACATTAATGGCAGCATC
>NW_023458560.1:38371730-38375534 GCF_013731165.1 Rhagoletis pomonella
GGACTCGGCCAAAATCGCTTAGGCGGTTACAGCGCCAAATAAGAAGAGAAGAAGAAGAATTAAAGCTTCTGCGGCTACCTAGAAAGTTCATGTGGGACCACTAGGCTAAGGAACTATTAGGACCGAGGATGAGCCTCAAAATACCGAAGAAACACTCGAGGTGCTACTCTAAGCATACTTACCGGCAGTACTCCCACAGTCGGAGCCATAAGAAACGAAAAGAGAAGTGCTAGATCCAATTGTGGAAGATTAAGTAACTCCGGGCTTTAGGCTTAGTAACTGATGGGTGTCACAGTAGGCAGATTTTGACTATCTTTCAGATGTACGTTTTTTTTTTTGGTTACAACTAAGATAAAAACCACATTACATTAAATTGGGATAACACTTACTATTTCCTCACGCTAGTACGGTAGACAGTAAAGCTGCTACAATGCCATGCAAACTGCTCGCACCTCTTCAAAACCATCCAGAAGTATAAAATAAGATCGAAATCCGTTCCAAAATGAATTAATTTGCTAACCGGGAAACTGTGATACTCAAAGCAGCCAGTTCGTTGAATTGCCGAACTACAGTTCTTTGGAGTATCCGAGTGGTGCGAAGGCAATTATAGGACCAATCATAGCAAGAATTGTCTGGTATATCCAGGAATAAGACTGCTAGTACAGTACTGACACTTACAAAAGAACCAAGTGCTTATTGTAGAGGCTGGGTAAAGTGCCAACGAAATTGGTATCTTGGCAGAGAAGGACGAACCTACGAGCCCTGATGGGACTGATACCGGAGCCTAATCTGTGGGAACGACATCTGGTTGCTTTAGATTTCATTAAGGACTCCGTGTACATCTTATTGGAGGACGAGTTAGTTTAAAAGCGAAATTTAAGCAGAGTGCCAATTCTGTGGTGGAATTTTAATCGCTGTAATTCTAGTAACAAACGCCCTAGACGATTTCTTTTTAGCTGGGGCTTTTACGCATTTCTTTCCAAGCCGTCCTGGGCTCTAACTTCGATGAAGTTTGGACGGCCCCTTTGCCGGATTCCAGTGGAAAGCCATCTTCGCAATACAGTTCTCTTCTTTGAGCGACCAATTCACAAAACTCCAGAGCTGTGGGAATCTCTTCTCGGCAAACAGTTTTACAATGATGAATAATTGGTGCCGAAGGTGTATACGCAGGAAACGTTCTGTTCTTTTTGTTGTTGGGAACTTAATCTCGGTGCTATACGAATAAAGGTGTAGCGCCTTCCTCCTGCCATTCGAGATGATAACGGATTTTCAGACTTCGTAAATATTTGGTTTCAGGTGAGGCACGAGACGTTGACGGCATACCTTCGTTAGTAGCTCAGATGATAGGGTAGGCCATGGCGGCCGATGGTTGGTTGGTTTAAGTGGATTGTCACCCCGGTAACAAGGAATTAGCAGCTTTAATAAATTTCAGTACGTCATACAAAGAGAGGCAGCTGCACTTTGAAATATTCTGCCGGAATGATTTGTAGAGTGTCTTTAGCCTCATCCTTGCGAATGCTGGACAGTCGTACAGCAAGTGTTCGACTATCTCTTTTGATCCCGGATCATCGCAGCTGCGGCGGAACCTATTGAAGGGCAGTCCAATCCTTTCGGCATGAACCCCAACGGGTCAGTGCCCTGTGCACACTGCAGTAAATTTGTAGGCATCTGTTTTGCTCATTCCTAAGAGAGCTTTGGTTTTGAGTGGTTCGTAGGACAGCCAGAACTGCCGGGTAATCCTGTACGATCCTGTGCAATTCCACCTCTACCTGGCCTTCGAATGATAAATTTCGGTAATTTTTGTCTTAATCTCCCTGAGCGAGGCTCCCATGTCCACCGCGTGGGGCACATTCAGTGTGGAGCCGCTCCTTGCTAGTTCGTCCGCTGCCTCATTTCCGTAGATGCCCCTATTTCCCGGGACTCATATTAGTGTAATTTCGTATTGATCAGAAATATAGGCCAGCTCTCTACTACACTCACTCAACCACTAGCTGAAATCTAACAGAGGTAGAAGAAAGTGCCTGAATGGCCGATTGGCTATCCGAGAGGATGTTCATCTGCGTTCTCGCTTGTACATTCGCTATGATGTACCTTTCTGCCTCCTTAATAGAAAATGTTTCGGCCTGGAAATCGCTTGCATAGTCTGGTAGGCGGCCAACACCAACTCCACTTTCCATCTTTGACCCATCCGTAAAGACAGCTAAACCAGGTCTTCGACAGGATATGGTCAGTGGGCAGCGCTTTAATTTCAGACGGTATTGCATCTAGGATGGAACCGTCTTTCCTTCCAGAGCCCCAGGGTACGCAGTCTGATGGCGCTGTTAGCAGCTGAACTCGGCGCACACTCTCTCGAAGAATTCCTTTCAACGTACATGTTGAGCATCATTAAATATTTAAACTGAGCCCTCTCAGGCTTAATGGCAGATACTATACTAATTTGGCCAAATGTTTGCTAATCTTAATAAATCATGCAAACATTTACAAATAAAAAACACAAATGTATTAATAAAGTTTCGAAATAAAAAATGTCTAAATTTATTTTAAATTTTATATTTAATTGTCGGCTCATAAAATATTTATGAAGAATATTATTACGATCCAGCACATACGTATGTATAAAAGAATTAGCATAAAGAAATGAAATGCACAGACATGTGGAGCTAACTACAAAAACTTCATGCATACAAAGTGGATACAGCACATGTTGGAGATGATGATGACGATGACGATGATGACTCATCTGACCTCTTCCCAATTTCGAAAAGCACACATCCACAAGTATATTTAAAAATTTAAATACATTTATACATACATACATGTATGATCTTCATCGAACAGGTGATCGCTACGCACAGGATGTTATGTGAGATGTGTGATTTGTTGTGGTTGCCGTTGTTGTTGTTGTTGCTACTTTTACAAATGTTTCGGTTATTATTAGTGTTGCTGTTGTTTGGAATTTATTGCCTCCCGTGTTAACAAACATACAATCACACATACGTACATACATGCATACACATCTGTACATATACCTATATATATGTTTCTGTGCCGCAGCATGTGCTTTTGCCGACTACGACGACATTCGTCGACGACTCCTTTACAGATTGATTTGGCATTTGACCAAAAAATTTTTGTCTGGAAACATTTCCGCATCTTCAGCATAAACGAAGGGAACACAAAAAAATGCACACACACACACACATTCAAATAAATATATGAATTTGTATACATTTTGTATAATTTACTGCTTAAATTTTATTTTTAACAAATCCGGGGAGTGTGCGGAAGCTCGGCGTGCGTGTATATGTAGTTAGTTGGAGCAGAAGTGGGTCGCGTTCATATGCAAGACAAGTGCGTTTTCATATCTCATATCTCGTTGCGATGGCTGTGCGTGCGCGGCTGATGAAGGGCCGCAATCTGAATTATGTAGACCAACGGTTCCCAAACGGTGCGACACATCGCTCCGAAGCGGCGTGAAGGGTAGACAGGGGCAAGGCGAAACGTTACATAGTACAGTAGAACTTTGTTAATCCGAATATGGTCTAATCCGGTCTCTTTTTCTTATTATTTGGTGTCGTAACCGCCTTAGCGATTTTGGCCGAGTTTGGCAAAGCACGCAATGCCAACTTTTTCTCCACTTGGTCTTTCCATCGCAGTGGGGGCCTCCATCTTCTCTCTGCTAGCACCAGCGTGCTTCCGAGTTGAATACTTCCAGAGCTGAGCAGCGGTGTCCATTCGAACGACATGGCCAAGCCAGTAGAGTTGCAAAACTATCGATGGCTCTATCGATAGTATCGATAGTTT
>NW_023458560.1:38375634-38382071 GCF_013731165.1 Rhagoletis pomonella
CCAAAATCGCTTAGGCGGTTACAGCGCCAAATAAGAAGAAGAAGAAGAGGATTGCGCAATACACTGCGCAAATTAGCGCCCTTTGCCTTTTTGTGCAAATGGCTTTCCGTAAAAATTTTGGCATTTCATTTGCGAGGGATTTAAATTGCACAGTTTTCCCAGTTTGCGAGAGCTTTGCGCTTTTAAATGAGTACACTTAATATATTATTAAAAATACTTACAGAAATTCTTGTTGGGAAAAAGCGACGAAAGGGCAATTCAAATGTTTGGAAACATTTTAAGCTGCACCCTGACAAAAGGAACGCCAAATGTTTGTCGTGTAAAAAAATGTACAAAACGAGCGGAAACACTACGAACCTCTTGGATCATCTTAAGCGGTCGCACCCTTTGCTTATTGAACCCACAAAGTCTGACCCCACACTAGAAGGCTATTTTCCAAAAAAATCCAATTCCACCTATGAAAGCAATTCCTCGCGGAAAGCAGAACTGGATTCAGCTCTCGCAAGAATGAATGCTTCGGATATACAACCGTTTCGTATAGTCGAAGACAAGGGGTTTAGGGAGTTCGTGCAGTGTCTGGACCCGCGGTATAAATTGCCATCCCGACCTACTATTCAAAATGTTCATTTGCAGAAAATATTTGATGATTTGGAGAAAAAATTGCAAGCTAACCTTAATAATATCGATAGCTGTGCTATAACTACAGATGGTTGGTCATCAAAGGCGAATGAAAGCTATATCACCGTTACGTGCCATTTCATAGACAGCGAATTTAAATTGCGATCGGTTGTTTTAGGGACATCGAAGCTTGCAAATGAACTGAATCACTCAGCTGAAAATATTTCACAATCACTGCGTGAGTGCCTAAACAAATGGAATATACTTGAAAAAGTTAACTACGTGGTTACAGACACCGCTGCTTCAATGCTTAAGGCTTGCGAACTTCTTGAGAAAAAAAATTTACCCTGTTTTGCACATTCCATCAATCTTGTAGTGCAAGATGCTTTGTCGACGGAAAAGGTCAAAGTAATTCTAACAAAATGCAAACGTATAGTGGCCTACTTTAAAAGCAGCACTATTGCTTATGCAAGATTAAGGAAGGAGTAGGGGGATGGAAAACAGTATAGCCTTATTCAGGAAGTGCCTACAAGGTGGAATAGCGCGTTTGCTATGATGCAACGAATTTTAGTCATCAAAGATGCAATATTTTCAGTACTTTTAAGCACACCAAAAGCACCACAGGTTTTTACAGCAGACGAGGTAGAGCAACTTGAAGATTTGTGTTTATTATTGGGACCATTCAACGCAAATACAAACATTATATCGGGGAACCAATACGTGACGATTTCGCATATAATTCCTATAGTCTGGGGTTTATATTCCACGATGTTGAAGTCGAAATGCAAATTGAAAACAGCTGTGGGATTAGACACATGTACGTACTTAGCCGAAAGAATTCACCAGAGGCTTTTTATTTACGAAACCAGAAGTGCTTAAAGGCTGGCTACCCTATTAGACCCGAGGTTTAAAAAGGAAGGCTTTCGGTCTGCTCAAAATGTATCACAAGCATTCGCTGTACTGGAAAATGAATTAGCTGAGGTGAAAAGAATTACTGCGTCGACATTGGAGGGCAACATACAGGAACCGTCAACATCTAAAAGTATGGAAGTACCTGAAATTTAGGAATTTATGAAAGAAAAACTTTCCTGCAAAATAAAATCAAATAGAGCCGATTCTATTATCGCTTTACGTGAATATGCGGAAAAGCCCAATGAACCTTTAAATTCAGACCCATTGGAGTACTGGAAGGTTGGTAATACTTCAGATAATGCATTGCCTATATGTATTATTAACAATATGTCTACATTTCAGACTAGAACGTCTGATATGCGACATTTAGAAATTTTAGCACTCAGGTACCTCTGCATTCCAGCTACTTCAAGCGAATCGGAACAAATGTTCAGCAAGGCTGGGGCCGTAATATCCGACAGGCGTACTAGACTAAAAGAAAAAAATGTAAACATGCTCCTTTTTATAAACAAAAACTCATGGATGATCTCGTGAATACGTATTGTTAAAGAAGTTCGTTGTTTTCCACTTTTCTGTTAAGTTTTTATACACACCTATGCCCAAAATATTAGAAACACGAAATTTTGACCAGTTTTTACTATTTTTTTCGTTAGTTTTTTTGTATACGGTTCATTAATTTTTTATAAATGTATAGCTCGTTATATAACAAAGACCAATAAATCTAAGTTTCAAACTATGTACGAAAATTTGAAAAATTCAAGAAAGCATCAAAATTTCGAACTTTTATAATCACAATTTTAAGAATAACTTTTGGTAGTCGATTATATTAGTATAATAAAGTGCAAGTTTGAAACCTGCTGAAAATGACTTTGAATATAGGCTTTTTTTTTTGCTGACAGTGTCACGCATTTCCTTCCATACACAGTATGTTCGAAACTGTTTTATATGGGAGAAAGTGCGCAACACCACCAGCAAAAAGAAAAAAATTATCAAAAATCTACGCAATTTTTTAGCGACTTCAAACTTGCACTTTGTTATAAAAGTTTGAAATTTGGATGCTTTCTTGAATTTTTCAAATTTTCGTACATAGTTTGAAATTTAGATTTATATGGTCTTTGTTATATAACGAGCTATACATTTATAAAAAATTAATGAACCGTATATAAAAAATTTAACGAAAAGAATAGTAAAAACTGGTCAAAATTTCGTGTTTCTAATATTTTGGGCATAGGTGTACATGTGAATGTGTTTCTGAATGTACATACATACATAAGTACAAAAATAAATATGAATTTATTGGCAGTTAAAAAATTCTTTCTAGGAACCATTTAAATACGATAGTACTATCGATAGTACTATCGATAGTTTATTTTTTTGGAGACTATCGAAGACTATCAATAGTTTTTTTAAACTATCAAAAACTATCGATGGTGCCACTATCGATAGTTTTGCAACTCTACAAGCCAGCGGAGCTGCTGTATTTTAATACGCTGCTCACCGTTCCATAGTCTGCGGTACTCGCCGTCGGCAACGCGTAAAGGCCCGTAAATCTTCTGAAAAATCTTTGTCTCGAATACTCGAAAAGCCACCTCGTCGGATGTTGTCATTGTCCATGCTTTTGCGCCACATAGCACCCCGGACTTGATGAGTGACTTAAATAGTATTGTTTTCGTACGCCGGGTGAGGACTTTACTTCTGAATTGCCTACTCAGTCCAAAGTAGCCTTTGTTGGCAAGATTTATTCCGCGTTGGATTTCGATGCAAACATTATTACTGGTGTTTATGTTGGTTCCCAAGTAAACGAAATTCTCTACTTCCTCGAAATTATGACTGTCAACAGTGACGTCAGTGACAGTTTTGTCTTGTCCTCGTTGACCACCAGACCTAATCGCTTTGCTTCCTTAAGACCCCGCCAGAGAGAAAATCTTTTCTGCGTCACCGGGATGCTTTTGACTGGCAACACGCACAGAACATGGCGAGAAGGAACAATGAAAACGTTGCAATAAATAAAATGGCTCAATTTGATTGGTCAAAAATCAGCTGGTTTGATTCGTTCGATGCATTGTTTCGCCGAATTGGCGCGCGTAAAAAATAGAGTGTTGGGTGATTCTTATCAGTTGCAGCAATGCATGCGTAGCCAATGTGGCGTCTTCTATTCAAAATAATTGAGTTAACTTGGATGTCACTCAAAAGCATCCTTGTGCCACAGTAAGAACTTCTATTTGGCGGGGCTTTTATCCAACTTGGAAAAGGCAGAACAGACTTCGCAGATTTTGCTACCGATGATGTCGATGTCATTGGAATATGCCAGCAATTGCACGCTCATGTAGTAAATTGTTTCTGAGCTGTTCAGTTCTGCGGCTCTTATCATCTTCTCCAACATCAGATTCAAGAAATCACACGAATGTTAGGCACCTTGTCTGAAACCACGTTTGGTATTAAACTGCTCGGGGAGGCCCTTCTCAATCAATTCGCTAAACGTCATTTCGCGAAAGCGGCTTTGAAGTCGAGAAATGGATGGAGAGTGTCAATACTTTTCTCGTGAGTCTTTTCCAAGATTTGGCGTAATGTGAATACCTGGTCTATGGTGGATTTGCCAGGTAAAATGCCACACTGATACGGCCCAATCAGTTCGTTGGTGCATGCACCTTATCAACTCCTCGCCACCGTAATTGAATAGGTCAGCTGTCAGGCTGTCAGCTCCAGCAGCTTTGTTGTTTTGTCAGGTGGTAGAACATCGACTCAGTCATCATCGACTGGGGGCTCGGGTTCGTCTTCTGCACAGCTTTCAGTGCAGTTACCATTCAGTAGTGTGGAAAAGTGTTCCCTCCATTATTTAAGTATGTTCTGGACATCAGTCACTAGATCGCAATTTTTGATCTTACATTAGCTTGCCCTGGTCTTGAAACCTTCCGTAAGTCGCATAACTCTCTGGTAAAACCTACGGCCGTTTTTCTTGCGCCCAGCATCAGTCCCACATAGCTCGCGTCGAGGTGGGCGGGATCCTAGCCTAAGTTCAAAAGCTTTAAGGACTCTCATTTCCTTGGCATCATTATACATATTTTTGCGAAGTAAAGTGCAAATATCGACAGTTGCAGTATCTATGTAGCCTTATTTTCAAAGGTTTGAAAAAAATTGTGAAGAACTGTTGTTTTTTGTATACTTGGTTTTGGAAAATATTTGTTCTTGTATGTGATTTCTAATAAGTAAATACCTATAGGAGCCTCAAAGTGGCCTTCATTTATACGCTAGATAAGCGTAACTGCAGGTAATTGAAGTGTAAATCTTGACTAGAGCGACGTGACAAATCTCTAAGTCAGTAAGTAAGCCGCGAAATGAAGAAAGTTAGGGAACCCCTGATGTAGACAAAAAAAAAATTTCAGACAGGCAACAATCGGCTTGAGGCGCACAATTGTTGTGTTCTTCTTGCGACTTTATATTTTTCTTATTGTTGTATGTATTTTATGCCGTTTTTTATTTCTTGCTATTGGCGTTGGTGCTAAGTGATCTCGTATTTTATAAATATTGATGTAATTATTTTTATAAAATATTCTTTGCTACCGGAAGATGTACATACATATGTATGTATGTATGTATGTATGTATGTAGGAAAATATATTAACCATGCAGTGGAACGCATTTTTTTATTTTTTTTTTGAAGATATGCCATTTACATGATGCTATATTCCCATTTCTATATATTTCCTCGAACCTCATCATAAAAAAGACAGCTAAACAGGGTTTTCCCCCTTTATATAACAACAAGTTGACTGTAATTTAGGCTGCTCTATGACAGCAGATACTTACATAGCTCAGCGATGTATCTTGAAACGAATTTCCCTCACCCCCAGTGAAGTTTGGTTTGGAGATAAAATGCTTTCAGCATTGTGCCACTTTCAATGTTATTTTTCGTTCAAAAATTCGTTCCAAAAACATCATGTTCTCACCCTGTCGGAAGAATCAAGCAGCGGCACCAACCAACTAAGGAGAAGCATCTGAGACTAGGGGTTCCATGAGTTTTGCCCATCGGCATGATAAAATGCCTATTCTAGTCAAAACTCTGACAACTCAGAGCCGTGACTTGCATTTCCGGGCTAGTTTGCAAGTAATTAAAGGAATGACCACTGCTTTAAGAAAAGCTTGATTCTCACTACAAATACGAATCTTATTTCCATTGTTCGTAACAGGTGCCGAGAACAAAAGGTCTGATCGAAACTAAATGTCGTGCTCGTAGTTTTGTTGTCATGAACGCTTCAAAATCAAAAGCAAAATGCAAACAAAACTGTCGAATGGGAATTATATAAGAACAAAACCCCGTGAAATGTTTTTAAAGAGAAGAAACGTATACAATACTTTTGGGAATATTTCTAAGCGACCAAAATGGAAACAAAAGTATCCGGAACTTTTTGAAAAAGAACTAAGCGGGAACAAAAGTATAAGGAATTTTCTCTTGAAGAACAGTTTGGGAACTAAAGTCTCATGAACTTTCTGACAGGGAAGAAAACGGGAACAAATGTTTTCTGAATTATTTGCGAAGAATGGAAGCGATAACAAAATTTTTCACATAGCGTTCATTATTTGAAATTATAACTAATCAAAAAAGAACTGAAAGATGTATAGGCGGATCATTTCGTTCTGGTTGGAAACGTTTTGTTCTCATTCTGTTCTTGTTGAGAACGTTGCTGAGAGTTTTGTTCACAGTTTGTGCTTTACGACAACGCCCCCAAAACTTTAGTTCTCATTTTGTTCCCGTTCGAACTGCTCTCAATAGTTTTCTTAACATTTTGTTCTCATGCTGAACTAAACCAAAACTGGAGCGTTTTCGGTCACTGGTTTGTAAGGTCGAGATGATGATACAAATCTTTTCTTTTCTTTTCTTTTCTTTTCTTTTCTTTTCTTTTCTTTTC
>NW_023458560.1:38382081-38384613 GCF_013731165.1 Rhagoletis pomonella
TCTTTTCTTTTCTTTTCTTTTCTTTTCTTTTCTTTTCTTTTCTTTTCTTTTCTTTTCTTTTCTTTTCTTTTCTTTTCTTTTCTTTTCTTTTCTTTTCTTTTCTTTACAACAAAAAGCTCTACGTTCGCCAAATTTTTTTTAATAAATTGGATGACTTCAGCGCTGAAGTTAAGCATTCTTTCCAGACATCAGATAGCAAATCGAGTTGAGTGTCGCTTTGCATCGTCCATTACTTGCTACTGCGGCGAGTATGCGTAAGTGTGCTGATGCGTGTATGTATGTTGGTTTCTCTTCAACAGATTCACAATAACAAAACCCAATTAATTTTTAAACAATTTTTTCTTAGTAACTATATTTTATGGTTAAAAATGGTTAAATAAATAACTGGATATTGTTATTGCACCACCCTAATGTACATGCATGAGTCTGTGTGCATACGAGTGTGTTGCAAGTGGCAAACGTTAAAATTTGGGCCGCACCTTCCACAGACGTGCCTCTCTCTCGCCCCCTTCATTCCCACTGGAGCTCTAAGCTGTTGATTCAGAAATGCATGGCATGTACTAGTCGCCGGAATACGTGTAAGCGTCATTTGTCAGTTCAGTTCGTGCAATACTCGCATTTTGTGGCATGCAGGAGCAACAGCGGTTAATGATCTGCTAACATAACATTTTCCGCGACTACTGCGACAGTGTACTTGTGTGTGCGTGGCAACTCAAATTGTTGTGGATATCTGATCAAGTGAGGGTGTTATAGGTCACCGACGTTGGCGGTAAGTAGTTTGGCCTTTGAAATATTCTGCGGCGTTGAAAAGTCTATATCAAATTTGGACTTATTTGAGTCAGCTTTAAAAGAAGTATTGAGAGGGTGGAAGTTACTGAAATGCATGCACCCCGGATCATACTGTGGAGTCCAGGTTTCATTGAGGGTCACGATGCAGGTGGAAGTTTCGATCAAATCACTTTGACACTACTGCAATAGTCATTGTTGGATGTTGCAAAAATCTCTTTCTATACAAAATATTTCGATAAAAAAGTAATATCAAACATGTTCATTAATAAAAATAGCGTCAATACTTTTCGAAAGTTATTTTAGTTAAATTTTGTACTATATTATGAGTTATGTGAGAGAGAAATCACCGACAAGAGCACGACCCGTACTGCGACTACTGCGGAAGTAGTAGCATGGAAGAAGACATGCTCTTTGTGTGCCCTCGTATTTACGCCCCAGTCAGTAGTCGACTATGTGATAAAAGCAGGCAGTAAATGGGAGCCTAGGGAGACATCGATCTATCACCAGTAATTAAATCACCCCGAAGCATAGCCGCCGATTGGAATTATATCATGAAGTTCTCCAACCAAGGTCGTTCCAACCGTCAAAGAGGCGCGGTTTAGAAACTTGTGCTTTCATACCGCCTCTTAAACATGAAATTCATCAATTAAAATGAAGGCCTAGAGCTTAGGTCGTGCTAGCCGCCTAGGCGGTACGGCCTCGAAATTCTTGCACTCGTAGCGTAGTCGCCAAGAAAGTGGGGCTCTGAAATTCGTGCACCCGAAGAGCAGGAGCGGTGTGGATTGGAACCTAGGCCATTCCAGCCGCCAAGGCAATCTGCAATTTCACAATCTCAACACGGGTTTTCTAAAGGAAAATCTACTATCACTAACTCATTGCCCACGTCGACGTAATTTACACCGATTTCAGGAAAGCTTTTAACAAAGTACGCAAAGGGTTATTTTTAAAAATTGATCCTCTAATGTCTTTAACGTTTCTTCAGGAGTTCCTCAGGGTTTCACGTAGTAATTCACTAATATGCTTTTGAATCATTTCTTGCTAACAAAAAGTTTACAAAAATTTATTTGGCTTATAGTATGAATTTGTCTTTATTAATATGGCGCTTGCTGCGTGAAAAAACGCTGGATTTCCTTAGAGGATGTTGACCCCAGTTTTTGAAGCAATGTAAAACTAATTTTGAATTAAACGAATAATTCGGTTGTTTATGCCAAGATTTTAACTCTCATTCCAGCACGTTTGACGTATCGGACTCGATTTTTATCATAAAGAAAACTATAATTTTCTCTCATAATAATTGAAATACTATCTTTAGCATATCCAATCAGCTGATGCATTTAATTCTGCAGCTGAATAGTGAAATAAAATGTGGCAAAACCTACTAAGTGTAGCCCACGACTAAGTACATGCAACTGGAACGAACATACAAGCCTAGTGCTCGAACCACCTCCCGACGAAATACTTGACGGTGGTACCAGGGGGATCGATACTTGGAGAGTAAGAGGTTTAGTTCGGGTTAAAGTGCCACACCGACGGGTGTAGGCTTTCGATGCTTCCTCTCGTAAAAAAAAACTCAGTGCGTGTAGTCCCTACGCGCGGAAGAAGTGAAACTTAATAGAGGAAATTCCAGAAAGAAAGAAATGTGCGATATACATACACATGTACTTATTTTCTAATATACATATATAATTTCATCTTCATCTTCATCTTCATCTTCATCTTCATCTTCATCTTCATCTTCATCTT
>NW_023458560.1:38384713-38398076 GCF_013731165.1 Rhagoletis pomonella
ATCTTCATCTTCATCTTCATCTTCATCTTATCTTTATATTTGTTTTTAATTATATTCTTGTCTCTGCATTAGTCTTTTCCCGCCCAATTGGCGTTTAACGCAGCTATTGGTTTTCTATACCCGTCATATGCTACCTGTACCGTGGCGTTAAATATTTATCGCAAACATAACGGAGCTATAATAATAAGATTTGCTTCAATAATTTGAGTTTAACTTTTTAAACAGGTGGCCACCCTCTTCAGGCACCACAAAAATATTTTAATTGTGTTTCAGTAAGCTCTTTCTGTACTGTATAGTATTTTAAGCGTAACACTTTTGTATAATTTAACTGAATTTTACTTTTGAAACAGGTGGCAACCCTCCTACATTTAGCTAGAAAATACAACTTATTCAAAACCATTTCTTTTCATACCCATATTGGGATAATTCGTTTAACTTAATAAATAATTTGAATTTGAGTTTCGTATATATGGCAACCCTTTAAAAGACTAAAACCATACTGCACATCTGCAGGTCAAGCCCTTTCATGTGACACCTCATTTTTGAAAATCGTACGAACGATACAGATTTTATGACTTGATGTTAAATATTTTACGCAACCCTCTGCGGCAGAGAAATTTTGAATTCGATTTTCTAACATGTGGCAACTCCTTTCATGGAACTAAAGTTATGTTGTAAACCAGAAGGACAAGGCCTTTCATGTGACACGAACGAACGATACAGATTTTATGACGTGGTGTTAAATATTTAACGCAACCATCTCCGAACTCGATTAAGAAGTTTCACTTCAAAAACTATTTGTAACCGCGCAAAGTGCAAACTGATTCAAATTTTGGCGGAATTGCCGACGAATTCTACATGCATACATATGTACAAAACACTCGCTGCTAACCGCACTTATTGCTGTTACAGCTTCCCGCTGTCCGGAAATTGTCAAAAGCTACACTACTTACTTACGTACATACATACATATGTATCTTTACCAGCAAACAAAATTACTGCAATCACTTTTTGCTCTACATATTTTACATTCCTTTATACTCGCAGCTAAATAATTTGGTTTTATCTAAAAAAAATTTCGTTTCATGCAAAATGTAGCACAAATTATTAATTTTTTTTGCAGCTCAGTTGGGTGTTTTTGTACTCGTTTGCAAGTTTTGCACTCGTTTGCGAAAACTGGCGCGAACACTTACCTATTCGCTGATGAGAAACGGAAATAGGATTGTAAGTACTACCACTCGGAGCCTGCAATGATTAACAGCTGATGGTTTGAGCTGACTATAGAACGAGGCCGATATTTAATTGATCAATGGGTTAATACTTTTGAAGACTGTATGAATATATATGTACATACATATATACACGTCCATATGCATACATAAGGTAGTTGCACACGTTTTAACATTCTAAGCTTTTGTGCATTTTTGGCTGGTTTGAAACATTCAGTAAGTCATATATTTCCTTTTTAAGTCTTCCAATCGAGCATAACGCCCCCTTTAAGAAAATCCTTTATATTTAGTTTACTCCTTATTCAAGAATCTTAATCTTAATCCTCAAGGATACATATAAAAAACGGATAGCTATTATGGCCCTCTAAACTGAGAATGTTGAGAGCATAAATCGGAAACCGAAGAAATGTCAGTGAAATGTGTTGAAGCCCACAAAAGTTTAGTAGAAATTTACGACCTCAAGATTCTTATTTTAAAATTAGCACATTTATGCACACATATTATTTCCTGGAGCTTTGTATTTCTGAAGCTTATTTGTTTGCATACAATTTTTTATGAGATAAAAATTAACAAATATTGCAAAAAAGGTACATATGTTAAAGTTATAATGGTCTGTTCAGAATTGAGTGTTTGGCTGCTGCTCGAACTGAAAGCTTGTGGATTCACTGAATTGCCTACAGGCTACATAACTTCTTTCAAAATGATATCACGCAGACTTCGAGACGACTTTGGGATCTTTAGGATTTTCCGGACTTCTTCGGGGATTTTAGATTTTTCGGGGTTCATAGTCCCATTTTGAGAGTTTCGGAACTACTTCGGAATTATTTAGAGATTTTCGGGAGTAATTTGGGAATTTTGATTTCACTTCGGTATTCTCGGGATTATTTGGAAGTTTTTTGGTCTATTTCGGGTTTTCGAGCTTAGATTTTTGAGTATTTTGCAACTGCTAAATACCTAAGTTTTCTATTTGATTATTTAGGACTCGGATGTAGATTTTTGCTATCGCTTCATCAACCCACCGCCATTTCTCTTAAGGAATAATTCCATCCTCAGAGGGGACTTCGTCTATGATGGCCATTACCTCACCGCCTTCCTTCACAACCTCCCTGCTTGTTCAGCAGATTTTTGCCGCTCGGGAGCAGTACCTGCTGGTTTGCGCAAGCTGGATACTACTCCCCTCTTCCATTCTAACGACCTAGCCTGTTCCTCCATCAGCTGCAATGCTGGTAGGCCCCCAATCCTAGCCAGACTCTAGTAGCCGTCTGCTTAATCTGGAGAAGGATTCAATACCTCGAACTTGTGCTTTAAAATACAAAAACACCAAAGTATGCCCATTACTCGTTAATAGTGTCACACAGGATGGACTTATGTACTACATTTATCCAAGTGTGCTGCTGCTTCAGTTGGCGGTCGTCCTAACCGAACTTAATGTTTTTATAAGGAAATCATACTGAGCCTAACTGTAAGGCATAGAACAAGTAAAAGTAGTAAACGTAATTCATACAATTAACTTAACACATTGCGAGTTAACCTGTTGGGTGTCAGTGTGCCGTGCTGGCGTCAACTTTCTTACAATTTTTGCGCACTCTCGGCGCTCTTTCTTAATTTGCTGACCCGCCACACTCAGCTTACATTTTGCTTGCCATGCAAAAGCATAACCAGCAGTAGCCCACCAGCCCACTCGCCACTCGCATGCAGTGTGACCAGGTTGGCCTTTTTGAGGCTAGACTTAGCATTTAATGTTATGCCATAGCCTCAGAAATTTATATCTGACTTCGTGGCTTTGTACTGGCCTTTTTGTACTTAAAATATTTATAATGAAATTCGAACCGGAACTATGAAAGTAAGTACCTAAGCTTACTAAAAACTTTAATATTTTTAAAATTACTACTTACAGTTGAAATATTACGATAAAAGTGCAAAGCAGAGCTGTGTAATGATTGAATCAATTGAGTGTGCATTCTCATTTTTTTCGTTTCAAAAATGTGATTGTTTGATTTAAAAAATTTAACAACCACTCTTGAGATTGGTTACAAATTGTAAACACAAAATATGTAGTGTGTTATGGAATGGTTGACACCCATTCACATAGAGAATGTGAATGCAAAAAATGAACTCAATCATGTATGATTGGACGTTTATGGCAATGCAATCTGTCAATATCATTCAGTACTAATACTATTTGTTGTATCAGGGTTGAAATTTTTGTACTCAAAATGTGAAACCAGAAGATTGCCATCTCCCTCAAAATAAGTAAACAAATAAATATTTGGTCCTAAAATATTTTTCTAAGTGTTTGGCCGAACTTCTGCTCAAACTTAAGGCATGAGTTCTGATTTTATAAGAAGAGTTTTCAAGGCAGAAATATACTCGATGGTTTGCCATTGCGTGCCGAAGGACGACTGCTATTTTGGGTTATGATCTGACCAGGTATTTAACCATGGTCCTATGGAGTGGAAGTACGCACATGTAATCACTCTGCTACGGCGGCCGCCGTAAGTACATGCTATACATATCGTCGTTTAAAGTACAAAACCGCGTATCAAGAAAATGCAAAACCGCGTAATTGCATAAATTATTTTCTAGAGAGTAAAGTCACCCATATTTCAAAATGGTTATCTTTTTTATAAAGCAAACGTATTTCTGGCTAGTATATTTCAGGACAAATGGATAAGAATTGAGCCAAGAGCCTTTGTGAGCAAATCCAATTTTTGGCAGCCAATGTCAGTCTCACGGTTTTGCAGAATGACGATACGCGGTTTTGTACTTTAAACGACGATATATATGTACACATATTAGATTATTTATTCTCAAAATGCATGAAAACTATAGTATGCTTGCAAACAATTAATAACATTTTGTGATAAACAGTTTTACAAATGTATATGCACTTCAAATTTGTATTTTAATAAAGTATTAATTAAATAAATTATTATTGTAAATTATTATTTTAATAAATAGATATAAAGATATTTATACTTGGCAACTCTTGGACTTTTCTTCATTTGTAACAAATGACAGATGTATACAAAATAAAAAAATAATTGTATTTTTCAAATTTAAAGCAAACGGGCGTTCTTTACCAAAAAGTGTAGTTAGGGATCGAATTGCGCATATTTTTTTTACAATATCAAGTGCCCACAAGAAGTTTTAAACCCATAAATAGCTTAAAAAACGCTTTCAAAAATTCGAAACGAGAGTGAAGTGCAGTGTTCAATTGTGATCGAAATTGCAGGCAAAATTTGTGCGTATGTAATTAATGTTTTACTTATTTGAAGAAATGTTGCCCCTTGTCATTAAAAATAAGCAAACCAAGACCCCCGCGTCCCACTGGTTACATAATACTTGAATAGCCCCTTAATTAACATGTGTTTGTTTTGAGAACGCACGGCCAGTTAAACAGGCATGTCTGAATCGATTTCCTTCATCATTCTTAGCTATTTGATGTGCATTTTTATTGTTATGTGTTGCAAACAGACATTTTAGGAACTAAATGGGTTCTAATCTATGTACTCAAGCGCACTTATTTTTAACAGTTTCCAGTTTATGTAATATTAATCAAAACAGCTTTTATTTATTTTATGTATTATATGATTTCTGGAAGCGTTGAATACAAAAAAGGGCTGTGACTGGGTTTATGTAATTTGAAATTGTGTTGATGATTACTAATAATAATAGAAAGGCGCTTACATATCGACACAACTAAAAATTTCATATATTTCAGTAGAGCCAATTTAAGATTTTTTGTTTCGTAATTTAGCAATAATATGTCTTGGAACGTAATTATTCCGGATTATATGCAGTCATACTGTAAGCTTTCAAATTATGTATTTTTCTAAACCTGAAATTTTGAATTGCGCCGTTATTGCAGAGGACCATCGACATATGTTAGTGTTTGGCCGAGCTACTCCTCCGATTGTGGCATGCGGCCGGGGGCCGACCACTATTACAAAAAACATTTTCTTTTTTTTGTTAGCCGGAAATGGGCTCGGACGCTCACCCTGCGGAATGGTAGTGCGCACTTCTAACCAGTACACCACAGCGATCGCCTAATTAATTTTAATCATTAATCGCGATTAAACATTTAGTCGTTAATTTTTTGTCATTCATAGACTAACATTTTGTCGACAATACTCGCATAAGATAGTCACAAATTTTCACAAAAGAGAAAAGTGATTTTCTTCAAAACTTTTGAATGACGTCTTGACTGAACTTACTAATTCGGAATTTCTACTATTACTTATAGAGTAGGCTATTCATAAAGTCTGGGTAATGAAATAAAAATTTTTCTATTTTAAGTTCCATAAATATAAGGAGACTTTTATTGTTTAATTTATTTTTTGCACATAAACTTGTATCTTGAACTTCTTTTTCCAAAAAGTGAGGATGTCAAAATTTCAATAGATATCGGATGTACGGTAATTTTCCAAAGAGATCTCCTAATAGATAAGTTCATGAAAATTGTTCCAAACGAAAACTTAAAATTGATAAAAAAAAAATAATAACTAAATTTAACTAATTTATATTAGAGGTTTGAAGTTTATCCCACTGTAAGTATGAAATCTTCAGCTATGTGTTTCCATTGTCACTTTTTCGTAGCCATATCAACAGCCTGACAATTAAGAAGATTGTGACGTTTCATGCTACCATACGCAATATCTTAAATCCTTCAAATTTTATTATTAACCTTTTGTTTGTTAAAAACATTTTCTTCTTAGATTCGAAACTTGATCAAGCAAAATTGCCTTTGTTTTTGACTAAGAGATGCTCAATAAGCTCAGAATTGTAGTTCTCATTTGCATACATAACAATAAATTATTAATTTTTGTTTCACACGAACTCCAATATTGAATAGTAAAATATATTTTAATCTTACCCAAATAAACAACGATTTAGTTCAATCGTCAACCACATATAGAGTATAGGGTGGTAATGTGTTAAAGTTTTAAAGTTTTTAAACGTAAAATGACGGCTAATACCTTTTTAAGCGTTTTGTAATTTAACCAAAACTCATTAGCATCCACTCAAGCAAGGAATTATTTACTTTTCAACATGCATTTTGTTTACAATTTGGTTGTCAAACACATTACATCGGATCCAGAATTTACCACCAGGTAGCTTCTGACAAAGAGATGACCTTACTTACTCTCTTATTTGTCCTCTCAGTTGCCAGAAAACCATGTACGATTTCCGGTAAAATCTGGAAATTCTGCTAAAAAATGTTAATTTCGGACTCATGCGCGTTTACAACTAAATAATATTGGGAATACTTTTGAGGTGTTTGAAGAGGGTTGCGACCTGTTTGAAACTAAATTTATTTATAATAATCATATTTTGGCCTTGACACTTTTGCTAAGTTTTGGCCGAGCTTCTCCTCCGATTTGTAGCGTGCGCCTTTGCTGTCACACAAATGGGAGGGACCTACAAACTTACGCCGACGCCGAACGGCGATACAATTTTTATGATGAGCTATTTTTTTATTAAAGACACTAAGATTTTTAAAATATTTTTACTAAAATTTTATCAACCTAAAGCTTATGCGAAGTAGTTATCTAATTTAATGTAAATTTTAAACATTTTCAAGATAAAACATGAATTATATTTAAAACGTAAATGTTAATACAACTGTTTTATATATAATCCCAAACATATGATATAAAATCCCCTCTACCAAAAAACTTAAATTGGGTAACGCCGGTTTGAATTTTTACAATTGAGCAATTGTCAAAAATCTTCATTTTTATCAAAAAGTTATTTACCAGGGTGGCTTTGAACTAATGATTGGTACTGAGTTAAAGAATGCACACACATAAAAGATTGAAGCCTTTTCAATACTCATTCAGTGTTAAACCTTTTTTTGATTGGGCATTGGTTTTTTCAATCTTGCTATGAATATGTTGATGTGTGAATTCATAACTGCTTTGAGAGAATGGAAAATTCTAAAATTTTAAACCTCAATCCTAAGCGAAGAATAAGTAATGAAAACTGGATAGAAAAAAATTGTTGATTTAAAATTGAAAATGATTTCACACTTACACAGCTCTGGTGCAAAGTACAATTTCTTTGAGAAAATACTTTCTTAATTAAAAAAAAAGTATACTAAGAAATTTGCTTTAAATCTTATTTTTGCAATTTGATTTCTTGACGTACTACGTGTGTACTCTGATGTAGAAAACAGGGACGGAAAATAAACATAATTTTTTAAATTTGAACCAAAAAAATCAACAAGTTGTAATCGTCGTAAAATAGTTTTACCTATGCTGACGTATTTGTGTTCGTATGTCCTCCTGTGATTTACAAGGGTTTTTATTTCTCGAGTTTAACCAATAAAGATAAAAGCTAATAATTAGTATTTGAGTTATACTTTTTCGCTCAAAGGATTTTGTTATTGGTCAATTTTTATTTTTTCGACCAAAAATAATGATTATTCTACGATTTTTAATTTTACGCTCTAAGATAATAATTATTATTGAGTTTTATTTTTTCACTTAAGAATAATGAATATTCAAAAAACTCAAAAGGCTATACCACCGTGATTTCAGACGTAGTATTTTTAAAGGTAATCCTAATAAAAAGAATAAGTCCCAAAATTTTAGTTGGTTGCGTCTGTATGGCCTTTTAAATTTTATAGATCATAATTTTTATAAGTGGAAAAATAAAATCCGATAATAACTATTATCTCTGAGTGAAAAAATAAAAATCTTAAAATAATCATTATTTGTGATCGAAAATATAAAAATCAAGTAATAATTTATTGAGTGAAAAAAATATAAATCATAAATAATGTTTAAATGCTGATTTAAATAATTTTACTCATAATGATTACCGTCCCTGGTAGAAAATATCAAAATTTGGTAAAAAGGTGAAAAGTTGCCAGGTACACTTTTTATCAAAATTCAGATTTTGATGCAGAATGACAGATAATGCGAATCTATATCAATTTTTCGTATCTCCTGAACAATTAAAAAATAAATTGACTTGGCACCTTTTCACCTTTAGGTAGCGATATGTTGAAGTTATCTTGCCGTTATTAGTCTGATAGATGCTATTTTGTGTTTTGATGAGAATGATTTAAAAAGTTATTTACAGAAAAGCGGTTTTGCTGAACCTATCGAGCTTTTATTGAATGAATATACTGACTTCTTTTTAACTTCAATTTTCGTAGCGCATAACTTTTTCTAACGTTTTTGAAAAACGAATTTAGAGCTTCGCGTTTTGCAATCGTCTGGTCGCACTGCTCGCATGCTACCACAACACGCTTTCCGCTCTCTTTCGATACTACTATTCTGCCCACTGCCAACCGGCAACCCTATTCTAGCAAAACAGTGCTTTCTGCTTGCTGCTCATTCGCTGCTCTGCTATGCATTTGCCGCCAGTGCTTTTAACGATACGCGCGACTTAAGAAAATTTATTGTTGTTATTTGTTATTTGCCTGGTGTGCGGTTCGGTTGTGTGGAATGCCGTCGGGATAAGATATAGTACATAGTATTCTTCTATTCTATTATTTCATTTAATTTAACACTAAAAAGTGTTGGAAAGAAAATTTTTAGAAAAAAGTGTTTGATGGAAGAAGTTTTAATTATGAACACGAAATGCGAAAGAGATACATAAATGTAACTTAATGACTTATGACGAATATTTTGATAAGCAGAAGATTAATGTCTAATAAAAGCAAAATATTTTTTTTTTGTGAAATATTTAGTATTTTGCAAGTGCGACTAAAAGTAGAACTACACAAAGTAATGAAATAAAATACCGGTTGCGGATACGGATTCCATGAACCAACGACTACAGATCACCTAATCAGCCATCGTTGTATTTGTAATCGATTTTCAGAAAAAAGTTTTCGTAGCGTTTTTGACGTTTTTCGGTTTTGTTTACACCGTCTTCTACCTCTTCGTAGTGATTTTTTAGCGATTGAATGTGTTTTCTGCAGCGATTTTAATTATAAATTTTGGTTTATTACATATTCATGATATAAAATAAAGTGCTGTGTGATCGGAACAAGTTTGTGCGTATGTTTGGTTTGCCAAAAGGCGTAAATTTGCTTGAAAAGTGGGTGCACGTTTGTGGCCAGAACGTTGGCATTGAAAAATCGACCCGTGGTAATGATATGCGATTGTAAAACACTTTCAATCATGAAAACCATATTTTATGAACTTTTTTTGCTAATTGTCATCAAGTTTCACTTTGTATATTTTATAATAAATACCAATTTAATCGCACTCAATCACCGCGCCTTTTTCGTTTTCTTTGTTTGTTTTCATTCTTAGGCAGATGTCAAAAACACTCAGAAATATACTTTTTTCTTGCTTCTTTGATTAGGTGATCTTGTATTTTTGGTTCATGTACGGATTCGGATGCAAATGTAAATGTAAATGAAAGACAACAACATTTGAGACCAACAAAACGCGCTACAGCAAGAACAAAAAGAAAGAAAGCAAAACGCAAAGTAATCGTTTTTGGAAATGAAAGTAAGAAAAATTTAAAAAATAAAAATAAAGTATGTACAATATACGATGTGCTTAAGCGACAAGAACAACAAAAACAATAAGTTAATAGTGATTCATACTCGTCGGTTTATGATTTCGTCGATAAATAAATGTTTGAATTACTTTTGTGACAGATAGGAAATAGTCGAGTAAACACACTCATATCAACATCCATACATATGTATGTACATATGTACAATACTCGTGTTCATATATGTTTATATGTATGTATATGTACTATGTAGCAACACAGTAAAGTAAGCAGCACACGGCAGCTGAGTACATTTTATTTTAGTGTTGAAGTAGCAGCAGTCGGAAATAACACAAAACAGCCGTGTAGCAGCGTCGCATTAAAAGGAAAAAATACATAGCAATTCGCAAGCGCGCGTGTGAATTTGGAATTTTTCCCATTTGCACTTTTTGACTTTTTTTTTTTAAATAAATATTTGATTTGCTTTGTTGTTGAATTTCATGTTAAAGCAAATTTGTTTTGGTTCCATAGGACTGCAAAAAAAAAATAAAAAATGTGTGTGAGAATAAGAACAAGTATAAACAAAAGTAGAAAATAAAATATGAAAACTAAGTATTTTGGCACAAGAAACGCTAAACGGCAATACCAATCGACCGCAAGTTTAGTGAGTGTGTAAAAGGAGAATAACAGCAAATGACCGACCGAACACCACAACAAGTCGGCACAGGCACATACATATGTATGTACTTCGGACGGACAGTAAAGTAAACACTCAGTGCGGTGGACCGGTCAGTAAACTATGTAAAATATTAGGCCAAGTGCGTTTAGCATATAAACATTTGTGAGAAAATTAAACAAAAACTACAAAGAAACTGAAGACAAGTCAAAATGCATATAACCTAAAATAAAAATTTATGTGACGCGTACAAAATGAACTCTGCAGGCAAGAACAAGTGCAAAAGGTAAAGTGTTTTTTTGCAATAAAAGAGAGGATCAAAATAGAAAGAAGAACAAATAGAAAGCATACAAAATCCACGCACGGCCGGAAGTGTGAAGCGAGTATTGAGTTCACACAGCTGTATAGCGGCCAAACTCAACCACCCACGACTGGTGGGGTGGCACATACACATAACCTAGCCGAACAGCAGCTACATAGCTGCATTGCATTTCGTGGTGTCGTTGAGCTTTTGACTACCAACGCAAGGGGGTGTGCTGCTGCTTATGTGCATTACCTTGTAGCCAGTACGCCAAGCTGCGTGAATCAGGCGAAAGTACCTAGAATGTCAAGCGAACATATGAAATAAGAAAAGAACGCGCAAATAAAGAAGTGCTGCGGCAGTAAAAAACCGAAAAAAAGCAAATTTTACATGTGATTGTGCTACAAGCAAAAGTGCAACAGGAAGAGACTTACATACGCGTTGACGTAAATTGAAGCTAAGCTATTACAAATAAAGCGATTATAGCAAAGGCTCCCGTGAGAAAGAGCAAAGCAAAGCTGGTTGGTAGCGCAAGAAATACAACTTGAAGAAAACTCGAAAAGTACTCAATAAGCAAAAGATTTATGTACATACATATGAGCGCAACAATTATATACGCGCGGCAATAACGTAACGCAGGAACAACAACAAAAACAACGCTTAATAAAAGCAACAAAGCGATAGCGAGCAAAAAGCAGTAATCATATCAGTAAACAGTCGCCAACACGAGATATAAATAAATAACGCTGAAGATAGCAGGCAGCGGTAACAGAAAATAGAGGAGGAAAAAAGCAACAATTACAATAACAGCAACAATAAACACAGATGAAAGTAATAAAAGATATATCGAACGTCAGCAACAAATCAGCAGCAACTCGCACAAGCTACATGTGTACACACAACATAAGAGCAGAGCGTGTGGCGAGTGCTTTATGCATACAAAAGTACATAAGAACAAATAGTAAAACAAAATACAACAGCAACAACAACACTACTTCAACAAGCAAGCTACGAAAAGCGCAAGGCAAGAGAAAGGCAGTCAAGTCAGGCAGTGAGCCCCCCCCCCCCCAATTGCCAGAGACAACAAACAAAACAAACAAACGAACAAACACAGGCAAACCAACCCAAAAGGCGGAAGGCTAAAGCAAGCAACACAAACGCAAAAGTGTTGTGGCGAAAAGACAAATCGACAGCCAAGCAAACTCACCAGGCTGTCAGCCAGGCAGAGCCCACCTCACCACCAGCTAGTGAGCCAGTCAAGCAGGCGGGCAGCAAGCAAGCAAGCAAGCAACCAAGCAAGTGAAGCAGTCAGCCATTAAACCAGTCAGCGATTGCAGGCAGGCAGTGTTCTGGATCTGGACATATCCGCTTCCGCATTGTGTTTGGCTTTGCGTTGTTGCATTGCACACACGTTGTGTTACGCTTCGTTACATTGTATTTTTTTTTTTGTGGATTTCGATTTGGCGCAGAAGGCGGTCGCCAATAAGTCAACAAGCAACTCAGCAAGCACCAGCAGCATACAAAGTGTGTGTGTGTTGGTTGGTGGTGGAAATACTAGCATTTGTACTAGCAAGAGTATATCTTGATTGCACTGGAGCGGGCTCCATTACAAAAAGTTGTTGGTGATATTAGAAAAGAGGAAGACACTTATTGGAGACTAAGGTAAGAATTAGAATCAATAATATCACAGTAGCAGAAGATGATTATTTTTTAGTATACAAAATATTTCCTTAGAGAATAATCAAAACAAAAGTTATATAAATTGTATTGATATAGGTATGCATTTATGATGCATGCTTAACTGGTTATAAATATTGGAATCAAGGACTTCAAAATAGGATCAGTGATTAGAGAAATTCTCAGCTCCGTCCCTAAATGAATGATGTGGTGGGATTTGTAGAAAAATCACTACACTTCAAGCAATATACTTTAGCAGCTTTCCTGCATATAGAGGGCGCTTTCAACAACATTGAAGTTGACACCATCACCCAATGCCTTGCGGAGGTTGGTGTGGATGGCGGTGTAGTGGGTTGGATATGATCTATGCTGGCAGCAGTATAATTTAGGTAAAAAGCGGAGATAGTTTAATAACTACATAGGTATTTTTATTTATTTATTTATTTATTTATTCAATCAGTAGTAATCTAAATTAATAAAGTTACTTACAGACTACTTAGAAATAGAAGGAGTTATACATTAAAACTCATTGTATTTAACATTGATTTGAAATCAGACTTAGATATAGAAAAATCAATGGCTAGAGAATTTGAGAGAATATTGAACTCAGTCAGATCTGGAAAAATTGGAGCATTAGAAGCGTAAAGAGTTCGGACACATTCTGTATAAAGAATATCACTATTTCGGAGAGTCCGGTTAGGGATACGGAAACAAATGCGCTCGAGGAGATATGGTGAATCAATTGCACCCTTAATTATATCGAAGACAAAAGTGAGCGAAAGGATAGTTCTTCTGCTTTGAAGAGATTTCAAGTCAATTAGCGCACATTTGGCTTTATATGAGGGAATAGGGTCGGCGAAATTCAACGAACGCAAAGCAAAGCATAAAAACGTTTTTTGAACCCGCTTGAGTCTATTAATATGGCATCCATGATAGGGTCTCCACACAAAAGAAGCGTATTCCAACTTAGAGCGTACCAGCGACGTGAACAGTAACTTAAGAGTATAAGGATTGTGA
>NW_023458560.1:38398086-38404508 GCF_013731165.1 Rhagoletis pomonella
TAGATGACTATTAAATAAAAATTTCGAGTCAAAAACTACACCTAAGTCAGTTATCTCATTAAGAGCAGATAGACGGGTACCAGCAATGCAATAAGAAGTGGGGATAACGCAACGCGATTTGGAGTAGGTTAAATGAAAACACTTACTTATGTTTAACTCAAGGCCATTGGTTCGACACCAGGCTGAGACATTGTCAAAATCTGATTGAATCTTAATGGAGTCTGAAGAATCTGAAATGGTCGAAAAAATCTTCAAATCATCAGCGTATAAAAGGAAATTAGAGTTAGCAAAACAACTCGTTATGTCATTTATAAAAATGACAAATAGCAGGGGGCCTAAGATGCTGCCTTGTGGAACCCCGGAACCCCACAACCCCCCAGGTATGTGAGCAGAGGTACTGCATAGGATGTTAGGGACAAAAATTTCTATACGATCGATACTTTTTCATTCGATACCGATTTTTTACTCGATAGTTTTAAAACGACATTTTTGGAATCGAGTACCAGAAGCCTTGTATCGTATCGAATGTTAAATTCACATTAGTAGGAGGCAATGGGTAAATTACATACATGGGCTAAAAGTAGTGGTGTTAATCTTACCGCAAGCTGAACTGAGTTATTACTACTCACAAATACATATAAGATACCCCAATTTAGACTTCCATCCATAGGCGGAAAGGCGATCCGCTCAGCAAACTAAAATAGAAACTTCACGTGGAGAAACATAAAGAGAGGGCCTATATCGAATACTATACTTGTAAATGGATCTTAGGTAGAAATTGCGTATTTAAATTGAAACTTGTGATGTGGATGTACACCGCTATCATAAGGCCGCCCTAGTTTGGTGGCCAGCTTTAAGTTGACACAACAATGTCAATAGACTAAGTAGCTTACAACATTGAGATCTTGTCGCTCAGAATGTCGTCTTCAATATGATTCCGATTGATCTATACCTAAAGGAAGCCGCTATGTACTTAGCATTAAGATTCAGGGAGTCGGAGCTGTGGAAAACGAAGACCTTTAGGCATAGCTCAATCTTAAGCATTGATTCGATAGAAAATAAAACCACGGACTATATGGTTTCGAGCCAGGATTTTGTCTTGAATGTACTGGTGCGGTTTCCATCCAGAAGGGAACGTAAAAGGGGCCAAGCAGATGATAAGGAAGCTATCTTTATCTACACAGATGGATCCAAGATGGACTGCGGTGTTGGGGCAGGAGTCTATTCCGAGGAGCTTGGTGCTAAACGGCCCCTGCGGCTGGCGAACAATGTCAGCATATTTCAGGTCGAAGTCCTGGTTATATATGAGGTTACTAAATGACAGTGCTACTAGAAAAGTAAAAGCAGTGATTTACTCAGACTGCGAAGTGGGGCTGCTAGCTATATCATTTTCTGATAGCAAATCTAATCTATGTAGTCCATCTACGCTCTCGGCCGGCCATAGGAATTTTGAAGGCCACGAGAGAACAGACGAATTGGCCAAGGCGGGAGCTTGCTTGGATGAATCGGAAGCGGTAGTACTGAGAAACCTCCTCAGACAAATACAAGCAGAAGTGCACTGCACATTATGAAACTGGCAAATAGGAGGTGGTCATAGGTTCAGACTTGCAAGATAGCATGTGAGCTTTGGCCAGCACAAGAACAGCAGCGCTGTAAGTAGTATAAGAGTAAATGTATTTAGGATTGTAGCGACAATAACCCGCCACTTGCCGCTACGAAAGCATGCCTATGGAATCCGACTTCTATATAACGATATGCCGCAGCTGCTGGATAGAGAGAAGCAAGGAAACAGTATCTCATTTCCTGTGTGTTTGTATACCTAGAGCTGACTTCTTTCAAACATAAAACTATCGGGATACACATTACGATTCAATTAGCGGTTCATTGTGATACCGCTGTGAAACACAGAAACCTAATTGACTATATTTCCTAGAATCATTTCGAAGCTCCCATGAAGCGTAGGATATGACTTATTTCCACACCGGATAGTTTCGTGAGAGATCTAAAGCCATGCTTACTTAAAAATCCTGCTCTGCTCTTAGCTAAAACTGGGCAACTGCTGAAGAAGTGTTCGACTGTTTCATCCTCTTCCTCTGTTTTTTCTTATCAATTTGCGGCCGAAATAGCCTAGCTAATCTACAAGTGCCTTCATCTCTTAGAAGATGCATTATCGAAATCATATTTAAAAGAAAACTTAAAAAGATATACATAAATACTAAAAAAAAGTAAAATTAACCACTCATGCTCTTATACCCGTAGATGCGTATGTAAAGTATACGTCCTGCAGCACCATTCGAAGCTATCTGACAAGTTTACTCGCACGCCTTAATTTAATTAATTAATTAATTAATCCCAACGGCTTTTTACCCTCCATTCCCGCCCAGCCGACACGAGGGGCGCAGTCCGCATGACGTACGGAACCTTTTTTTTTTTTTTTTTTTTTAGTTTTTTCGTGCCGAGTAGTGGAAACAGGAGTTTGTTAAGTGTCGAGATCTAAAACTTTCAGCTACAGAATCAAATTCATCAGCTGATTGGATTGGTGCTGGAATGACAGTTAAAATCTTGACATAAACCACGGAATGATTCGTTTAGTTCAAAATTAGTTTTGCATGGCTTTAAAAATAGAGGTCGAAAGTGTCTTGACATTCGAGAAGGAATATTAAAATTTACCTCGGCCAGGAGGGCCGGGCTATTAATCAAGCCTGTCATTAATTTTACGATAAATATTATACCCAGCATTTCTCTACGACTTGCGAGTGTAGGCAAATTTATGAGCTTTAGACGACTTGTGTAAGGGGGGAGATTGTAATCTGAATCCCAGTTAAAATTACGCAATGCAAAAAGCAAGAATTGTTTTTGAATTGATTCAATCCTTTCTGAATGAACTTGGTAGCGGGGATTCCAAACAATAGATCCGTATTCTAGTATAGGTCTAACTAAACTGGTAAAAAGAGCTTTTGTAACATAAGGATCTTTGAACTCTTTTGACCATCGCCTTACAAATGCAAAAACGCCTTTGGCTTTATTGACTGTAACATTAATATGATGGTTGAAATTCAGTTTGGAATCCATTGTGATACCAAGATCGACAAAATTGGATACCTGCTCCAGATTATAATTTGATATTGAATAAACAGCTGGTTGAACAGCCCTCCGAGAGAAACACATAACTTTACATTTTTGAAGGTTTAGTGGCATATAGTTTGTATTACACCAACTAACCACGTTGTTCAGATCCGCTTGTAACAAAGACCTTTCTTCGATAGAGGACAATGTTTTAAAAAGTTTCACATCATCGGCATACATTAAAATTTTTGAATGTTTTATTATAGAAGAAATATCATTAATGAATATCAGGAACAGAATCGGACCAAGGTGGCTTCCCTGAGGAACTCCTGAAGAAACTTTAATGATGTTGGAAGAACAATTATTAACAATAACTCTTTGTGTTCTATCAGAGAGGTAAGATGAGATCCATTGAAGAAGACTGGGCTGAAAGCCGATTAGGTCGAGTTTACGGATGAGTAACGAGTGACATACTTTGTCAAAAGCTTTACTGAAATCGGTGTAAATTACGTCGGTATGAGCATTTTCTCTAAAACCGTTTGAGACATGAGTTGTAAACTCCAATAAATTAGTCATAGTAGATTTTCCTTTAGAAAACCCATGTTGAGATTGTGTAATTGAAGAAGATATAGAATATGTCAGCTGGTTAACAATAATTGCTTCGAATAATTTGGGGATAGCGGAGAGTTTCGCTATGCCTCGATAGTTTTCTATAGACGACCTGCAGCCGTTTTTGTGAAGTGGTATTATGAAAGACTCCTTCCAGGCTGACGGAAAAACGCCATGTTTAAGTGACAAATTGAATAGAGTTGTTAAAGGCTCGCAGATGTTCTCAGCGCAGTTTTTAAGAAAACAGGTCGGAATATGATCAGGTCCAGGCCTAAATGAAGCTTTTAAGGTTTTTAAAGAGTGTAAAACTTCATCGGAAGATATTACTGGAATATAAGCAGAGTTGATTAGACAAAGCTCGTACGGATAGTCTCCACTTATAGGGAAGTCTACAGAATAATTGGACCTAAAGAACCGAGCAAACATGTTGGCAATGAGTTGGCTGTCGCTAGATACAGTGTTGCGATAATGCATAGCGGACGGAAAACCATGTGTGTTGAATTTACGAAACCATAAAATGATTTAGGATTGGTAATTAAATTCTTCTTAATTTTACATAAATATGAATTATAACATTTCTTATTTAATGCAAAGTAGCTATGCCGCAAAACTGAGTACCTTAGGTAATCACTGTGTAAGCCCGTTCTTTTATACAGTTTAAAAGAGTGCGACTTTTTATTTTTCAATTTTTTAAGCTCTTTAGTGAACCATAATTGTATTGGTTCTTCATGAACAATATTACGTATTGGCACATACTTTCGAAACAAATTGAAAACAGTATCATTAAAGTGCTCAACGCTACGCTCCACGTCATCTCTATATATTGGCCAAGATAAATTTGAAAGTTCTTTGTTAATTTTCCTGAAATTTGCTTTCGCAAAAACATATCTAGTACTTGAACTTGACTTATTATTATGTATTTCATTTATGATTTCGTAGCTTAACTCAAGAGCAGGATGGTATGCATCTTCCGGCAAAACTAGGGGATCACACCGATTAATAGAGGCCTTCGGAACATCATCAACGTAAACGAGATCCAAGACCTTTCCAAACTTATTTGGACATATATTTATTTGTTTGAGGCAAAGTTCAGCCATTTCCTCCAGAAATACATTGTAACTATCTCTAGATGAAACTGGTACAACATCGGTGTCAATGATGTTCCATGAAATATGTGGCAGATTTAAATCGCCCAAAACAATCATAGAATCGGATGCCGTAAGCATTGCATTTACGGTCTCAAGTAAAGAAACTAGCTGCATATATACCGATACGGCAGAATTAGGAGGGATGTAGCAAAGAGCTAAATAAATATAAGTATTTCCAGCCTGTACACGTATTCATTTAAATTCGGTATATTCAATGACAGGAAGACTAACTTCCTCGGATGGTATCGATGAATGCACCGCAAAAAGAACACCACCGCCGATTCTGCCCACGCGGTCCCTCCTGTATATTTGATATTCATTTGGAAGAATTTCGGAATTAAAAATATGAGGTTTGAGCCATGTTTCGGTCAAGGAAATAATATTATAATTGCAGTCAAAACCTTTTAAATATAAGTCAGTTAATTTGGTATTCAAACCTCTAACGTTTTGATAGTAAATACTTAAATTAGACTTGCGAGTTAGTTTTTTGAATCCGAATTAAGATTAGAAATTTTAGCTACGTTATTATTACTTTTATTAGGTTTATACTAAAATGAACTATTTAGTAGTGAATCAAAATCTTCGGAAGCTACATCAATTTTAAAAGATGAAATATCGCGATCGTATTTAAAATTAAATTTACGAATAAATACATCTTTAGTTCTAATTTTAGTCGATATGTATGACTTTATATCATCCGAAGAAGTATCTTTAGCAAATCTAGAGACAAAGATTGATCTTCTCGGAGGAATTACAACCAACTTTTTGGTAATGATGTCTGATGTGCGGGGCTGCGAATTATTCGGAGGAACTAAGTAAGACAGTGGTGTTTGAGATGTTGATGGCAACACTGTTAAATCAACGGTTTGACTATTTTTAGAAGTAGACCTAGTGGATATGGCTTTAGAAATCGGAGGCTCCAATGCCTGAGGGCATGGAGAAGATAAATTAATAAGTTCTAAGGACTGGGATGGAGGATTTTTTTTACTAGAATCCGTGGCTGTCTTTTTAGGTGGACTAATAACATGCCCACCTTTATTTTCTCGGCTATCCTCAGAGTGTGGAGAGTCATCGAGACAAGTGAAAGACCTAAACTTTTTTTCGTAATGCTTAAATTTCTCAACAAGCGCCGACAGATCCTTCCCGATCTCAGAAAAACCATTTCTGGACTGCCTGAAGAATTTAAATAAATCAACTTCGGTTGATCTACATTTTTGACAAGACCAACGAAGACCCTTACCCTCGTTAATAGCGTCTAAAACTCTACCGCTCAAACCAGCACATTTTATATGGGCAATCCCATCGCAGAGCCAGCATGACACATAGGAGTCGCTTTTAACGTGGCAATTGGTGTAAATACACGACATGTTTAAAATTATATTTATTTTTAGGTTTTAGAAGCAAAAAAGCAAAAACGGTTTTGAAAACGATGTATTAATCAGTGAACCAATCAGCTGGTAAATATCAGTTAGCGAACAGTTTTAGATGCACTGTATATTTGACACCTAATAAACACAACGCAAACAGCTGTGACAAAGATGAAACAGCAGAAATGACAAAAAGACAAAAAGAGCAAAATCAATGTGCACAAACAAAAAC
>NW_023458560.1:38404608-38428306 GCF_013731165.1 Rhagoletis pomonella
ATGCATGAAAATCCTAACCTCAAAAAAATCACCCGTTATATGTATGTGTATATATGTATATATATGAACTTATAAATAGGCAATCACGTAAGTCCAAGTAATCTGTAGCAACGCAGCAAGCATTAAGCCTAACGAACGGCGCACAAAGGAGCTACACTCCAGCGGGAATATGCAGCTCGGTAATCGATGTTATGTTATACCACTATTCCGTTGCACAAATACTTATAGTAGGCATAAAAGTGGCCGACTATATGCTTGGATGTGTAAACATATGTATTAGGGTGGTACTCTTCAAAATATCAATATCTAAATTTTATATGAGGCACGGACCCCTTTATTTTGTTCTCGAAGAAATTGAAGGCAACGAAATTAAAAAAAAATAAGTGGTCGCTACCAGAGTTTGAAAAAATTATTATTTTTTTAAATACAAAAAACTCGACAAAATTTTAGCTTGAAAACTCATAATTTTGGCACATAATTGAAATTGATTCATATAAATTTATAACCTCGCTGAATTATAGCTGGTGGTTTTGAGATGTTTAAAAAACTAAATTCTTTTAAATCCTAGTAACCCTACATTTTTAAAATTTTGTTGATGCCTTTACTTTACATACGTGCTAAAGCTTAGTATCCAGCTCTTAAGAAAACGGTCAAGAAAAAATTGCCATTATTTCGCGTGTGTGTCCAAGGAATTTTGACATTTTTTATACCTCACAGCCTGTTGCCTCACTCTTTCCTCAAGAAATAATGGAACGGGCATATATTTCTGTTGCAAGCCTGGGTTGCCTTGTGCTCTTTTTTCACAAAAAACTTTAGAAAACCGTAGTAGAAAGCGTACTAAATTTCTGAAGAACTGCGTACTGCCTTAAGGAAATTTGACTCAAGAAAATTTCTTAGCCATTTCTTGTACGTCATTTTATATGGAGTTTTTGCTTTTCTTAAGAGCTGGATACTAAGCTTAACTATGAAATAAACAGGTACTTGTTTATATTTTAAGTACCAACCTAACACAAATATGCATGTACAGTGAGAGTCAGTCAAAATCGAACAGACAATTTTTTTCCATATTTTGAAAATATCTTATTTTGTTTAAATTTAATTATTTTATTTAATAAAAATATAGTTCATACTACAACAAAATCCGTAAAACTCAAAGTCTCTAACTAAGTAACCATTGAAAAAAAATTGTCAAATTTTCTTTGGTATGCAATTTTATAGAAAAAAATGCGCAATACCCTCGACAAAAAAAAAAATTATCTAAAATCAACGGTATTTTGTAGCGACTTAAAACTTGCACTTTTTTATACTAAAATCGAATTCTGAATAAAAAGTGCGATCTTTCGATGAAAATTTTACGATTTTTTTAATTTTTACAAAGTTAGAAAATTTGAGTTGTATGGACTTTGTTGTATAGTATGAGCTATATTTTATTAAAAATTTATAAAATTTGAATAACACCAAATATTTTCAAAATATGGAAAAATTGCTGTACGATTTTGTCTAGCACTTACTGTATTTAAGTATGTAAACTTAAAGTCAAGTATTTAGGTACATATGAAGTCTAAATCTCCGTCGCATGCATGCAGGCACATTACGCGACTGACATATGTACGTATGTACGTTGTACGATTGTTGTAAGTGGAGCACATCCATAGCAAGTCAAGTGAAACATCACTAAACTAGTTTCATTTCCGTATATGGCGAAGGAAACTGCAAAAGCAACAGCGTGCTGTGCTAACTTACTTGCAGTCGGTGGCGGCAACGGCGCTGACGTCGTCGTCATCATTACATGCACACCTGTCCCCCCCAAAAAAAAAAAATCGTCGAGCGCAAGTAGACGGTCTCAAAATAAAGCTGGAGCGCATTGCTGGAATAAGCGTTAAAGTTAAAAACGAAACTTAGTTCGGGATAAAGCTGCAGCCAAGACAAACCCAGTGCGATCCAGTCAGCCAGTCAACCAGCCAGTCAGCCAGCCACTCTTCATAGCAAAGAATAAGTAACATTTATTTTTGCATGCGTCACCACAGCCCAGTGAATGCGCTCCTTCAACCACAACGACGCTCACTGGCGAGTAAGCATTTTTCTTGAGAAGAGTTAAGCCCAAAATACAATAACGCAGTGGCAGTGGCAGCGGCAGTTTTTCGAAATCAGCTGTTTTTTAGAAAGTGTGGTGTCCAATGAAGCGACTCACAATACAGCAGTGGCAGCTAGCAGTACTGCTCAGTTTAGCCCAAATTCTAAATTCACTGCCACTGCCTTCATCGCAGCAAACTTCGCATGCTGAATTTGACATAAATGAAACGCAGCCAACATCTGTTGATGTCACTGAAGCCTAAAAGGCAACAACAAAAATGTAAACAAACAAAAGGGAATGTCAAAAAAAGCAGTCACTGACAACGCCGTATTGTGTTTGCTGCGGCATTGACTGCCAATATTAGCAGTAACAGCTGATTTTAAAAACTGTCACTGCCACTGCCACTGCGCTATTGTGTTTTGGCCTTTAGAAAGAGCCCGCAAAAAGGTAGGCGACTCAAATGCAGTAGTGACCAGCGGTGCCAGACATTCTCTGTTAAATATCCCACGGAAATGGGGAAAAAATCCCTCAATTACCCACATCTTGAAAATTTATCCCACAAATTTCCCAACGAATTTAAACATATACATGTTTCAGTAGTAAAGAAGTAAAATTCATATAAAATAATAATAATAGTTTGGCGCTTACACATATGTGCTTTTCCTCCAATTTGGGGCGGTCCCCTTGATGTCACACAAAGGGGAGGGACCTACAGTTTTACGCCGACTCCGAATGGCGAGTGTATTTTTATGAGAAGCTGTTTTTCATGGCAGGAATACACTCGGAGGTTTGCCATTGCCTGTCGAGGGCCGACCGCTGTTAAGAAAAAACCCCTTTTTCTGCACTTTTTCACTCATTCGTTTTTTCCCTTTCATTTTTTTGCTCACTCACTAAGGGCCTAAAAGAATTTTTTGGTGACTTTAAAATGGAAGCTATTTAACGTTTCATCAGATAATTTGTTCCGCTTTTTACATGAAACACCAGTTACAACTGAAAAGATTCTTTCTTACTCAGCGCTTGAATTGGTTAACGTAAGAAAATTTTCGAAATTGTCCTTATACCTTTTAACAATTATATACCATTTCACTAAACACGACTAATTACGTAAGAATGTCGAATATTCTTGAATTTTGATCAATTATGCAACAATAACTGCGTCAAAAGAAAATCCCTTATTTATATGAAGTGTCCCTTTTTTCCCTTTTAATAATTTTTGATGCAAAATATCTCTCAAATAGGGAAATTACCCACAATCTGTCATCACTGGTAGTGACCATATGCTCTATATGAATTACAACACTGATCTCCCATATTTTCGTCTCAATCGAGTTTTAGAGTACGTTACTTAGCGTTGACGCTTTGTGCTCGCTCCCCATTTAGCATTCAACTTAACGATCGTTTGAAGCTTCTCCACTGCACTTTATGCGCTCACCACAGGCTCAAGGTATTGGCCCAATGCACGCTTGCTTTGCTTACTTTAGTTTGCTTTGCTTTACTTCATGATTCAATAATACAAGGTTCGATAAACTGACAGTTGTCTCTCTCGCACCGCTCCCTTAGCAGTGGCACCGTGTTGCTTCTTTGCAAATTTACTTGGAAAAAGTGTAGCTTTGCTGTGAAATAGAAGTATAAGCTATTGTGCAATATGTTCATTTGTATATGCATATGAAGCAAATTTAACTGATAAAAACATAAGTTTTTTTAAATTGGAAGTATACATAAATCTCATAGTAGTTTGTTTTTAAATTTTGAGTGTTTTGCAGTTTTTATACAGCTAAATAGCACATAAATTATGTAATTCACATAGATATATTATTGTTTCGTTAAATATTTCGTTTAAAATGCCTGATTTCCTGCAAATACATTAGAGTTTACAAAAGGAATTTCACTACTAATTGCCTACTTTGCGTACTTTTCTACTACCATTTTCCCAACAAGGGATTGCTTTCCTCCCCTTTCTCGCTCCTTCGTAAATGCAACCTTTTGTAAGGGAGTGTCAAACCGAAGCTGTCAATAATTATCTAACCTTGTATTATTGAATCATGGCTTTACTTTGAAGGAAGTGAAGTAAAGCTGCCACTAGGCCAACTTTCATACATTTTAGTAGATTTTAAAAATTGTTTGACAGTTCTCAAAGCCAAGCAAGCAAAGCAAGCGTGCATTGGGCCAATACCTTCAATTTTTACACAAGCGTCTTGAAGAGCTGCCACCTTCGCTGTGTGCTTGCATTTTACTTCGTTTCTTTTATATGCGCTTCTATTTCTTTTGTTTTTTTTTTCTTCATAAGTGTGCGCGCTCTGTTGATTCCCTTCTTAGCGCTATCTTCCGCCTTATTCTGCTTCGTCGTCGTAGTCACCGTCGCCTTTGTGTGACCGCTGCTACGCCTTTCTTTCTTTTTGTTTGCTTTGTTTGCACCTCCCCATCTGCTCCTCAGCATCATGCTCGTAAGCATATTTCTCTACCCACAGCATCAAGCGTGTGCTCGCTTTGCTTTAATTCCTACTTTATTCAATTACCCCTTATTTTAGTACTCAGCTGAGATTGAGATTTGGTTGCGGTCGTTAGGTTGGCGTTACATAGCGTTCGCATGGATGCATGACTGTGTGTCACAGTGGGCAAGTTTGTTTTGTGTATGAGTTGGTAGACTGTAAGCGGCATAGGAGTGCATAGAATGGGAATTTTTGGAAGAGTTGCACTTTATGATTTGTAGGTGTAGTCCAAGTGTTGCCTTAAAAATTCTTGATTAAGCAGCTCTTTTGTCACAGCGTACTCGATACAAATCTAGACACGTGACCATCTCTTGCCTGCTTCAGAAAATTTAGAAAGGTTTAATTTGCATTCGTCTGAGAGAGTATATCAGTACCACTGTTGCAGACTCTTCCAAGCAATTCGTCAGCACCCTCGTTTCTTTATTTGTTTAATGGGCATATAAGAAAGATTGTAAGAAGGAAAGTAATTGGCTGAGGCTTTGTCTAAATGGTTTAATTCTTTACAGGTTCGACTCTTTGAGTTCTAATTCCGGAATAGGCCACGATTTATTTTAGGTGTAAATCAATGCGAATCAAATTGAAAATATCACTTAGAGCTGCTGATGGAATTTCAGTGTCCTAATTGTTCCTAAAAATGTTGCTCTTTGTATGCTGCCTAGTCATCTGACATTGTCTACTGGCAATCTTCCAACGAAGTGAACTCATATGCTGCTGGTGTGGTATTCATGCTCTTTATTAAAGCTGAGCATTTGCAAGGAAGGTGCTCTACACGTTTCTTGTTCGTTTTAATTCTAGCAGCTTCTGTGGAATTCGTTATAGGCGCTGTCCAGCTTTCTGGCGTTGTTGCCAACCAGCTAATGCCCAGCAAGTATCGCTGCTAGCCTCGCTACGTTAGGTCTGAGATTCTTTTAAACAAATTCTGTGTTCTTTTAGGGTTGTATGCGCGCTATATTGGTTTTGTTATACGGCAGCCTGACGAGGTGCACCCAGACCGGAGTGTCCTTAGCGTTGCCAGTTTGGAGTTCGATTTTAAGCCTGACGCCTAACTCTTCTTAATCATCTTGCCAGAGAAAATACCTCTTTTGCGCCGGGAAAGAACGGATTCTGAAGGCTTATCTCGTTGAATGATAATATTTTCTTCATATGTGACCTGGTCTACGGAAAGGGGGCTTAGGTGTCAAAAAAATCAATTTTCACTTTTTGGTTGATTCGGATGGAAGATGAGATGATTTTCCCTTTTAACAGCTTTTTCACAGAAAACTTTTTTCGCACGTAAGCTCCCTTTTCGTAGACCAGGTCACAAATATCTAGAGTTCTTGAACATGACTCGGAATTTGTAGCCTAGTTTATCCCTGCCTAACCTAAACTAAACAAGAAACCTATAAATTACAAAGCCAAGAACTGCATCAACGACTCATCAAACTTGCACACCGTATAAGTATTCTATTTCAGACGAACAAGGAAGGAATGCCATCATCAGCGTTTCGGACACAAATGTAAAAATACATAAATATGTATCTATATACATTTGGGTGGTCCTTAAATGTAGGAAGCAGATTTCCTAAGCCGTAACCCTACATCGGTGCTGCTATAGTCGAATATACCATAGAGGTCAAAGTCCAGATTAATCTATGAAAACGTCTTAACCGACTCCAATCGGGACCAAAATTTATGAGTGATATCCCCGAGTTTAGTAGCATAGAGTTTGGGTATTAAATGAAAAAAAAAAAATGAATTTGTATGAGTCCGTAGAGGCACCTGGCCTTTGTGCCCTTTGCGACACGCCTTAACCGACTCCAATTGGGACCAAAATTTATATGTGATATCTTCGACTATGGTAGTATCCATGTTGGGTATTAGATTAAACAAAAAATTTATTTGAATTTTTTTAGTCTCCATCAGGAATCTGCACTTTTCCCCCTGTAGGACACGCCTTAACCGTATCCAATGTGGACCAAAAATTTATATGCGATATCTGTGACCGTGGTATTACCGATTAAGGGGGTGAGACTGAAGAAAATCGTTCATTTGATTTTAAGGATTACCCTAATATACATACATACATACGTACATATCAAGCACAAATTTATATTAGTTCCTATGAAACTTCGGACCACATACCGCGAACAAAGCAATCATGCCTTGTGGGCTTCATGCCCGACTAGGCCGCTAGCCGATACATACATATGTAACCGATCACTAGTCTAACTGAGCGGCTAACAAACTGCACCGAACGCACAACCAGGGTTGCCACTTTGGTAAATTGTTACCAAAATTGGTAGAAAAAATTTGGGTTGGTAAAAAAGTAAATTTTTTCTCATTTTGGTAGATTTTTGATGAACTTTCTGTTCCCGATTTATTTTTCGTATTTATCTTTAAATATATTATACATTTCTTTGCATGCTTTTTATATACTTACATACGTATAAATATATATCGATATAAGGCGAACATATCGCGCTCCATTCAAAACTAATTTTACTGGAATCCCGAGGAGCTTTTAATTGCCTAAATATTTTAAATGATTATTTAAATATAAAGAAAAATTTGACAGGTATGTAACTATGATTGTTCGCAAAAAAAATCAACGCCATTTTTTATCAATGGAAAAAAAATAAAAAAATCAACGGGAATTTTATGCAGCACATTGTTGGCTACACTCAAATAGTATTTGCTTCAAAACTCCAAACCTTAGATTGTTCTAAAAATTCAGAGTAAAAAATTCGAAATTTAGACGAAAATTTTTGGAATTTTTCTATATATTGTATATAGTTTGAATCCTCGATTTTTTGGATTTAGTTAAAGCAATAAAAAAATTTTACTCGAAAAATAGTGCGAATATTAAAAAAAAATCACTTTTTTGAGTCAATATATTTGTCATAACAACTCGAGTTGAAGTTTTTTAAATAAAGAAGTTTCACTGTTGCCTTTAGTTTCATCACTTCCGCTTTTGGTTGAAGGAAACTGAGAATATGCCAATAATATGACTCAAATACCGTATAACTAGTTAAATAAAAAGTTCTTAAAAAGAGTTTTGTTATTGAAATAACTAAAAAAAAATTAAAAAAAAATCTACAGTTTTAATTAAAATAAATAAAAAATAACAAAACTATAGTGTTTATTAAAATAATTTTAAAAAAGTTATTGGTAAATATTCCCCAGATTTGGTAGATTCTTTTCAAGTGGGTGGTAAATATTTTTTTTCGTCAGTGGCAACCCTGCGCACAACTGACCCAGCAGCGTACGCCAAACAGAGAGGAGCGCTTATTGCAACTGCCGCACGACACTCGCGCGCATGCGACAAGTCCATATTGAGAAACTTTTATGTTCGTACCAGGGATGGAAAATGAATTTTCCAAATTGTACTTAATATGACAAGAAGATTGTACTTAAAAGCGGACCAATGTACCTAAAAAAAGAAGACACTTTTATATGTACATATGTATGTATATACAGCCTTTATTGAAAGAAAAACACATTGCAAGTGCTAAAGCGTACATATATATATACAGTTATTTGTACTATTCCATTTTTGTACTTTGTATTGCATAGTTTTGTAAACATAAAATTAAATAACTTAGATAAAATACGTTATTTTACGCTATGCGTTTTATATATGTACCTTAGGATGGTCCAAAAAAATTTAAAGTCGGAATTTTAATGCTCTCACCCCAAGGATTGTTCTATACCGAAAAAATATGCACCTGCTTTTTATATTGAAATCAAAAAATATTTTGAGGTAGCTTAAAGCGCTCAAAGTTCTTCACATATATTATATTAGGGAAACAACAGTTTTTCGTAGCAATGATAGCAAATATATATATATTTTTAGATCTGTAACCTCTGTTTCTCTTCAGGAGACGTCAAAAAATACTACCGGATTGTTTATATATTTTTTAATATTAACGATTCTTTATGGGTCCCCTATGGTGGAATCTATAAATAATAGTTAATATTAAAAAAAGATTAAATTAATAATTCGGTATTATTTTTTGAAGTCTCCTGAACGGAAACAGAGGTTACTGATCTAAAAATATATATGTATTTTCTATCATTGCTACGAAAAATTGTTTTTCCCAATAAAATATACGTGTAAAACTTTGAGCGCTTTGAGCGGCCTCAAAATATTTTTTTATTTCAATATAAAAAGCTGGTGCATATTTTTTTTCGGTATAGAACTTAGTCAATTAATTCATTTTCATTAAGGTTTTTATTTTGAAGACGGTAGCCGAGTAAAGTCTCCACTTTCAAATCAAAACAAGAACTTTCATTGCATCTAATTAAGTCCTAAGTTTATTTCTACACTTTGTTTTAACTAGGTTCTGAATTGAAAAAATTCTCTCAATACAAGCAGAGGAGTGTGGTAAAGCAAGCAAACCCTGAACAACGCGAAATATATTTGAAAATACTGGCTGATTTAGTTCATTTTTTATTCTGCCGACTTCAGTCCAAAATTCAGATACAGGAAGGTTTTCGATTTTTTTAATTTCTGCATAATCCGCCAATGCTCGATACTCGGTGTTAATTTGTTCAGCTTTTTTTAATTCAGTTTCGGGAAACAATTTTAAAATCAGTGGTAAAATGCTATTAATATTACCAGATAGTGCTTCCTTCGGCGCAATTGACGGTAAGAGTTTTAAAATTTCATTATTAAAATCTATTCTTTTTCTTAAATCATCGCAAAATTTAATATAAAATTTCAAAATGTTATTTTTAAATTGAAAAATTTCCGATGCTGTTAGGTTTTGGTCAGTGTAAAACAGCTCAGTTTCCGTTCCACAAAAAATGTTTTCAATAGGTATGTGGTTGGCTAAATTCAATGAATATATTGAATTGGTACAAATATTTTCTTTCGCTATAAAATTTCGGCATATTTGATTAAAAAGAAATGTCAAGCGGGGATATAAAACATGAATGTGTGACTCTTCCGCTTGCATTTCTATGTTAACAGTGTTTATAACTTTAAGAACGTACGACAAGAAATAGAAGTACAGTTTTATATTAGAATCTGAAAGGGTACTTGCAATAAACTTATTACTTTCATTGCCAAATCCTGCTTCGAAATTGCATAAACCGAAGAAGTATCGTAAAGTACTCCACTGCTCCAATATCCGTTCAACTACAATCTGAAATCATAATGTAATACTTCAAATAAAAAAATGTATTGAACAACTATTATTAAAAAGAAAACTTACCTGCCGCGAAAGCCATCGTGTTGAACTAAATCGCAAAATCTTATGAACCGCACTTCCAAAATCTTCTTGAAATTTTTCAAACTCTATTTTTCTACTAGCGCTATGACAGAAATGGTGATTTATAGAGCGAATTAACTTTTCTATTTCTTGTGGAAGAACTGATGCAGCTGCCTCGGACGATAGATTAAGGTTGTGGCATACATCGCCAATAACAAAGATTTAGGGCAAATTTCTTTTAATTTTGCTTGGACGCCATTTCGTTTGCCCATCATGACACCGCAATTATCTGCCGTAAATCCCAATAGATTGCTCAACGGAATATCATGATCATTCAAAACTTTTAAAAGGGCATTGAAAATTCCGGCGGAAGAAGAATCAGACACTTGAACAAAGTCCAAAAATCTATCTCTACATTTGTTCGTAAAAACTCTAATTATAACTGCTAAGTTTTTGTCCATGGAAATGTCAGTGCTTTCATCAATGATCACGGAGTAATATTGTTGTTTTGTTATTTCAGAAATTTGTCTGCAGTTTTCAGGACCAGTGACTGACTTTATAATATTTTGACCCTTATGTCTATTTATGCTCAGGTTTGAAATTATGCGTGAATCTTTTACCGTTTTAATACATTATGCCAAATGGCCCAAAGCAGTAAATGGCAAATTGTGCTCAGCAACGAACATACACAAACGAATCTCCATTGCCTTTGCTGAGCGACTTAATTCCATTTCCTCGCTATTCGGCTTAGTAAAACTCGAAATTTTTAAGGTTGCTTTAGCAATATTAGCATTTTTTTTATGGAGGTCTGAATTTGCATGCCGATCGATGTGAAACATATTGCCGTAAATTGGAACACCGCATATCATGCACCTCTTACCTTGCTTTGCGGTAGAGTCTTCTTGGAGCCAATTGTACTTAGATGCCCACTCCCTCTTAAATTTCATCTCATACTTTTTCTTTTTCGCCACGGAAACTACGTTGCTTTCTTCGTTATTGCTTAAATATGAGAAAAATGCTATCGGTAAATTTTTTTGCGCTAGTTGAACTTTGTCACACTTACTTCTCATCATTGCCTGCAGCTGCATTTGCACGTTTCTTGCGAACAATCCAACTGAAAATAGTATAAACTTCGTCAAAAATGAAATAGTTTGTATTAAAAAAACGGTTTGAAACTTACTTATCCATTGCAGTTTCTCTAATTTGTCGGCTTTCATTAATTATTAATTCAAATTGCGCGCACATAAAAGCTAGTTACTTCTTCGTTTCACATATCTCGTTCACAATGACATGCTATTAAATGTTTCATTCCCAATGGCACACTATCAAAAAGTTCTATGTTTTAATATGTTTAACCAAAATCCACTTGGCAAAAGAAAATCGGCATACAAATTTCCTGGACAAATAATTTGGCCAAACTTAAAATGTACTTAAAATGGAAGCAATGTACCGAATGTACTTTCATGTTGAAAAAGAGCCGAAAAAAGTACAATTGTACCTACTTTTCCATCACTGGTTCGTACTTAAGTTTTTGTTACGCAAGTGGGCTGCGCGGTGGCGGCGGGGCCATACTTTTCAACAACTCGAAATAGTGCTTAGTAGTTCCTTAGCTGCTGCTGCTGCTGCGACGCGCATGACAACATCAGTCAGCAGCACTTTTTCGCGCCTCCTCCGCCGGCCCTCCACCCCTACGCATCATGCGCTTATACTTAGTAGTATTTGGTCGTATTTCGTCGTCGCCATCGTAGCTGTTGTGCTCGCTCATTCGTGTGCTCTTTCTTACACCTGATTTACATGATTCAAGTACTTGAAAGCAATTCTTACTCATTCTCTTTTGTGTTTTTTATTTGCTTTTACACGTTTCAATTCTGTTGAATTCAAGTCTTTGGTTCTTTAAATGGGAAGCAACGAAAATGCCAAAAGCAAAGCAAGAAAGTTGAAACGACTTGACGGTACAGACGCATGTGTACTCGTCCCTTTTCTTCTCACCCCCTCTCTTCCATGTCCGAGCAGAATTGAATTCAATACTTGAACTGTGTAAAAGCACACTTATTGCTGTTGGCCCATACGAACGTTCGTTCGTTGCTGTGTGTTGCTATTGTTGTTGCTGTATTTGTGGAGCAATGCGGAAGTGAAATTAATTTATTGTATTTGCTTTGCTTCGCTTCTGTTTCTGTGGCTGCGGTTATTGTTGTTGTTGTTGCTGCTGTCTGTTGATATTGCTTTAGTACTTAGCGTTTTTCTTTGCTGGCTTTGCCTGATGTGGGCAGTGGCCAACAACAGAATCAAAACCAGGAAAGGAAAAAGCAGCAAATCTAGCGGACGCCTGCCTGCTACTGCATACATACGTACGTACATACATATGTATGTATGGCTGAATGCCTATAAAACCCCGCAGTGACGTTCGCCTCCTCCTCCTGCTCCTGCTTTGCCAGTATTCTAATCGTGCGCTAATTGCGGCGTATTCATTGGACGTCGGCATCAGCGTCGTCGTCGCGCTCAGTGAGCGGAAGGGTTGCATGCGGCGCGCATGGCGATTTCGAGTAAGATGTAGTTGGCAGCTGGCGACTACACACAAGTGGACGGTGTTGGCGGCGAGAAGCGCACGATCAGATGCTTGAGAACCGGCTGACACACACACACAAGCACATACACTCATGCAAATACTAAGCTAATTAGTATGAGAAGAAACATTTGTAATTGCGAAAATCAAATGTATGTATAAAAAAAAATCCCACGCGAAATTCACGGAAGCAGCAGGAGGAACGCTAGCGAATAATTCGTTATTTTTGATTGCCTTTCCAATAGGAATATGTGTATGTACTAGAGGTTTACGCCGACAGGCTTTGCGGCGGCGGCGTGGTCAACGTCAAAAAGATTCGGCGGCGGCGGCGACGCCGGCGCGTCTGGTAACGCCGGCGCTACTTCTCATAAGGTAGATTTCAAAGAGCTACTAATCTTATCATTTCAACTCGTCAGCGTTAGGCATTCGCCATGCCAATTATTCTATTATTATAATTCTATTTACTTCATTATTGAATTAGTTTTAAATTTAAATACTGTTACTTCCTACTTGAATTAAAATGTTGAGTGTCTGGCGCTGATTGATGGGTGAACAGAAGAAGGTCTGAGGTATATACATACATACACACACGGATCTCTATATTCTCTACAGATCCGTATGTACTATTTAATCAATAAATTTTTGCAATAGTCTTATCAACTCGAACCAGAATGGGACTTTTTGACCCACTGTTGAAAAAAATGGCTTATAGATGGTTAAAACTTCCACTAAAATATGAAGCGCCAAATTTTTCTAAGGAGAACCAAATGTAATGAAAAATAATACTAATGTTTACCATAAAGACGGAACTTTAACCCTGTGTAGAAAACATAGCGATGCGAGGGAGCAAAACCTTCCTGGGGTTTGACCACCACCAAGGAATGCTAACGTAATTTTCACACAGCCACCTAGTACTTGTATACGTATGTGGGACCCCAGAATAAAATAACTTACGAATGTAAATATTAGCAAAAAAGTGTTTGTTTAAAATATTAAAAAAATACATAGAAAAATCAATTTGTCTTTGATTTATCTTCAATAATTGAGGAGTTAGATGCAAAGAGGCCGCTTCTATTAAAACTGCTTTCTGAGATATTGGAGCTAAAGTTTTTGATGTGTTAGAAGTTTCTTGTTGTTGTAGTAGGTGTATAAAAAAGTAGTATCTTTGAAGTATAGAAAAGAATTGTCTACTGCGGAAAAAATCGTTAGATTACCAGTATTCGACCCTAATTTAACTGTAATAAACGCTGTCGTCAAAAAATATGTTACCTATGTTTTTTCTAAGTTATGCTATTTTGGAAAAAATAAAGGAGATCATACTCTTGTCCAGTGGTCCAAATTATGCAAAAAAAAACTAATTTAAAAATGTAATTTTCATTTCGTAAAATTGTGTTTTTATACAAGTAATATTTAGTTCCTTCAAACGATGTATTCAATGTACATACATCATGAAAATTTTGTACAAAATTCCTTAGGCGCCGAACGCCGCCGCCGCCGCTGCCGCGCCGATATTTTCGTAACTCGGCGGCGGCGCGTGAGGAATGACAAAAAACGGCGGCGGCGGCGGCGTGGCTCGGCGGCGTATACCTCTAGTATGTACATATATTAGGGAGGGTCAAATTGTTCGGACGAAAGTTTTTCGACGAATCGCATAGTATTTTCTGTTTCTATAGTTAATTCTAAGAGAAAATGTAGAAGAAAGAATAGGTCGGAAATGAGTTGCTAGCCTAACTTTTAAAAGAAATTTTGAGTTTTCCTTTTTCTCAAAATTTCGTTTTATCGTTATATGCCGGTTTTACAAAGTGTTCACCTTTTTTACAACTAATGGATACAAAATTCCTATACATATTTTAGTTTATAACATTTTTAATTGATTTACCATATTTACCATGCAATTATACAACCTGTGTCAAAATTAGAATCGCACCACATAATCACAAGTTTTTAAAATCAGCCTCATTGCGTAAGTCGTAAAGTAGGCTAAATTGTACGACTCGACAACATTGGCATTGTCTACTGTCGTGTTGAAATAAGTAAACGACGAAAATCGTAGAAAACTGTGCAGTGCTGCCAAGTATTTCCGTTTTAATACACTAGTCGACTCGAAATTTTAGTCAATGACATGAAATTTTCGATACGATTTGACTCTCGAACAACGACTTGCATTCGACACGACTCCCGCAATGAGACTGAATGTTTTTTTTTGTTATTTATTTTTTTTTTGTAAATATATATTTTACTTATAAATCCAAGTTTCAAAGTTTGTGCAATATGTATTCAAAAAAAATTTAAAATTTTGGTAAAAATGTAAAAAATTTTAGATGGATTTTGAGTACACAGTTTCGTAGTCCATTTAATTTTATCAATACAAAGGGATTTTGGCATTTTTTCGTTAGAAAAATATAAAAAGAAATAAAAAGTCGTCTTTGTATGGAAGAGTTTTTGTTATTGAAATACAGAAACCGTCAATTTTTACTGTTTGTTAATCTTTTAAGTTTAAAATTCAAAAAAACAGATGTATTTACTTTGTCTTAAAAATGTTTCAAGCAAATAAAAAAAAATGTTAGAAACTTAAATACAAAATAAAAGTTTTAAGAAAAGGTGAAAAAAATATTATCGTAAAAAGGAAATGTTTTTATTTAAAAATGCACCGGCTCGAAACTCATTTCCGACCCAAGATTTCCTCTATAATTTTTCATAGAATTATCTGCAGAATCAGGAAATACCATGCGATTTATTAAAATAAAAAATGACCCAGCCTAATGTAAGTATATGTATTTACATGCATACAATTTTCTTATTATTTTTTGGTTTTGCTCCATTAGCGATAAGACTGCAGCAGTGCACACAGTGCATTCGCTAGCGCTGACATAAGGAAATACTTTTGTGTACATATGCTCATTCTACATTCATACACACCTATTTACATATGTAGGTACATACATATGTACATACAACCCATATTAATGTACACACTCTCTCATGTTTACTTTTTAATTTTTAATTTATTTATTTTCTTTTTTTTTTTGCATTTTTATATTACCAGAGAATGGCAATTCGCAATTCAGCACTTTAATAATTGATCGCAAAATATTCGAACAAGTAGTGATCGTTGGCGCTTGTTTGGTGCCGAATTTATTTTCTTGATTTTCTCGCCTTATTAAGCATTGCCGTCATAAGGTGTAAGGTGGTATGTCATACATACAAATCAGCGAGGAAATTATAGTTGTATGTACTTTTTTTTGTATTTTTCATTTTTGTTTTTGTGTTTTTTTTGCGATGAAAATGATAAAATTCTAATCAATATTTCGCAGGTAGTATTTTTAGCACTGACTAGACGAAAATATGTATGTACCAGCACAGTTAATGCAATTGTTAGTTGAAGCGCATGAAAGTACAAATGTACATTAGGGTGCAGTGTTTCCACCAGAACTATAAAATGTATTATATTTTAAGACTTCCTCCAAAATATTTCGGAAAAATATTATGAATTACCTGAGCTAGACCGATTTGCAAATACATACTCCAAAACTCTAGTTATTTTGAGTCCGTTGATAAAATTTTTCAACATTCTTATGTAAGCCTGTTAAGTTAAACTCTACTATCATCTGAGGCGATTTTTTTTTTAATTTGTCTAATCTTATTTAGATATCAAAAAACTAGATTTTTTTTAGGTCCAGCTCACGTAAATTTTAATATTTTCCCGAAATATTTGTATGTTTCCGATGGAAAAACAGTATCGATTTTTTTCAGCGGAGAGTGATGCACTCTAATGTACCTACATACATATGTATTTCCAGACGTCTATGACCTTACGCTGTGTCACTTAATGTAATTGCAAAAAAAAACTACGAAATATTAAAAAAAAAGTTTTCGGCAATTTGTAAAAAATTCTAGGAGCTATACATCTTAAAGTCAAGGCATTTTTCTGCCTTGAAAGACGAAATTCAAGTTTTTAAATGGTATTTTAGTCGCGAATACAGAGTGTCATTTTCAAAGAAAAAATATCTGCGATTCGAATTTGGTATGAAATGATAACTCTCCGCTTAACACGTGCTATGAAAAATCGAAAAAATTTTCAGCGTATACTAATCAGGGTGATCGTGAGGTATTTAAATTTTATGCGCAGACTTTCCACATGTTCAAATAGTTGTAATTAATTAAAATACGATATAAAATAAATGTACGAGAGCAGTTTGATTGCCAACCAAAAAAGATTTACATGGCAATTCTGGCTAAGATAGTTGAAATTCTTTTGGAAAACAATAAAAAGATAGTTGGTAAGATAGTTTAAAAGATTTCGTTTATTATGACACGAAAGTCTTACACAAAAAGCTCCTTTTCCAACTTTCATGGCGAAAAGCTTTTTTGACAAAGAACATTCTTATATCATTTTACGGCCGAGTGTAGAAAGCAATGGCGTTCTCGTCCTCGGGTAGCTAAATTTTTAAAATTTTCTTCTAATTGCTTTTGACTTCAATTTATTTTTGTTTTATATTATATAAGATTTTATTCTTTTAAAATAAAAATATATATTTTTTAAATTTCTTTTAATTTTTAGAATCTTATTTTACATATTTTTTGTTTTCATTTATTTATTCTTTTTTTAATTAAATATTTTGATTTTATCGTTAAAAAAAAACCATTTGTTAAAATCTCACATTTTTTTAAATATGTTTTTCCTTTAACTAAATTTTTTAAATTTAACTTCCCTTTTATTTTTAGATTTTATTGTTTTAAAAAGAACTTTCTTCTTTTAATATTTAGGATATATTATTTTAAAAGGAAAATATTTCTTTTAATTTTATAAAATTTTTAAGAACTTACTTTATTTTTTCATTTCTCAATTATTTTTTTCCAATTCCATTTAAATTTCATCTATTTTTAGATTTTATCATTTTAAAAAGAATTATTTTCCTTTAATTTTTGCAATATACTATTTTAAGAACAAAATATTTTTTTAAAACATATTAAATTTCTAGGAACTTGTGTAATTTTTTCTATTTTTTTTATTATAATTATTTATTTTTTTTGTTTTATTTCTTGATTATGTTAATTTGATATTAATATTTTTTTAATTTTATAAAAACTTTTGAAACTCATTTAATTTTTGCAATTTTTTAATTATTATTTTTTTTAAATTGATTTAAATTTCTTTTAATTTATAGGTTTTATTGTTTTAAAGGGAACAGGTTTTGTTAATATCATTTAATTTTAAGAACCTTTTTTTTTTAATTAATTCACTTTTTTTAATTGGTTTAAAAGGAAAAGTATGTAGTTTCTTGGTTTCAGTTAAAGACAGAAAAGAGCTTTCAAGATAGTGACCAGAATTGACAATTGTCATATAAAATACTTTTGCCTTTCGAAAGGCTGTGGTGAGTTGTAAGACAGTTGCCAGAATTGCCCTGTTATTTTCTTAATATAGTCTCCAAATATTTTGCCTCTTCGAAATCTGTGTTAGGTTCACTCAGGGTCTTAAATAGGCAGTAGTCTCTGTGATGAGCTCTTCACTCGAACCTGGGGACACGAATTTCGATACGATACCATATTGATACCATATTAATACTTTTGCCATTCGATACCGATATTTTTTTAGAATCGAAGAACCTTAGTATCGTATCGATTTTCTAACAGCAATGCAATATAGAGTATTACTGCACTATCCACCAAAAACCATAAACATCACAAATCAGGAATATAGTGCTTATTATGACTATGCGACCTACATATATTGACAAGTTTTGCTTATTTATTTTAATATAACTTAACTATATTTTTATGAATAAATAATTAAAATTAAAGAAAATTACGTTCATTTTTCGCCCGTGTTCAAGTTAACTAATGGTGTTTTCGTTTCTGCCAAAAATTGTCGCCTTTTGATTGCCCCTTTCGCTTTTCGTGTTCGTTTCTTATAATGACACACTCTTGCAAGGCATAAAAATGCGAGTTCTCTGCCCTTTGAAGTTTTGCCAGCGGAGATGGTTGCGCTCAAAATCAGATGGCTGCTTAATATGACAATATTATGAAATGCGTGAGCTAGACAAGGACCAGAAGGCAGAAACACATTTTGCATCGTGGAACCACATAAAAAAATATTTTTAAAACAAGCATATAGCATGGTCATCCAGCTCATGGAGAAGTTGGTTAAAAATTGATTGCGGGATTTGACCCAAACAAACATGAGCTTGTGAAATAATATATATAAATTCACACTCAGCATAAAAAGGCAATACTTCCGAAGTGATGGCTCCACGCCCATGACAATTACCTAAGTTTATTTTTTTTACTGAGAAACGGCTGCCCTGCACTCTCGTCGCTAATCTTCATAGGTGTGGAGATTCGTTTGAACGAGAATGTGAAATATCTAGGACTTACGTGGAAAGCTAATATAGCGAACAGAGTTAAGAAGGCCAACGGTGCATTATACGCATACATATATGAGCAAATCTCATGAGTTGTTTTTTAGGGTCACTCCCTTCTATCGGCAGAAAAAAAAACGCTAAAGCATTCTTCTTTCATTTATTTCAATCAATGGAGTTCCAGAAACAAGTACAGTAAAAAGTAAATCAAGTACTTTTTTGAACAATTTTAGCCTTAAAATGTTTATTTAGGCGTAAAAGTACCGAAATTCCTCAGTTTTTCATTGTCACTCGAAAAAAAATCATAATAGTTTTTTTTAATAACTTTGGGAAGTTTTCAAATAGAATGTTCATATTAGAGACAATGGACTTTGGCATCAAATGCAACATACATATCTGTGAAGTTTCAAGAGTGCACCACGATATTAAAAAAAAAATGGAAGCATGCAGAATATCTGTGTTTGTAATTTTTGAAATTTTATGATTTTTTTTAATTGTAATAATTTAAGTTGCTTTAAAATGTAAAAATTAAACAATGAAAATGTTCTAGTGTCTCACCAAATGAAGAAAAAAAAAAACAAATTACATTGAGTAACAGATGACTGTGATTTGAGAAACTAAAATTCCATTTTTCCAATCTTTATTGGCAAACTCGAAATTCAATCTAAAATTGTTATATATGTATGTACATGAAGAAAGAAATATTTATGTGCATAAGAAATACTGTGTAAAAATCTTAAATGCAAATATTTAATCACGTTTAAAAAAATATGGATTCGAACGCAAACATCAAGCTGTGAAGCTGTGTTTTTCTGTGATCTGTTTAAATTTTGTGTTTTGATAAAGCTGTTTACGCTTATTAAAGTAAAAAATTAAAAAAGTGTTAATAAACTTCTGGTGCACAATTTAAAGATAAGTAAAACATCAAAATTTCCCGTAAATTTGATTAATTTAACTTGATATTCTTAATTGCATGTGCCGAGTATTTTGTTTCATATAATATATTGTTGTTGTACAATTGTTTTTGTTTGTGCACATTGATTTTGCTCTTTTTGTCTTTTTGTCATTTCTGCTGTTTCATCTTTGTCACAGCTGTTTGCGTTGTGTTTATTAGGTGTCAAATATACAGTGCATCTAAAACTGTTCGCTAACTGATATTTACCAGCTGATTGGTTCACTGATTAATACATCGTTTTCAAAACCGTTTTTGCTTTTTTGCTTCTAAAACCTAAAAATAAATATAATTTTAAACATGTCGTGTATTTACACCAATTGCCACGTTAAAAGCGACTCCTATGTGTCATGCTGGCTCTGCGATGGGATTGCCCATATAAAATGTGCTGGTTTGAGCGGTAGAGTTTTAGACGCTATTAACGAGGGTAAGGGTCTTCGTTGGTCTTGTCAAAAATGTAGATCAACCGAAGTTGATTTATTTAAATTCTTCAGGCAGTCCAGAAATGGTTTTTCTGAGATCGGGAAGGATCTGTCGGCGCTTGTTGAGAAATTTAAGCATTACGAAAAAAAGTTTAGGTCTTTCACTTGTCTCGATGACTCTCCACACTCTGAGGATAGCCGAGAAAATAAAGGTGGGCATGTTATTAGTCCACCTAAAAAGACAGCCACGGATTCTAGTAAAAAAAATCCTCCATCCCAGTCCTTAGAACTTATTAATTTATCTTCTCCATGCCCTCAGGCATTGGAGCCTCCGATTTCTAAAGCCATATCCACTAGGTCTACTTCTAAAAATAGTCAAACCGTTGATTTAACAGTGTTGCCATCAACATCTCAAACACCACTGTCTTACTTAGTTCCTCCGAATAATTCGCAGCCCCGCACATCAGACATCATTACCAAAAAGTTGGTTGTAATTCCTCCGAGAAGATCAATCTTTGTCTCTAGATTTGCTAAAGATACTTCTTCGGATGATATAAAGTCATACATATCGACTAAAATTAGAACTAAAGATGTATTTATTCGTAAATTTAATTTTAAATACGATCGCGATATTTCATCTTTTAAAATTGATGTAGCTTCCGAAGATTTTGATTCACTACTAAATAGTTCATTTTAGTATAAACCTAATAAAAGTAATAATAACGTAGCTAAAATTTCTAATCTTAATTCGGATTCAAAAAACTAACTCGCAAGTCTAATTTAAGTATTTACTATCAAAACGTTAGAGGTTTGAATACCAAATTAACTGACTTATATTTAAAAGGTTTTGACTGCAATTATAATATTATTTCCTTGACCGAAACATGGCTCAAACCTCATATTTTTAATTCCGAAATTCTTCCAAATGAATATCAAATATACAGGAGGGACCGCGTGGGCAGAATCGGCGGTGGTGTTCTTTTTGCGGTGCATTCATCGATACCATCCGAGGAAGTTAGTCTTCCTGTCATTGAATATACCGAATTTAAATGAATACGTGTACAGGCTGGAAATACTTATATTTATTTAGCTCTTTGCTACATCCCTCCTAATTCTGCCGTATCGGTATATATGCAGCTAGTTTCTTTACTTGAGACCGTAAATGCAATGCTTACGGCATCCGATTCTATGATTGTTTTGGGCGATTTAAATCTGCCACATATTTCATGGAACATCATTGACACCGATGTTGTACCAGTTTCATCTAGAGATAGTTACAATGTATTTCTGGAGGAAATGGCTGAACTTTGCCTCAAACAAATAAATATATGTCCAAATAAGTTTGGAAAGGTCTTGGATCTCGTTTACGTTGATGATGTTCCGAAGGCCTCTATTAATCGGTGTGATCCCCTAGTTTTGCCGGAAGATGCATACCATCCTGCTCTTGAGTTAAGCTACGAAATCATAAATGAAATACATAATAATAAGTCAAGTTCAAGTACTAGATATGTTTTTGCGAAAGCAAATTTCAGGAAAATTAACAAAGAACTTTCAAATTTATCTTGGCCAATATATAGAGATGACGTGGAGCGTAGCGTTGAGCACTTTAATGATACTGTTTTCAATTTGTTTCGAAAGTATGTGCCAATACGTAATATTGTTCATGAAGAACCAATACAATTATGGTTCACTAAAGAGCTTAAAAAATTGAAAAATAAAAAGTCGCACTCTTTTAAACTGTATAAAAGAACGGGCTTACACAGTGATTACCTAAGGTACTCAGTTTTGCGGCATAGCTACTTTGCATTAAATAAGAAATGTTATAATTCATATTTATGTAAAATTAAGAAGAATTTAATTACCAATCCTAAATCATTTTATGGTTTCGTAAATTCAACACACATGGTTTTCCGTCCGCTATGCATTATCGCAACACTGTATCTAGCGACAGCCAACTCATTGCCAACATGTTTGCTCGGTTCTTTAGGTCCAATTATTCTGTAGACTTCCCTATAAGTGGAGACTATCCGTACGAGCTTTGTCTAATCAACTCTGCTTATATTCCAGTAATATCTTCCGATGAAGTTTTACACTCTTTAAAAACCTTAAAAGCTTCATTTAGGCCTGGACCTGATCATATTCCGACCTGTTTTCTTAAAAACTGCGCTGAGAACATCTGCGAGCCTTTAACAACTCTATTCAATTTGTCACTTAAACATGGCGTTTTTCCGTCAGCCTGGAAGGAGTCTTTCATAATACCACTTCACAAAAACGGCTGCAGGTCGTCTATAGAAAACTATCGAGGCATAGCGAAACTCTCCGCTATCCCCAAATTATTCGAAGCAATTATTGTTAACCAGCTGACATATTCTATATCTTCTTCAATTACACAATCTCAACATGGGTTTTCTAAAGGAAAATCTACTATGACTAATTTATTGGAGTTTACAACTCATGTCTCAAACGGTTTTAGAGAAAATGCTCATACCGACGTAATTTACACCGATTTCAGTAAAGCTTTTGACAAAGTATGTCACTCGTTACTCATCCGTAAACTCGACCTAATCGGCTTTCAGCCCAGTCTTCTTCAATGGATCTCATCTTACCTCTCTGATAGAACACAAAGAGTTATTGTTAATAATTGTTCTTCCAACATCATTAAAGTTTCTTCAGGAGTTCCTCAGGGAAGCCACCTTGGTCCGATTCTGTTCCTGATATTCATTAATGATATTTCTTCTATAATAAAACATTCAAAAATTTTAATGTATGCCGATGATGTGAAACTTTTTAAAACATTGTCCTCTATCGAAGAAAGGTCTTTGTTACAAGCGGATCTGAACAACGTGGTTAGTTGGTGTAATACAAACTATATGCCACTAAACCTTCAAAAATGTAAAGTTATGTGTTTCTCTCGGAGGGCTGTTCAACCAGCTGTTTATTCAATATCAAATTATAATCTGGAGCAGGTATCCAATTTTGTCGATCTTGGTATCACAATGGATTCCAAACTGAATTTCAACCATCATATTAATGTTACAGTCAATAAAGCCAAAGGCGTTTTTGCATTTGTAAGGCGATGGTCAAAAGAGTTCAAAGATCCTTATGTTACAAAAGCTCTTTTTACCAGTTTAGTTAGACCTATACTAGAATACGGATCTATTGTTTGGAATCCCCGCTACCAAGTTCATTCAGAAAGGATTGAATCAATTCAAAAACAATTCTTGCTTTTTGCATTGCGTAATTTTAACTGGGATTCAGATTACAATCTCCCCCCTTACACAAGTCGTCTAAAGCTCATAAATTTGCCTACACTCGCAAGTCGTAGAGAAATGCTGGGTATAATATTTATCGTAAAATTAATGACAGGCTTGATTAATAGCCCGGCCCTCCTGGCCGAGGTAAATTTTAATATTCCTTCTCGAATGTCAAGACACTTTCGACCTCTATTTTTAAAGCCATGCAAAACTAATTTTGAACTAAACGAATCATTCCGTGGTTTATGTCAAGATTTTAACTGTCATTCCAGCACCAATCCAATCAGCTGATGAATTTGATTCTGTAGCTGAAAGTTTTAGATCTCGACACTTAACAAACTCCTGTTTCCACTACTCGGCACGAAAAAACTAAAAAAAAAAAAAAAAAAAAAA
>NW_023458560.1:38428406-38429659 GCF_013731165.1 Rhagoletis pomonella
TAAACAAAAGTAGCAATAAAAAATCATTACAATAACAACAAGTGTAGGGTGTTAATGTGTTTTAATTGAAAAATAAAAGACAACTGAAACAAGCGCTGAGATTCGCATTCAAATGGATAATATCATCGACCAATTGATATCAACATACCTTCATTAATAAGAAAAAATTTAAAGGTAAATGAAAATGAAAAAGAAAAATTAAGGTACATTTGGATATCCGTCAAGTATTCGTATATGTATACGGATAAAATCCGGATATCCATTGTATTTTGCTATCCGCATCCGCAATTAGAATTAATATCAGTTAATTTGGTTATTCGAATCTACAGTTATTCGGATTTTCAATCAGATATTCAAATATCCGGACTATGCGGATATTCAAAAAATTCATATAGAACTGCCAGCCCTAATGTTCACATATTGAAAATATCAACCTCGTCGAAAACCCAAAAAAAAAAATAAAATACATATATGGTAAAAATATTAAACTTTCTCGTCAGCGATGAGCTTTGAGAGCTTTTACTATTGGCTACAGTAATATTTAGGTGGCAGCACTGTTTAGAACTTTTGTCTATAAAAAAAGTACTGTCAAACCAATTGAACTTGACTTTCAAAAAACAAAAAAACAAGCGTTTTAATTTTTTTTAATTGTCCAAATTGGCGTATTTTTAAACTTATTGAACTATTATTTTTTAAGCTGGCAACATTTGCAAGGTATTACCCGTTGAATGCCATCTTATACGGTGTTTACATGAGGCTATTTTACAGGCATATTTCAGTTGAAAGCAATGATGGCCTCGTGTAGATGGACTTTCAACTAATCGTTTCCAAGTTTTGATTCAACTGACCGCCTCTAAAATTGCCTATAAAATCGCCCCATGTGAACACCGTTTCAACGACATTTCGTTTCATACAGAGCTGGACCGAGAGAGCTTTTACTCTGCTCACAACTACATATCGGCACTTGAGTGGACAATCGACCTACATATCTCGGAAGCCAGTTCGAGAACGCCCTATCTCAGAAAACTTTTCAAGAACGCACTATTTCAGAATTTGGTTGAAGAACGCCCTATCTTAGAACCCACACAACCCACTAGCTTTGCTTTGTAATAATCTGGGTTATCCCTGAATCCATCGCAGTCCGATTTTCACCAAATTTACGAAAATGCGATCACTGAATCTGAATTGCACTCAAAGTATATACACATACGCTACGTTTGGATTCGTGATAGCATTTCCGACTACGATGGATT
>NW_023458560.1:38429759-38430913 GCF_013731165.1 Rhagoletis pomonella
ATGGATTCAGGGATAACCCAGATTATTACAAAGCAAAGGTAGTGGGTTGTGTGGGTTCTAAGATAGGGCGTTCTTCAACCAAATTCTGAAATAGTGCGTTCTTGAAAAGTTTTCTGAGATAGGGCGTTTTCGAACTGGCTTCCGAGATATGTAGGACCATCGTCCACTCAAGTGCCGATATGTAGTTGTGAGCAGAGTAAAAGCTCTCTCGGTCCAGCTCTGTATGAAACGAAATGTCGTTGAAACGGTGTTCACATGGGGCGATTTTACAGGCAATTTTAGAGGCGGTCAGTTGAATCAAAACTTGGCTGCCCCCTAACTTCATTGGAGACGATTAGTTGAAAGGCCATCATTGCTTTCAACTGAAATATGCCTGTAAAATAGCCTCATGTAAACACCGTATAAGATGGCATTCAACGGGTAATACCTTGCAAATGTTGCCAGTTTAAAAAATAATAGTTCAATAAGTTTAAAAATACGCCAATTTGGACAATTAAAAAAAATTAAAACGCTTTTGTTTTTTTTTTTTGAAAGTCAAGTTCAATTGGTTTGACAGTACTTTTTTTATAGACAAAAGTTCTAAATAGTGCTGCCACCTATATATTACTGAAGCCAACAGTAAAAGCTCTCAAAGCTCATCGCTGACGAGAAAGTTTAATGTTTTTACCATTTTTTTGGGTTTTCGACGAGGTTGATATTTTGAATATGTGAACATTAGGGCTGGTAGTCTATATGAATTTTTTGAATATCCGCATAGTCCGGATATTTGAATATCTAATTAAAAATTCGAATAACTGTAGATTCGAATCACCAAATTAACTGATATTAACTCTAATTGCGGATGCGGATCGCAAAATACAATGGATATCCGGATTTTATCCGTATACATATACGAATACTTGACGGATATCCAAATATGCGGATAGTCTCAGCCCTAATTTATATCTGAACCTTAATTTTTCTTTTTCATTTTCATTTACCTTTAAATTTTTTCTTATTAATGAAAGTATGTTGATATCAATTGGTCGATGAAATTATCCATTCGAATGCGAATCTCAGCGCTTGTTTCAGTTGTCTTTTATTTTTTAATTAAAACACATTAACACTCTACACTTGTTGTTATTGTAATGATTTTTTATTGCTACTTTTGTTTA
>NW_023458560.1:38431013-38453602 GCF_013731165.1 Rhagoletis pomonella
CTACACTTGTTGTTATTGTAATGATTTTTTATTGCTACTTTTGTTTATTTTTTCTTCAAAGCCCACACCAACGATATCCATACAACATTTTCAAATATTTAGATAGACATTTCCATGCAGCGCACTATGTGCGATGATTGTGTATTTTTATACTTTCTGTATTTTTTTGTATTTTCGTGAGAATATGATTTTTTTTTATAAGATATGCACGAGCACTTTTTCGCAAGTCAAATAATCACGTAACACACGCCACAACATTGTATATTTAGAAGAATTTTTCTCATACAAATTTTTTAAATCGATTTTTCATACTTCCAATACAAATACGGAAAAAATTCCAACAAGCAATTTATGCTAATTTAAACACTGGTATTCATTTCCTTTTCCAACACACTCCGATACTAAAGCATTAGCGTACTAATGCTTAACTAATTACTGGAAGTAAAATATTTTATAACCGAAAAAGGGCGAGACAGAACCGCAGACGCCGTTTTGGGTATATCCGCACACTTCGGAGGAACAGGAACTAATATCCAACAAAATAAACGATTGCGAGTTGCGGCAAAATGTGAGTGAATGTGAAGCGACTGAGGCGGCTTCAGCTTCAGCTTCAGCTTCAGCTACGACAATAAGCCGGTGTTGCGGCGGCGCACTTTCGTTGACTGCCAATGAGTTTACGAGCGAAGCAGCGAACATATGTATGAATGTAGGTATGTTTGTATGCCCAGCATCTGTGGATTACTTAAGCCACATGTATGCATATCTCAATACACACACACACACGCTAATGGCAAGCAAAGAAAAAAAAACACACAGATCTCGGTGTGTAAAGTATGAAGTAGAAATCTTTAAGCAGGTAGACAACGCTCAAACACCAGCCGCCAGCCGCTTTCAAGTTGGAAATCAACTGAAACACCGCACTGATCTACCTGCTGGAAGGAAGCATACACGCATATTGGGAACAGACAAGCGACGACCTCATAGACGACAGACACTGGGGGTGCATTTCGAAAATGCCGGAGCAGAAAACAAGTACTCGCACGAGTAGAAGATCGAAAGAAGAACATCAGCAAAAGCATATGTATGTATGTATGTATGGAGAAGAAGGGCTCATCTCGTGTGTGTCTGTGCGTACTTTTTTGAATTTCGACATCCGATACGTTTCACTTCAACAACCAACAACATTCCATTGCTTTATGGCTTTCTTGCTGCATAATGATTCTTTTATGTATACTTATCTACTTTTTTTTTTACTTTTTTCAGGAAAGATTCCCCCACAGAAAGTACATATGAGTGCAAGTACCCAGCAGCGAAATTGTGATTGCATGAAAACGCCATCAACTCCAAAAAAAAAACGATTCCAAAATAATGCAAACCCATTAAAATATACATTAGCTGCTGCTTCGCCACCTACGGTATGTGTACCGAATTTCAAGAAGAACCAGAAATACGATTTTTTTTTTCGCATAGATTGCTCCCTACCACTTCCTCTTTGTTTGGGATAAAAAGTATCTTATTTTGTAATCCAGGAAATAGGCTTTTCACGTACTAAATTTCATTCAAATTCATTAAGTGGTTTTTGCGTGATTGCGTTACAAACATCCAAATTTATAAACTTGGCTTAAGTGGAATCGAAAACGTTCTCGAAGCTTATATTCTCTTTAAAGAGGGTGGATATATCTCTCTAACAGACCACTGCCTTACAGGAAAACACGCAAAACGGCTCGGAATGCCCTATCATAGATGCTGCAGAAGTTGCAAAAACTATGAGGAGAAGGAGACAGTTCTCCATCTTATCTGCAAATGTCCGGCTTTATCGAGGAGCAGATTGCGCTTTCTGGTGTATCCTTTCTTTAGTGACCTTGACAAATTGGGAGATTTAAATCTAAGGTGCACGAGGAGTTTTTGTTTGGCCAATTCCTTCCCTCAAATCGATAGAAACGTACACATCGTAAGCCTCACAGAGGGATGCTGCTTTCTTTGGCAGGGTTTCTTTGTTTAACCGAAGATATTTCCAAAAAATCTGAATGCAGATTCACATTCGATTAATCGAAACCTTCCGATTCCATTTTTTGTCGATTTTTTAGTTCTGATTCGATCCGTGAATCAGATGTTATTGTTGTTGTTGTTGTTGTAGCGACACTGCTAAGCTCCGCCTTGGTCGGTTTGTCCATAAACCATTGTCGTCAAGCTCAACTAACGGTAGGCCCAAGAAATGAGCTGTTTCGACGGGGTAAGACCAAAGAGAGAGGGCTGTTAGCTGAGTGGTATTGACTTAACCCCGTTTAGATCAGCGAACACCATAAATGTTGGTCAGATCGCAGTGCTTTGTTTCCACTTAAAAATTAAATAACAGATGTTATTATATTAATTTCGATTCGAATCGACTCAATAAGCGTTTTTTTTTTTATTTCGATCTGGCATCTCTAATTGAATGTAGAAGACCTTTTGCTTGAGCCTCAAAATTTTAATCCATTATTTCCTGCAAAAAGTTTCCCACAATCTAGTCTAGCAGATTAACTATTTTGGAACATAAAAAATGTGTTGTATATGTATATTTATGCTAGGCGCTCCATAGTTCCCATCCGCTTGTTTTTGAAATCAGTCACCATAGAGACTTTTGATGTGGAAATACATATCCAAGATGAATTCAGAAGTAGTACAAGTGAAATCAAATCTAGTCAGCTGTTCCATCAATACTGCTTGTTGATATAAAGGCTAGTTTTTTTGGACGTGTGGTTTTCATTGAGGCAATACTTTTTTTCGGAGTTGGTCTTTTTGACAGCTGTTACTTGATTTATGCTCAGTTTGGTTTGCCATTTCATAATGAACAGACTTACTCCGGAACAAAGTTTGCAAATCGGGTAAATTTATTACCAAAATAATGGCTCGGTTCGCGCGACGCATCGCATGCTGCGTCCAATATTCGGTCGACATAATCGCCCAGCAGAGTCGGTAAATCGAGCAGCCATGGATCGGTCTCGCACCACGTTTACTCTAGTGGATAATGCGCAGCCTCAGAGATGCCGTACAGTGCGCACCGAAGACGCTTTTGCTGCTGTGGGGCAGAGTATCGAAGAAGATCCGAATGAGTCCATCCGCCATCGAGCGCAATAATTGGAGCTGTGCCCATCCACTTTATGGAAGATTTTGCGGAGGGATCTTCGTTTGCGGGCTTACAAAATCCAACTCGTGCAAGAATTGAAGCCGAACCACCATCAAGCGCGTCACACGTTCGGTGAATGGGCCCAAAACGAGATGGCCACCGATCCCGATTTTCACAAGAAAATTTTGTTCAGCGTTGAAGCTCACTTTTGGTTGAATGGGTACGTTAATAAACAAAATTGTCACATTTGGAGTAATAATAAATCTTCAAAAAGTCACTATTCGGGGTGCTCCATGGGCAGAGGGAATCATTGGTTCATGTTTCTTCAAAAATGAAGCCGGCCATAATGTTACAGTCAATGGGGAACGCTATAGAGCCATGATTAATGACTTTTTCGTGCTTAAATTGGAGGATGTTGATGTGGACGACCTTTGGTTCCAACAAGACGGCGTTACATGACATACAGCCAACGAAACAATCAATTTATTGAAGAAAACTTTTGGTGAGCGCATTATCTCGCGTCGTGGGCCTGTGGCGTGGCCTCCAAGATCGTGCGATTTAACACCGCTGTACTACTTTTTGTGGGGTTATGTGAAGTCGCTTGTCTACGCAGGTAAGCCCGAGACGATTGACGCCTTGCAAGAGAATATTCGGCGCATTATTGTTGACATACGGCCCCAATTGCTGCAAAAAGTGGTTGAAAATTGGGCCTCTCGGCTGGAATTTATTCGAGCCAGCCGCGGCGGTAACTTGCCCGAAATCATTTTTAAAACACAATGGCAAACCCTTATCTGTATAATAAAGCTAAACTCTTGGCCATAACATTAAACTATATGCGTTTTATTTCTTCTTGGAAACCACATGTCTAAAAAAAAAACACCCTTTAGTTCGGGACCTTTTCGGGATCATTGCGGGCTTGCTCGAAACTAGTTAAGGGCTTTTTCGGGACTAGTTCATGACTACTTTCGAAACTTTTTCAGGCCTGGCTCGGGACTTTTTCGGTATAATTTCGGGAATAGTTTGGGACTAATGCAGGAGTTTTTAAGGAGCATTTCCGGTCTAGTGTGGGACTTTTTCCGGACCAGGTTGGGAATTTTTTGGGAGCACTTTCACCAAGTTCGGGACTGTTTTGGAACTAGTTCGGGAACCGTTCGGGACAAAGATGTTTGCTCCTTAAATTTTATGAAACCTGGTACTCACTTCCTTCTGTTAATTCATAAGAGGAATATGGCTGTCTTCTTTACAAGAAACATACATATTTCATATTGAGGAAAAGCACAAAATCCTAATTTTAATTTAAGCATTATTTATTCCATGATTTATCATTTATTGCTCGGACCTCCCCACGTGGCGGGTCTGCTTACGCAGCAATATAAAACTGATAAACAGCTGAATAAAGTGCCGAGAGCTTGAAAAGTTGTGGACCCCTTAAAAATCCTTTTTTTAACGCCAGTGCTACGCAATGTTAAATACATATAATGCATATTTGAATAGAAAAAGACGAGATCGTAATCAAATGCCATTACTTGTGATCGATGTAGAATGCATTCCAATCACTGCTGGGTATTTATGGAATACAATAGTCATTATGTACCTACAAATGTGTGTATGTATGTATGTTTGATTGTATTAAACATTTATTTATATATGTACATATGTACGCGCAAATATGCATTGATGTCTACAGTGGAAATACGATCCGATCCGATGCAGTACTCGTACATGTTGCTCAGCTGACAATGAGCTGCTGCTCTACAAACCACCCCTAATCTGTTAAAAGTGAATCTCTAAAAAAAAAAATTGAGGAAGGCTGTGCAGCGCGGGAAGATCGTCAGAGTATGTATATAAGAACTTCCTTTCTTCACGCTGTGTGTTTTTTCGATATAGAATGATCTTCCAAAAAGGATCACAGCTAAGCCATTTGCAGTAGATTGGTTATATATGAATGTATGTATGCATGTTAGCCACACAGACAGGGAAAGACCCTGCAGAAAAAATTATAAATTGATAAAAAATAACCCACTTGTAGTTATTTTTTTTTTTGCGTTATTTCTATAAAATATAAAACTTGTAGTTAGCTACAAAAAAATAACTTGAAACTAGTTGAGAAGTAATGCAGGACTAATGCAGGAGATGGTTTTATTTAAACGCGTTTCTATTTAAATATGCTGCACTTAGCAAATACTTTTCGAATTGAGGACAAATAGAAGGAAGATCGAAATTTCATATTATCATTTTGAAATTATGTCTGACGGAGTTCGAATATGGGACCCCCTACAGCAGAATATGAAATATGAAATATAATAAAATAAATAAAAAATAAAATATTTAGTTTTTTCTATTGATATTTTATGTCCAAAAGTAGTTAGTTACAAATTAGTTACATCAAATGCAGAGGTAACCACCCCTAACTATTTCGCGGCCATCGCCATAGAAATATAGTTAGCTTTCGTCAAAGAAAATGTACAGATAACAAGTGACTTTTAGCTCCTTCCTAATCAACTTAAAGTTAGCTTATAGTTAGATACATTTCCTGCAGGGGCAGGGAAAAAATCTTTCATCTGCCAATGTGTTTGTAAATAATATTTACACAAGTGTATTTCTATGGTGAGACATCGTATATAAGATATATACATACACATGTATGTATGTAGACACATAGGTATGCCATTATGTATTTTATCTCATATAACGGTTTCCAACTGTGATTTAAAGTACCTTCAGCTATCTAAATAAGCCTACAATTATCGAAAATTATGCTATAAATCCTTTAGAAAACTCGCTTCTTAGTAAAATGTAGAATGAAATTATTTCATGATGCGTGTCTGCACTGATTGCCAGATAAGCAGACAAGAAGGCATTTGCTTTCGGAGAAGAGTTTAGGAGAGAAATTCAATTTCTTTTTTAAATTATTTTGCACTTTGAGTGAGAAATATATTTGTGGATACACCCTGTGATTTGATCCAAGAGTACTTGAATCGCTATGGAGTTTTGGTCACAGCCGTAAAGGAGGGAGCTTCGCCGGCACTATTCCGACTTGTTCGGCTTAAGAGCTTACTGTAATGAAGCAGCATCCGTTAAAGTGAAGGTGCCACCGCAAGCGGACGTCTGTCTTAGAGCGCTAGGTTTGGCACCCACCCCGTGAAACCAAGTTTCAATGAAAAGTTGCAAGATTGCCACGGACCAAACGCCCTTCTTTTTATAACGACCACAGCGAACGTATAAAGTAAAGTATGTAAGGAAGGAACGTTTGGTCCCACAGTCGGAAATTTAAGCCGCCACGACAACAAGTCCGATCCAATCAGCTAATCAAGGATCTCTGCGTATGGATCTCAGACCAGGGATGAAAAATTATGTGCAATTGTACCTTTTTCCAACGTTTGCTGACCTTAAGGTAAATTAGGTACAATCACTAGATTTTCGGTACAATCATCTTTTGATCAGATGCATTTTTATTGTTATTTTTTTCTTTTTCTTTTACTGTGATAATATATTTACTTGTCGGCATGGGAAAAAGTGGTCAAAAGGAAAAAATTAACAAAATCATATTATTATGCATTTTCTTAAACATTTTACATTGTATTTAGAACAGCCACTACGAAAAATTAACACTTTACTTAGCTATCCTAAAATTCGTAATTTTTTTATATTTTTTATATTCGAAATTGGAATTAATTTCCTCCATAAAACGTCATTGCGCCCTAGACCGATGTACTCCCCTCTCGAATGACGGTGTGAAATCTACATACGCTCTACCTTTGCAATTGTTGGAATGCATTTTTTTTTATCTTTTGAAACCATAAAAGCTAAAGTTCCCCGCATATGATAACATTTTTAACTTTTCTATTAATTTTATTGGCCCATACAGTCCAGGGAACTTCCACTCACTTAGTGCTTAAATTTAATTCGCATTCTATTCGGAGGATATGGAACCTCATCAGCTAGAGTCAAAAAGATCAATGCAGAAGTCTAAGCAACGATAGAGCAGCAATGTGCTCCTTAACCCTAGAACGACGAGGCTTGCCTTCTAACTAATATGATCACAGTTTTAGTTGGACAAAACAAACAAAAGGTTACCTAGTAGGTCAGAAAGCGAAACGTATGTATGTATGTAAATTGTAGGAACTTGGATCCATTTTTTTGCCCGTCAATCCATGAAATCAGGATGTAGCTTCAATCGATTCTCATGAGTCTTAAAATGATGACGTATTCAATCGATGGAACTAAAAGGTAAAACGTTTTTTTTTTTTTTAAATTTACATTAGCGCACACAGTGCATTTCCCAGTGCTTGAGGTTTTAATTTTTGCTCGATCGCAAATTCTATCCGGCGCCCACTGACAAACAGCCAACCAACCGCCACATAATTCAACACCGGCTGCGCGTCAATCAACAATCAATCACAAACACACACAGACACCAATATATGGTTGCACCTCTATTCGAGCGCGCTGTCACAATACTTGGATTCCTCAGGCTGCCGCTCACCTCAACCACCCCTCCATCTAATGCCAATTTCTGAACAAATACTCATAAATTCGTGTAGTTTTGCCCACCTCTTTATGCACATATAGAGACATATCTGCAAAAGGTATTTGAATATCTTCACCTTCTTAACATATCAAATATTCATTTAATAAGCATAAAAATTCAAAACCAAGTCAACGACCTGCTTAATAATCAGAAGCGTACTTAAATGAATAAAAAAGAAAACAAAAATTTAAAAAAATTGCTAACATTTCACTAAAACATGAGAAACGCGCAGCGAACATAAAAATATACATACATATATGTACTACATACACACATACACATTCGCGTCGTCTCAAACTATGGCGGAGTAGGAAAAGGAGAAGAAACGAGTAAGAAGCGCGGCGCAAGAGATACATATACAAATAGGCGGACAGTCATATGGTCACACATATTTAGTACATACAATATGTAGATAAATACATTAGACCGTACCACCTTACATGCAAACAAAAAAAGTTCGCCGTACACCCTTCGGTCTTAGGTGCTTTTGTAAGGCAATTTCGAACAAAAAAGTTTATTTTTTCCCGAACTTAGAGGTCGCCTTTTCACGTTTTTTCGTGACACCTACGTCGTTCAATAATTTGTGGTGGTCTAACTGACAGTGCAGCATCCACCGCAGGAGCAGGAACTGGTGACGCCATCCAGACTAGGGTGGACTTTGAGCTCTCTTTCGCGGTATAGGTCGCTTGGTCTGCAGATGTTGCAGAAGGCGGGTCAGAAGAAGGCGGACTTTCGTTACAGCGCTCCAAGCCTGGCGTAGAGCTGACAGGATGGAGGGTCTTGCATAGGCCCTCCTTCTCGGATCATGCTTATATAGGCTATACTATTTCTGCTTAGAATTTCTTAGGAATACTTCTTTCAGGAACCCTAGACCAACAAACTGGGCCCTTTTCAAAAGTTAGCTGAGGACAGGCTGAGTTCCCCCAGATCGGTTAGAAACGTAAGTGATCTGAAATACTAAAAATGTTTTTAAGCAGACCTGTGCCCTAAGGAGGGCTAAGGGAAGCGAACAGCCACCTTTGTGGAGCCCCGAACTTAGTATCCTTAGAAAACGGGTTAGAGAAACTTTAAGGCTAGCCAAGAATGCTGATTTTAACGAGTTTTGGGATGAGTACAGGGATCTTAAAAAGATCTACCCCAACGTGGTGAAAAAGAAGGAGGATTTTCTGTAGTGGAATCGAAAGCTCCAGCGAGACAGCAGGGTTAATAAAGGTCCTGTCCAAGGGTTGTGTAACCCGGGACTCACAAATGTCTCTCGTTTTAATATTACAGAGTCACCTCCCTGCCGTAGATGTTCTAGGTGGTTCAGCTGACGCAGGAGTATCCATAGCAGGAGAGCGTAGCCTTGCGCCGTCTAGACAGGAATGGGCACTGAGTTTATTTTCGCAGTATAAGTCGCCGTAGGAATGACGACGATAGGAGCTCGTACCGTAATTTCCAACTGGAAAAGCAGTATTCTGAGGTGCAGAAGTGTTTCGGCCCGCAAACCGGTTAACCGGAAAAGTCTGTCCACACTCAGCTCAATTATAAGCCAGTCATTTCGGGAGATAAATCCTTGGACAACCCAAGTGGGGCTTAGTATCAATGCAGAAAAACAGATCTGGTACTATTCACCAGGAAATACAAGGTTCCGAACTGGTCTAAGCTTAAGTTGAAACAAAGCACCAAGTACCTCGGAACAATACTTGTAAGCGGTCGTGGCGCCTCAATCTGAATGAGAAAGCGAATAAGGCTCCAGGGGCATTATATACATGCAAAAAAGATGCTTTACGGCACTTGGGGCTTATGGCCTTCTCTTTCTCACTGGATGTTCATGGCAATAGTCCGGCCGATACCATTGGTATTGGTTTGGTGGACAGAAATGGAGAAGAAAACATTGCTTAAAAGAATGGAAGCGTATACAGGATATCAATGATCGGCATGGCAGGGACACTCAGCACTATACCAACGGCCACCATGGAGGTCGAAGCCTGGCGTGATGGCATGAGAACTATATACAGACGGGACGAATATGGAGAAGGTCATAGCGGCAGCAGTCGTCTGCGAGGAGTTCCGTCTCAATAAATGCTATAAGATGCCAGACTACTGTAGCCTTTTCCAGACTGAAGTATTGGCCATTAAGAGAGCTACTGAAAATAAACAGTTTAAACTCTATATCGACAGGCAAGCTCTGAGTGAGACGAAGTGCAGGCCAGCTCTGAATTTGCTACATACTAGTACTGCACTGCATCGCCGGCCTTTAAGATGACCCTAACCAGTGATAAGTTTTGTAGGAGATGCAGAACGAACTAGCAGAGAGTGCGGGAGTGTCCCGCACTTAGCTGACTGCGGGTGCAGACTTTCAATCTAATCTGGAAGCTGCCGTCAAGTAAGGTTAAAAAAAAGGTCTTGCATTTTGCCAACAGGACTGCGATGATCTTCAACATTGCTCCTGGTACTCAGTGACTCACTCTGGTCACAGTTTACGTGGTAACGCTATGGACTTTAATGATCTCTGCGAAGCCACGCACTGGCTAGCCAGTCTACCTAATCTTACATAGGATAGTACGTTAGGGTGATAAGAACTGAGATCTGGTGGGTAAGAACTAGAACGGGGTAGATACTTCAGCTCAATGAACTTGGAGACAAAAAAAATTTACAAGAACATTGATACATCATTCTTTGAGATCTGACTGTAAATCCCGACGATATGACGGAAAATTACAAAAAGAGACGCCTAGCTACGGCTAACAACTATATGTTTTTCGTTTTTGCATTCAAAAGTACTTTAGATTCGAAGGTGTACACGACCTTTTTTTATGGTACGGTCTAATGTGCATACACATATGTACATAAATAATAAAGGCAGTAGAAATTCACAAAAAAAAATGTTGAAACACAAGCAACTACAACAGCTCGTACAACAGAATTTGAGCCGAGCGTGTTGAAGTATGTTATGTAGATGAAGACAAAACAACAAACACAAACTGAAAAAAATAACAAAACCTATACAAAAAAAAACTAACTAAATTCCGGGTACTACGAAAAATGCTTCCTTAGATTCTACCGCCCCGTATTTCGGATTTCGTTAATCGTCAGCTAGTGAGCTTTTGTTGTTTCATTTTTTGTTTAATTTCAGTGTTTTTTTTTGTTTTTTGTTCATTTCGTTAGTGATCTACGTGTAAATATCTACAGACATAAATAACCATATATGAACGTGCTCGAGTTGCGCGCCAAGTGGTGATGGTGACGGTGACTATGCCGGCGACGACGTTGACTGCATGTAGAGAAGGTTAAGGTGCGCGCGACGACAACAAACAGACTAGACTGGTTATTTGTTGCTGACTCTAATGTGATCACATTTGATTTGATTTGGATATGATGTTGCTGGCAGCCGCCGTCGCCGCCGCCGCCGCAGTTGATGTGATCTTCTGCCTTTTTGTAAACATTTGGATGTACAGCTGCTCTGCGATTAGACAAGAGTTAGAAGCAAAAAGTCGCGTTTGTAGTTAGTCATACATACTCATCTACAAAGATCATTATTTTTAGGAAGCGTTTCTAATCATACAATAGTTAATTGCTTGTTGAGAAAATTTGGTTGGAAGCTGTGTAGATAATTTGTTAAGATTTCTTCTGCTTTATATGCTAAGATTCTTGCCAGCATATTAACAGTTATGTACGAAAGCGGGTAATCTTGTTAAAAAAGAAATAAAGATCATCTCTATTTTGTGCCCCCGAATGCGGCGTAGATATGTATCTAACTTGTCTTTGAATAAATCATTTTCTAAGTTTAAATAAACCTGTTGTAACCTTCTCCTCCCGGATGTTTTCTTATTTTACTCCCTTTATTTTAAACTTACACCGTCTTATTCGACGCCCACTTTATTCCACTACGTGCTGATTGGATAAACAACAATTCAGCAGAAGTTGTGACGATTACGTGGAAGCTGAATAATGCACAAATTCATAAATTTCCGTAGCAGGAAGCTTTCCAGTTTTATCAAAGCTCCGCGCAGAGAGCTGAAAGTATTTTAATGATTCACAATATCTTAGAAGTTTACGGTATATTCTGAGTTGTGCTATTAACTTCAGCGGAATTATGACTCACTGATCAATGCAACAACACCATTGCCATTAGTGCAGCATTTTCCAGTTTAAAGAAGGAGCCAAAAGATGTTGGCTGGGTGTTGGAAACAAGCAAAGAGTCTTCGTGTATTATCTATATACGATCCAGCGTTAACGCGATCAATAACATGTCCGCCTGGAGATCAAGCGAAGACCAACCAACTCTCGCCGATGGGTACTACTTCGGTTTCGGTAGGCAATTGAAAAGCAAAGCCTTTTATCGACGAACAAAATACCGCTCTACAAATCTTTCATCAGGCCTGTCCTTTTATATGGCGCAGAAATATGTACGATGGCGGACAAGTATTAAACAACTTCGGGAGCTTTCGAGAGACCTACATACTATACATAAGATCCATGTCCCCGTTCGCGTGGGCGACGGTTGTTGAAGAAGACGGATTGACGATTTGTAAGCTCTGGCTTGAACATGTTGTACGAATGAACGGGCAATGCTCTGGCGAAAAACGAATCCTTCCACTCGGTACCGATTGGAAAAGAAGAGCGTCCTGCAATACAAAGGAAAGGCCAAGTGCAGAGTCACCCGTCTGCTCTCGGGATGTATAAGTGGCGCAACCTTGCAAATGAGATAGGCAATTGGCGAAGTTTTTTGGTCTCAGCTCAAGATGGCTTTCTTTTTCTCGCAACGTGCCTGTTTAGAATAGCCAAGTTGTCGACCCAAGATGGTGTCGGGTTTGATCAATTGGGCCCTTAAGAATTTATTGCCAGAAATCAAAAGAAACGGCTTCGAAGAAAAAAGTACTAATGGCGAGGAATTACGTGGGCTATTTATATCTACATATTTTGAAGGCCTAAATCTAGTATTCTAGTGTTATAAAAATAGTCTCATTTCTAATTTCACAAATTCATAGTGTCAAATATTCGGATCCGAATGATTTGCTTTTCGAATCGCTATACAGAGTGGACCCCTGGTTCGATGAGCGGACTTCGATCACTCAATGACGGAAATATGTAACTTTAATATTTTGTGAAGTGAAATATCACAGAACTGCTTTTGATAGAAGGCTTGGTTGAAACTTCAATTGGGATAAAACCTTCAATCTGGATAAAACCTTAGAGTTTGGTGGTATATGGGGTCTGTTGGCTCATATCTCGGTAATTTTCTTTGCAAACAACTACAAAACGCCCATTTTTAATAGACCCCTAAAGTTAGTCTTACTTTGGAACACAGTACCAATGCGAAATTTGCAATCGCAGTAGCTCCCTCGAGAGAAAAACTCCGACTTCATGAAAGGAAAGTTTAGCCAAACATTTTATTTTATTGGGCCACAGACTGACCAACGATGGAGGTTTGTACCATGCCGGGGATTTATGAACCATTGTTGGAGAACAATAAGTTAGCATTTTCTAGGTTACCACGCCACTGCGCGATAGAGAGTAACCAAGTCGTCTTGAAGCTGGCGGTCGAAGGATTTCAAACATCTTTGTGGGAGCCGAATAATTATGAGGGTAAGATTAAGATTAAGATTGATATTACGATGAAAATTGAAATTAATATTACGATTAACGTTAAGATTAAGAATAAGGTTAAGATTAAGACTAAGATTTTGATTGAGATTTAAATTGCGGTTGAGGTTAAGATTGAGACTGGTATTGGGATTGAGATAAAGATTCAAATTAAGATTAACATTAACATTAACATTAAGATTATGATTAAGAATAACATCAAGATTAAGTATGGAATAATTTTAAGACTGAAACTTACAATAACATTAAACTTTCGATTGATATTTTAACTGTGTTTGAGGTTAGGATTGAGACTGGTATTGGGATTGAGATTAAATTAATATTAAGGTTAAAATTAAAATTAAGATTAAGAGAAAGTTTAAGATTAAGAATAATATTACGATTAACATTAAGATTATGATTAAAAGTAAGACTAAGATTAAAAATAAGATTAAGATTTCGATTGAGATATACATAGCGGTTGAGGTTAAGATTGAGACTGGTATTGACATTGAGATAAAGATTAAAATTGAGATTAAGATTAAGATTAGGATTAAAGTAAAGGGTAAGATTAAAATTAAGAGTAAGATTGGGGTTGAAATTGAGGTCGCTATTGAGATCGGGATTGACAATATGATTAAAATTAAAACAATTTTTCAGTATTATGCAGAACAGTACTCATATAATGGGTGAGAAGAAGTTTCAAGAAACCGTGAGTTTCGTTGAAAAAATTTTACCTATTTTTAACAAAAAAATGGAACCTTTAAAAACGAACGAAGAAAATTAAAATTTTTAACCATATTGCTCGAATGCAGTTGACCCAATCTTTCTCAAATAGGGAAACGCGCTTTTTATTTAAAAAGTTTATTTGTCCAAAAACCGAAATAGTACATACTTTAACTTTTTCCTTCAAATCTGTAATTAAACAAAAAAAAATACTGTAAAGCTGTGAATATGGCAACACTGTGACAGTGATATATATTTTAGGGCGCAGTCCACCATGCTCTGCTATAAAGGCGTAGGTGTCCGAACACTTTTTGTTACTAATTTTATGCGTTCCTTTCCCACTTTGTCTCACTGAGAGCGCAACAAAAACCTACTGAACACTCTTTATTTGAATCAAATTTGTTTTGATTTTCTGTCCGAACGACTTGATGATTCGGGTTGCCGCGTTCTCTTTTATATGCGTTTGCAGCGAATTGCATGTGGGTTTTGCCCTCAAAATCGTAGTATGTAGACAACCATATCATCAGCTGTTTGCTTCAGAACAAAATAAAATGTGCCGAACTGAGCGGTGAACCGTACTTCAGCACTCTCTCCGGCAAAAATCTTTTAAGAGCAAATAAAAAGTTGTCCGGACACGAACGGTGAACCCGCCTTAACTCAAAGTGCTAGTTTCTCCAACTAAACGTAGTTTAGCCATTTTTTGGACTTATTCATATTCACCAACTATGCTAAGCCAAAAATTAGCCTACGTTTTGATCAGCTTATTCTTGACTAAGTCCAAGAATTGACTAAACTAAGTTAAGCTGAGTTGGAGAAACCAGCCCATAGACGAATTAACTAATCACTTGACTAACGATAAACGGAAAATCCAATCTTAAATCATAATTCTAATAATATGTATGCATGCATGTAGTGTAGAAAAAATCCCACAGTAAATATGTGGAATCCAGTATGTAAAATAAAAAAAACTAGGAAGAAATCTAGAAAATCTTTTAAAGTGCGATCGATAAAAGGTGCGTCGCCAACAACAACAACATAGAAAAGTAAAAAACCGCAATCTCAAAAGTTTATGAAGTGATGTTGAGAAAACCCGCGCACGCCCCAACGCTCCAATGCCGCTTGCCGCTTGCCGCTTCGCCTACCACAGCGCGCTCTCAGCGTTTCCGAAAGCGTCACAGCTTAGTGTCGCCCAGCGCGCAGCTTTTATTTACGCCTCATCGACTTTACAATTAGAAATCTTGATTTAATTTGAAAATGAGTGCTTTTGTACTTACTACTACAAAACCAAATAAGAATTGTTTAGGCATAGGCATGCCTAGTGCTATGTGTGGTGTGTGGGTTTGTATGAGAGCGTGTGAGGCGCGTGCGCGCGGCTGGCTGGACCAACATATCAGAAGCGAAAAAAAAAAAATATTGAAGCGCGCTGCGACACGACCACTGACCGCTTTAGTTGACCGCTTCCAATGCTTTCATACCGATCATCATTGTAGTAAGCGCGTGTGTAGTACGCATGCGCGCCATCACTATGCGTGACTTCTCCTATGTTTCTCGAGTGGTTAATGTCGTGGCAGTAAATATTTATAGAGATGAGGTTGTTGATTGTTTATTTTTTGGGCTATTTGATTATGAAAAAATTCTACCTGCTCGCCATCTAGCGCAATGGTAAGCAGCAGCAGCAGCATCAGCTCAGCAGTTCCGCTCAACGGCTCATCGATTTGGAATAATTTTGGTTGGCCTTTTAGTCATTTTTTTTTTCGGTTTAATGGATTTTTATTGTTCATAGTTTGTGGCCAACTGAAGCGATGTGTTTCCCCTTAAGCACATTTGTTGTTGCTTTCCATTTTATTTATTCACTAACTTTGCATTAGTAATGACGTGAAAAATAATTATATCAAACGTTCGATAACCTTTCTGGTTTTTTTTAAATATGCAAAAAGAAGCCAGTAAATTGTTTTTCTTGCTTTTTTACTATTCCGTAGTCAACTGAGTTCACTAGCTTCTTGTTGAACTGGCTAACAGCTACCGCTACCGCTGCCGCTGCCGCCTCCAGCTACTTCTTGGCTTTTGACGGACCGCGTGTCGCGATGGGTGTTTAATTTATTGTTATTTGTTTCAACAATAATTTTCTTGTTTTCATTTTGTAGTAATCGGCAAAAATTAGAGTTCAACGTCATTGTACACTAATCCACAAAAAAACAAGTTTACATGTGTTAGAAAAGCTAAAAAGTATATGTATCTAAATGAAGCACTTGAAACGCCAAGCACAGTCTCGAATTTCTATTTAACAAAACGACAGTACTTAGTTAATAAAAATAAAATTTAAACATAATATGCTAAATCACCAGCAATGCTTTGGCGTTTATCGAAAGGTCCCAGTGGGAAAAACTTGAACTAGATAAAAAAAAAACTGAGCGTGTAGGTAGTGTTATCTTAAATTTTTATTCTTTATCGTTATATTTTATTGGATCCTCTTGTAGATTTTACAAATACAACGCTAGCAAAATTATCACTACTTACTTACTAGTGGATTATGCTTTTTGATAGGGATTATTACAGAGCGATAATTATAGTTGTGAGAAGTGAAGGACCACAAGCTTTATCCCCCCCTCAGGCTCTTGGGCAAGAGTTCATCAATTGAGAATGTGTGAGGTATTTTCTGGCAAGCATGCGCCACCTACATACCTGCCTGGAAATTTAACAGCATTAAAAAATTTTAAATGGTTTCGAGCTAACTAAAAAACTGAAAGAAATTGAAGCTTTCTCTTTTCAAATTCACCAATCACTTGCATGAAAAGAGCTCAACACGAATTAGCAATGTTTCCAATTTCATAGATAGTGAATGATTTTCCTACTGTGTATATAGAGTCACTCAAACCAGACGAGCTAATCTACTTAGTTCTAACACATTAATCACCCAACAATCACTAGATCATAATAATTTCCGCTTTCCAGTTCAATTAAATGTGTATGAATGTATGTAGTTCTTAATTGTGATTAGCACTTGTGTGTGAAAAATAAAAAGTTTACAATTAACTATTTAATAAAGAACAAAAAAGTATGACTTTTTAATTACTTTACTTTCATATTTATATATGTATAATAAAAATTGCTTTGGTTCCGATGGCTCATTTGTAAGCTAGTAATTATTAATTTTCTAATTTAGTGTAGATTTGAATAAAAATACCAAAAAGTACTAAAACAGTAATGAGAGCAGAAACCCTATCGCTTGATCGAGCTGCGCAGTTTGAAAATAGCTCACCGCAAAACTTTCTGAATCCCCAGTTAATATTGCAACGCCCATTCTACTCTATCTAACTATAACATACCCACGGACGACAAAGCTTAAACTGGTATGTATGTAAATAAAATGAATTTGCTTGGAAAATATTTATGGAAACTCTATAGGCAAAGAAACGAAAGGTTCATAAAGGGGGCAGTTTGAAACTAGGATAGAAAAATATCGATCGGATTTCCGCATTTACGAGGACACCGATAGGTTTCGAATGACGTCAGAAGATCATCTATACATACATGCTTATATTCTGAGTTTTGGAGCCGTAGTTGGATTCCACGATGAAAAATTGTAAAGGTAATTTTTTTTACTTATTATATAGCAGTGGAAGCGGTACCTAGGAATGAAAATTAGAGAATCTATTTGTATTGTCTCATTCATGTCATCATTTATTAGGACCTATACAGGCACGGCTGCTTTGGTTGAGTGATAAGAGAAGCGTACTGCCACTCCGCTGAACATTGGTATGATCCCTGGTCCGGGCAGCATCTAAATTAGAAAAAGTGGTTTCTAACAGCGATGGCCGCTCGGTAGCCAGCGGAAAACCTCGAAGTGTATTTCCGTCGTCAAAAAGCTTCTCATAAAATACATTTGCCACGCGAAGATGACATATGTAAAATTGTAGGTCCTTTCATTTGTGTAACAACATCAAGACGCGCACCACAAATTGGAGGAGAAGCTCGGCAAAACACTTAGCAAAAGTGTTAGTGTCAAAATATTATTATCTACATATCGTCGTTTAAAGTACAAAACCGCGTATTAACATAATGCAAAACCGCGTATGTGAGGTTGCATAAATTATTTTGTAGATAGTAAAATCCCCCATATTTCAAAAGGGTTCTCTGTTTTATAAAGCAATCTCATTTCTGGCTAATATATTTCGGGGCGAATGTATGTATAAGACTTGAGCCAACAGCTTCGGTGAGCAAATCCAATTTTTGGCAAAAAATGTCTGTTACGCGGTTTTGCAGAACGACGATGCAAGGTTTTGAACTTTAAACGACGATATGTTTTATTATACAGGGAACAGAGAATCCTTCCCCAGTGCAGGAGGTGGAGATCCGACGCTTAAAGGAATTAAGCTATCTAATCGATGATAAAAAAATTGAATTCCATGTCTAAGCTGAAAAACTTCATATCTCCAAAACAAACTGTATTTCTCAATTTACCTTGATTTTATTGCCACATTTAGTCCTTACGAAAAGGAGATTAGAAGGGTTTCTCGCATTCGGGCTTACCTAAAAATAGAAGAAATAAATATTTAGGTTAATTATAACAATACTCTATGAAGTAAACATTAAAAAGCAATATTAAAACAATTATTTTATAACACAAAGGAGAAAACATCAACTTAAAACCGAGTTGCCACCTATTTTCAATTATTTGTATATTTATAATAAAATAAATGATTAAGAAATTTTAAACGAAATATTACTATTTACGGGTACTAAAATAATGCTTTTAAACAATGCTTTACCTATCTTATATAAGTATCAAGTCTTATCCCCTAAGGGGAATTGCTTAGGGCTGTCGCTTATTTTCGATTATTTTTGAGAACTTTTATCCGGAATTATTTTCCTTACGGGTTGCTACGATTTATTTGTGATTGTTCTACATATATTGAAAAGATATACCCCTATATTTTATTTTGAAAGCAAAAAGTACTTAGAGGTCACTCAAAGCGCTCGATCGAAAAGTCTGGTTACCTTCAGGAGAATTCCAATAACAATACTCAATTGTTTATTTAACCATTTATTATACTAAAGATTTTTTATTTATGCCCCCATTGCATTTTGTGGCATTTCTAGGGGTTTTGGTGGACCTACAAAAACAGTTACTAGCCACTATAGTCCTTTGACTTTATTTATTTTTTTTTTAATCTCTTTTGCCCTTTATTTCAAAGCTTGTTCTTTAAAAGTATCTTCTTTTTTGATACGATATTATTTATCACAGCCCGGTGGAAACAATATTTTAAAAAAGAGCAGGGAATACAAAAAAGTTGGAAAGCTCATTCTTGTCATTTACCTTCCCGAGACTAGTGCATTCACCATTTTCATTAGTGTAGTGAAAAATATAAAATGAAGATTGCGCAAAGATTATTTTGTTCTACCGGTAATATTTCGCGGAAGGCATTCACAAAAGCTTCGGTAAAGTTATGTTGACTGCCAGTCAGTTCAGGGAAGTCCCCATTTTGATATATTAGAGTGACCTGATGTGTACCGCATATACTTTCCCATTAAAGGCATTCATTCATTTGCCCGTAAACAGCGGAGAAAACTATTAAAACTAAAGCATTCTTAGTCCGCAGGGCAATAGTTTAAGAGATGATTTAGATTATGTTACCGTATTTAAGACAAGCCAGGGCAGTGGCAGGGAAAGTACTCGAGGCTCTTTACCTTATCCTCGTCCCTGCAGTGGAAATCATTGATAAAAAAAAATAAATCAACCAACTTCAAAGGTCAAATAAAAATTGACGACTACCGTTAATGTCTTCATGATCCAATGGTCGGAACTGAACCAAATTAGAAGGGACCACTCCTGGGGTACTACCTTTCTGACAAAAAATTATGAAAAACGATTCACGTCGTCCACAGTTATCCGGTAACATATGTACATACATAAAACAAAAAAATATTTTAACGAAATGTAAACCTCCGGCTTTTTTTTGAAGTCGGATAAAACATTTCTAAGGTATTTATAGTTTCGTTGGAAGATAGTTAGTTCCCTTTCATGCCAGATCGTTCGCAATGCTGTTAACAGGAATATTGTCGTGACCGGGAAGTCACACTACATTCTTTTTGCATCGCTTATCACTTAGAGCATTCCTTCCTTGTCTTGCTACCTTCGAAGAGGTTTCGTTGACTGTAGATATTTAATCGAAGCCTGGTTTTCAGAATGGACGATGAAGGACTATTCATTACAGAAGTCTGGTAGTTGCAGGCGCTAATGCTTAGAATTAATTATTCCGAATGGGTTTTGCTGCCGACTTTACTATTTATCTTAGAGCCAACGCCGAAAATTGAAATTGCACTAGTGTCTAGCTTTTTACCCTGTATGTTTCGCTCTCAATGGAGTTTTTGTCGAAAACTTATTGTCAACGCAAGATTTTTGCCCAGTACCATTTCAGCTGGACTGTAGTTTGTCACAAAAAGGGCCGATAGAATTTCAGTAGCTCTGCTGGATGCGGAGGGTAAGGCCTTCGTGATAAGAACGCATTCCATTTTGATGTTGGATGCGTTTTTGCTCAGCGTCCATCACCATGCTGTAACTCCGAAGAAAAGAATGGCTCATGTCTCTAATCCTTGTATAATTTATGGCTAATGCTTACTACCTATTTTATTCATCCTAACCACTTACTTTTAGACGTCGGTTAAAGACATGAGCAACTTAACAGTAGTAAGTGGTTTTATTTTTTGAATTATGTCGTTATTGCAGAGGATCATCGATATGTAAGAAAATTTCATTGGACCTCCCCTTTTTTACAATCTTATAGTTGTCGCACTTTGTTTCTTTTAAATTATTTACATTTCATAATTTTCAATTACCTACATCGCGTAAAACTGAATTGTTCGCACTTTTTTTTTTTACTTGTCAGAACGACTCCTAGACGTGTTCGCGACCACAAAGATAATCAAGTACTATTGTTTTTAAGGCAATAAATGATTGGAAATTAAGTAATTGTTTAAACACTTGTATGGTTTGCTTCGACCAGTAGGGTAGCAATAAAAAAGAACATACCACAGCACGTTAAACCATTCAGCCATACACGTATGTATGTATGTACATATGTACATGAAACACGCTGACGGTAAGTACGACGCAAGTAAGCTATGTAGCTTATCAATTTCGCAAGATACAATACCTGATATAAGGTGTTTCGTTTAATAAAGCAGGTATTTCCATTGTACTTAAAATTTGTTTGATAAGATTACTTATTTAAAATTTAATCGAACATATACACGAATAGGGTGTATCACCATTGGAAAAATAAGAAATTTTTAGTATTACCGATATATAAAGTTGCAGATTTTTTCAGTCTAAACCTTAGTTTATGCCTTGAACATGTTTGTTTTTCAAAATTACACACATATACTTATATGTTTGCATGTACAATTTTCCAACTAAGTACAACAATTACTTTCTTATTCCTGTTGGCAAACCCTGTATTTGCATACCTGTGATTAAATTTATAGAAGGAAAGAATCTTATCAATTAAGTGCTGCGGAAACGCGCGTACTATAAATCACTTAAAGATATGTACTAATAATTGTGTGCTCATATGTACATTAGGGTGGTCCAAAAATGCATGTGGGGGAAAAGTAATTTGTATGCTCTCACCCCCTAGGATTCTTTTTAGAGGTCGCTCAAAGCGCTCGAATTTTTCCATGTATTTTATATGGGAAAAAACTACTTTTCGTAGAAATGGTATGGAATTCTTGAAAATCAATATTTTTCGATCGAGAAGCTCTGGTTCTCTTCAGTAGACTTCCAATAACAATACCCAATTGTTTATTTAACCATTTTTTAATACTAACGATTTTTCATTTATACCCCCATTGCATTTTCTGGGAGTTTTGGCGGACCTAAAAAATGTATTTACTATGACAAAATGGTTAAATAAATAATTGGGTGTTATTACTGGAAGTCTCCTGGAGAGAAACAGAGTTTTCCGATCGAAAAATATTTAGATTTTAAAGAATTCTATACCATTTCTACGAAAGTGTTTTTTTGCGCGTATAAAATACATGGAAAACTTTGAGCGCTTTGAGCGACCTTTAAATATTTTTTGATTTCAAAGAAAAAAAAATAAAAGATAGGTGTATATTTTTTCGGTATAGAACAATCCTAGGGGTGATAGCATAAAAATTCCGACTTTACTTTTTCACATGCATTTTTGGATCACCCTAGTGTACATACATAGAATTCAAAAGTGTGCACAGCTTAATCTTATGACACCAAAGGAGTCTGAGATATCTTTATTTTAATTAATTTAATGTATTTTGGTGCACTGGTACCTATTGCAAGCACGCTCAGCATTGCTTAAGAAGTAATATTTAAATTCCATAACTTATTGAATCCACCTCATCATCATTCTAGCGGGTACGGCAGTATTTAACGGCTGAGGTCCTTCATCTCAGTGCGTATAATAGCGAGGATTGGTGAACCTCTAAAGCTACCACGACTGTATTTGTTAACCTCTGAGCCGAAAAGATCTAAGGCTGAGCTAGGTTAGGTCGACAATTTTTGATTTGGATCCATTATGATCAGAACTTCTCTTTCATCATTTACCTATTTTATTAAGAAGTTTTTCAAAGGAAGAAAATATAAAACAGTTTTCAAAAGTTCAAAATTTCCCGGATTTTGCA
>NW_023458560.1:38453702-38468066 GCF_013731165.1 Rhagoletis pomonella
TGCAAAATCCGGGAAATTTTGAACTTTTGAAAACTGTTTTATATTTTTTTTCTTTGGAAAACTTCTTTATACAATAGGTAAATGATGAAAGAGAAGTTCTGATCATAATGGATCCAAATCAAAAATTGTCGACCTAACCTATCTCAGCCTTAGATCTTTTCGGCTCAGAGGTTATCAAATACACTCGTGGCAGCTTTAGAGGTTCACCAATCCTCGCTATTATACGCACTGAGATGAAGGACCTCTGCCGTTAAATACTGCCGTACCCGCGAGAATGATGATGAGGTGGATTCAATAAGTTATGGAATTTAAATATTACTTCTTAACAATGCTGAGCGTGCTTGCGATAGGTACCAGTGCACCAAAATACATTAAATTAATTAAAATAAAGATATCTCAGACTCCTTTGGTGTCATAACATTAAGCTGTGAACACTTTTGAATTCTATGTATGTACACTAGGGTGATCCAAAAATGTATGTGAAAAAGTAAAGTCGGAATGTTTATGCTATCACCCCCTAGGATTGTTCTATACCGAAAAAATATACCCCTATTTTTTATTTTTTTTTTGAAATCAAAAAATATTTAAAGATCGCTCAAATCGCTCAAAGTTTTCCATGTATTTTATGCGCGAAAAAAAAAACTCTTTCGTAGAAATGGTATAGAATTCTTTAAAAACTATATATTTTTAGATCGGAAAACTCTGCTTCTCTTCAGGAGACTTCCAGTAATAGCACCCAATTATTTATTTAACCATTTTTTCATAGTAAATACACTTTTTAGGTCCGCCAAAACTCCCAGAAAATGCAATGGGGGTATAAATGAAAAATCGTTAGTATTAAAAAATGGTTAAATAAACAATTGGGTATTGTTATTGGAAGTCTCCTGAAGGAACCAGAGTTTCTCGATCGAAAAATATTGATTTTCAAGAATTCCATACCATTTCTACGAAAAGTAGTTTTTTCCCATATAAAATACATGGAAAAATTTGAGCGACCTCTAAAAAGAATCCTAGGGGGTGAGAGCATAAAAAGTCCGACTTAACTTTTTCCCACATGCATTTTTGGACCACCCTAATGTACATATGAGCGCACAATTATTAGTACATATCTTTAAGTGATTAATAGTACGCGCGTTTCCACAGCACTTAATTGATAAGATTCTTTCCTTTTATAAATTTAATCACAGGTATGCAAATACAGGGTTTGCCAACAGGAATAAGAAAGTAGTTGTTGTACTTAGTTGGAAATTGTACATGCAAACATATAAGTATATGCATAGTATGTGTGTAATTTTGAAAAACAAAATGTTCAAGGCATAAATTAAGGTTTAGACTGAAAAAATCAGCACCTTTATATATCGGCAATACTAAAAATTTCTTATTTTTCCAATGGCGATACACCCTATTCGTGTATATGTTCGATTAAATTTTAAATAAGTAATCTTATCAAACAAATTTTAAGTACAATGGAAATACCTGCTTTATTAAACGAAACACCTTATATCAGGTATTGTATCTTACGAAATTGATAAGCATAGCTTACTTGCGTACTTACCGTCAGCGTGTTTCATGTACATATGTACATACATACATACGTGTATGGCTGAATGGTTTAACGCGATGTGATATGTTCCTTTTTATTGCTACCCTACTGGTCGAAGCAAACCATACAAGTGTTTAAACAATTACTTAATTTCCAATCATTTATTGCCTTAAAAACAATAGTACTTGCTTATCTTTGTAGTCGCGAACACGTCTAGGAGTCGTTCTGACAAGTAAAAAAAAAGTGCGAACAATTCAGTTTTACGCAATGTAGATAATTGAAAATTATGAAATGTAAATAATTTAAAAGAAACAAAGTGAGACAAATATAAGATTGTAAAAAAGGGGAGGTCCAATGAAATTTTCTTACATATCGATGATCCTCTGCAATAACGACATAATTCAAAAAATAAAACCCCTTACTACTGTTAAGTTGCTCATGTCTTTAACCCACGTCCAAAAGTAAGTGGTTAGGATGAATAAAATAGGTAGTAAGCATTAGCCATAAATTATACAAGGATTAGAGGCACATGAGCCACTTTACAGTACTTAGCAGACGTAAGGCCCATTCTTTTCTTCGGAGTTACAGCATGGTGATGGATGCTGAGCAAAAACGCATCCAACATCAAAATGGAATGCGTTCTTATCACGAGGGCCTTACCCTCCGCATCCAGCAGAGCTACTGAAATTCTATCGGCTCTTTTTGTGACAAACTACAGTCCAGCTGGAATGGTACTGGGCAAAAATCTTGCGTTGACAATAAGTTTTCGACAGAAACTCCATTGAGAGCGAAACATACAGGGTAAAAAGCTAGACTCTAGTGCAATTTTAATTTTCGGCGTTGGCTCTAAGATAAATAGTAAAGTCGGCAGCAAAACCCATTCGGAATAATTAATTCTAAGCATTAGCGCCTGCAACTACCAGACTTCTGTAATGAATAGTCCTTCATCGTCCATTCTGAAAACCAGGCTTCGATTAATCATCTACAGTCAACAAAACCTCTTCGAAGGTAGCAAGACAAGGAAGGAATGCTCTAAGTGATAAGCGATGCAAAAAGAATGTAGTGTGACTTCCCGGTCACGACAATATTCCTGTTAACAGCATTGCGAACGATCTGTCATGAAAGGGAACTAACTATCTTCCAACGAAACTATAAATACCTTAGAACTGTTTTATCCGACTTCAAAAAAAAAAGCCGGAGGTTTACATTTCGTTAAAATATTTTTTTTGTTTTATGTATGTACATATGTTACCGGATAACTGTGTACCACGTGAACCGTTTTTGATAATTTTTTGTCATAAAGGTGGTACTACCCAGGAGTGGTCCCTTCTAATTTGGTTCAGTTCCGACCATTGGATCATGAAGACAGTAACGGTACTCGTCAATTTTTATTTGACCATTGAAGTTGGTTGATTTATTTTTTTATCAATGATTTCTACTGCAGGGACGAGGATAAGGTAAAGAGCCTCGAGTACTTTCCCTGCCACTGCCCTGGCTTGTCTTAAATACGGTAACATAATCTAAATCATCTCTTAAACTATGGCCCTGCGGACTAAGAATGCTTTAGTTTTCATAGTTTTCTCCGCTGTTTCCGCTGGGAAAGTAGATGCGGTACACATCAGGTCACTATATCACAATGGGGACTTCACGGAACTGGCTGGCAGTCAACATAACTTTACCGAAGCTTTTGTGAATGCCTTCCGCGAAATATTACCGGTAGAACAAAATAATCTTTGCGCAATCTTCATTTTATATTTTTCACTACATTAATGAAAATGGTGAATGCACTAGTCTCGAGAAGGTAAATGACAAGAATGAGCTTTCCAACTTTTTTGTATTCTCTGCTCTTTTTTCAAATATTGTTTCCACCGGGCTGTGATAAATAATATCGTATCAAAAAAGAAGATACTTTTAAAGAACAAGCTTTGAAATAAAGGGCAAAAGATATTTAAAAAAAATGAATAAAGTCAAAGGACTATAGTGGCTAGTAACTTTTTTTGTAGGTCCACCAAAACCCCTAGAAATTGCCACAAAATGCAATGGGGGAATAAATAAAAAATCTTTAGTATAGTAAATGGTTAAATAAACAATTGGGTATTGTTATTGGAATTCTCCTGAAGAGAACCAGACTTTTCGGATCGAAAAATATTGATTTTCAATAATTCTATACTATTTCCCCGAAGAGTTGTTTTTTCCCCATGTAAAATACATGGAAAACTTTGAGCGCTTTGAGTGACCTCTAAATACTTTTTGCTTTCAAAATAAAATATAGGGGTATATCTTTTCGATATATGTAGAACAATCACAGATAAATCGCAGCAACCCGCAAGGAAGATAATTCCGGATAAAAGTTCTCAAAAATGCCTTTAATTTAATATTGTTTAGTTAAACTTTGTGGAATCGTAAATAAGTGGCAGCCCTAAACTATTACCCTAAGAGATAAGACTTTCTATTGTTTAAAAGCCTTATTTTATTACCCGTAAACAGTAATATTTAATTTAAATTTGCTAAATAATAAATGAAATAAATATACAAATAATTGAAAATAGGTGGCAACTCCATTTAAAAGCATCCCTTAACTGCTGATTTTTAACTTACTTTTAATTTGGTACCCATATTATGATATTTTATTTAATTTATAAATAATTTCGAATAGGTGGCAACCTTATACGAATGTTCTCGGTGGTAGCACTTATCTAGATATAAATAAAATGCAAAACATTATCCGAATACAAAATTACATCAAAATCGTTAGAACCGTTTCCAAGAAACCTATGGATATATGTATACATATGAAAACTGCTATTTTAAAGTAATAAGATAAATAAGAACACCTTAGTCGATAGCTTTCCTGTTTTGATACAAAATAATATGCCTATAGGGATTGTCAGAAAGTAAACCCTACTACTACAAAAAAAAAAAAAGTTTCCCCCTTCATTAGACTACCATAAAGCAAAAAGGGTTCTCAGTTGTTTATAATTTAAGAGGAAGAGGTTTTAAGTTGATGTTTTCTCCTATGTGTTATAAAATAATTGTTTTAATATTGCTTTTTAATGTTTACTTCATAGAGTATTCTTATAATTAACCTAAATATTTATTTCTTATATTTTTAGGTAAGCCCGAATGCGAGAAACCCTTCTAATCTCCTTTCCGTAAGGACTAAATGTGGCAATAAAATCAAGGTAAATTGAGAAATACAGTTTGTTTTGGAGATATTGAAGTTTTTCAGCTTAGACATGGAATTCAATTTTTTTATCATCAATTAGATAGCTTAATTCCTTTAAGCGTCGGATCTCCACCTCTAGTTGCACTGGGGAAGGATTCTCTGTTCCCTGTATAATAAAACATATCGTCGTTTAAAGTACAAAACCTTGCATCGTCGTTCTGCAAAACCGCGTAACAGACATTTTTTGCCAAAAATTGGATTTGCTCACCGAAGCTATTGGCTCAAGCCTTATACATTCGCCCCGAAATATATTAGCCAGAAATGAGATTGCTTTATAAAACAGGGAACCATTTTGATATATGGGGGATTTTACTATCTACAAACTCATTTATGCAACCTCACATACGCGGTTTTGCATTATGTTAATACGCGGTTTTGTACTTTAAACGACGATATGTAGATAATAATATTTTGACACTAACACTTTTGCTAAGTGTTTTGCCGAGCTTCTCCTCCAATTTGTGGTACGCGTCTTGATGTTGTTACACAAATGAAAGGACCTACAATTTTACATATGTCATCTTCGCGTGGCAAATGTATTTTATGAGAAGTTTTTTGACGACGGAAATACACTTCGAGGTTTTCCGCTGGCTACCGAGCGGCCATTGCTGTTAGAAACCACTTTTTCTAATTTAGATGCTGCCTGGACCAGGGATCATACCAATGTTCAGCGGAGTGGCAGTGCGCTTCTTTTATCACTCAGCCACAGCAGCCGTGCCTGTATAGGTCCTAATAAATTATTTATGAGGCAATACAAATAGATTCTCTAATTTTCATTCCTAGGTACCGAGTCGACTGCTATGTAAAAACAAATTACCTTTACAATTTTTCATCGTGGAATCCAACTACGGCTCCAAAACTCAGAATATAAGCATGTATGTATAGATGATCTTCTGACGTCATTCGAAACCTATCGGTGTCCTCATAAATGCGGAAATCCGATCGATATTTTTCTATCCTAGTTTCAATCTGCCCCCTTTATGAACCTTTCGTTTCTTTGCCTATAGAGTTACCATAAATATTTTCCAAGCAAATTCATTTTATTTACATACATACCAGTTTAAGCTTTGTCGTCCGTGGGTATGTTATAGATAAGAGTAGAATGGGCGTTGCAATATTAACCGGGGATTCAGAAAGTTTTGCGGTGAGCTATTTTCAAACTGCGCAGCTCGATCAAGCGATAGGGTTTCTGCTCTCATTACTGTTTTAGTACTTTTTGGTATTTTTATTCAAATCTACACTAAATTAAAAAATTAATAATTACTAGCTTACAAATGAGCCATCGGAACCAAAGCAATTTTTATTATATATCAAGGAATGAAACCGAAACCCAAACCGAAACCGTAACCGTTTAAAACCGTTTCGTTTTTCAAAACCGAAACCGAAACCGTAACCGTTATCTTGACCTGAAAAGGAACGATACCGAAACCATTTCAATCACAGGTTTCAATCGGTTTCCAGAAATTTACAAAAATAATAAATAAATAAAAATTTCTTTGAAATAAATGATTTATTTAACCAAAATCAGCAACATTTTGCTAAAATTCTTGTTAAGTAGTAAATAAGTATGGCAAGGTAACTTTCGCAAAAATCTGCTGATGACTTTGTTGTTGTGAATCGATAATCGATTAATTATATTTAAGTAGTTTCTTTCCCGTACGCAATGCGAGATCCCGCGTGTGCCCAAAATAGCCCAGAAATCATGCCTGTACTCAACAAAATGGGTAATAGAGACCGAAAATTCGAGCGTATTCGATCGTAAGTGTATTCTTCTTCCTGCCCGAAACAGCCCGATATTTTCTCCGAGTAAAAATGGATAAAGTGTCAAAGTGCATATCAGCTGTATTGTGTTTACATGTTGCCTGCATTTACTTGATGCTTTTAAGGAAAAGTGAATGGCCTGTTGATGTATTTTCAATCTATGTACTTAAAATCAAATTTGTGAAACCAAAATTCAATTTCCAAGTGTTTGCATTTAATACCGTGTTCTGACCGACAACAAAATAACATTTTTCCTTCATTTTCTTTTCATTTACAACCTTTAACTTTCATTCTTATTTTGCTTTGGCCAGGCAATTAACAATAAATCCGAAATGGCGTATTAAAGATGATAAAATATGACTTCCACTTCGATAAATAATCGAAAAAAAAAGTTTTAGCAACTAAAACATGTTTCCGATGTCGGTCAGAACATGGTATAAGTGACAAAAACAAGAACAACGCGAATCAGCTGTTTCTCGACTTGTGGGCACGAAATGTGGGTTTTTGCGTTTCCGTACTTCTGAACTTTGTTCCATTTTTGAAAGAAAATGTTTCTCTTATTCTCTAATTACCAACTCCGGTCCCGATTGTTAGGGAAAGAACCTAGTGTTGATATTATCAGTGAACTGTAATTTTCAATTTTCTTTCCTCAACGTTTAAGACATTGTGATTTAAATAATATTAACAAAATTTCTGTGAAAAACCGAAACCGGAACGAAACCGAAACCAAAACCGAAATAAATTTTGAAGAACGAAACCAAAACCGAAACCGAAACACTTGGCAAAACCGAAACCTAAACTGGAACGTTATTTTGAATCGGTTTCATTCCTTGTTATACTATATAAATATGAAAGTAAAATAATTAAAAAGTCATGCTTTTTTGTTCTTTATTAAATAGTTAATTGTAAACTTTTTATTTTTCACACACAAGCGCTAATCACAATTAAGAACTACATACATTCATACACATTTAATTGAACTGGAAAGCGGAAATTATTATGATCTAGTGATTGTTGGGTGATTAATGTCTTAGAACTAAGTAGATTAGCTCGTCTGGTTTGAGTGACTCTATATACACAGTAGGAAAATCATTCTATGAAATTAGAAACATTGCTAATTCGTGTTGAGCTCTTTTCATGCAAGTGATTGGTGAGTTTGAAAAGAGAAATCGTCAATTGCTTTCAGTTTTTTAGTTAGCTCGAAACCATTTAAAATTTTTTTAATGCTGTTAAATTTCCAGGCAGGTATGTAGGAGGCGCATGCTTGCCAGGAAATACCTCACACATTCTCGATTGATGAACTCTTGCCCAAGAGCATGAGGGGGGATAAAGCTTGTGGTCCTTCACTTCTCACAACTATTATTATCGCTCTGTAATAATCCCTATCAAAAAGCATAATCTACTAGGATATAAGTAGTGATAATTTTGCTAGCATTTTATTTGTAAAATCTACAAGAGAATCCAATAAAATATAACGATAAAGAAAAAAATTAAAGATAACACTACCTACACGCTCAGTTTTTTTTATCTAGTTCAAGTTTTTCCCACTGGGACCTTTCGATAAACGCCAAAGCATTGCTGGTGATTTAGCATATTATGTTTAAATTTCATTTTTATTAACTAAGTACTGTCGTTTTGTTAAATAGAAATTTGAGACTGTGCTTGGCGTTCCAAGTGGTTCATTTAGATACATATACTTTTTAGCTTTTCTAACACATGTAAACTTGTTTTTATGGTTTGGTGTGCAATGACGTTGAACTCTAATTTTTGCCGATTACTACAAAATGAAAACAACAAAATTGTTGATGAAACAAATAACAATAAATTAAACACCCATCGCGACACGCTGTCCGTCAAAAACCAAGAAGTAGCTGGAGGCGGCAGCGGCAGCGGTAGCGGTAGCTGTTAGCCAGTTCAACAAGAAGCTAGTGAACTCAGTTGACTACGGAATAGTAAAAAAGCAATTTACTGCCTTATTTTTGCATATTTAAAAAAAACCAGAAAGGTTATCGAACGTTTGATATAATTATTTTTCACGTCATTACTAATGCAAAGTTAGTGAATAAATAAATGGAAAGCAAAAACCAATGTGCTTAAGGGGAAATACATCGCTTCAGTTGGCCACAAACTATGAACAATAAAAATCCATTAAACCGAAAAAAAATGACTAAAAAGCCAACCAAAATTATTCCAAATCGATGAGCCGTAGAGCGGAACTGCTGAGCTGATGCTGCTGCTGCTGCTTACCATTGCGCTAGATGGCGAGCAGGTAGAATTTTTTCATAATCAAATAGCCCAAAAAATAAACAATCAACAACCTCATCTCTATAAATATTTACTGCCACGACATTAACCACTCGAGAAACATACGAGAAGTCACGCATAGTGATGGCGCGCATGCGTACTACACACGCGCTTACTACAACGATGATCGGTATGAAAGCATTGGAAGCGGTCAACTAAAGCGGTCAGTGGTCGTGTCGCAGCGCGCTTCAATATTTTTTTTTTTGCCTCTGATACGTTGGTCCAGCCAGCCGCGCGCACGCGCCTCACACGGTCTCATACAAACCCACACACCACACATAGCACTAGGCATGCCTATGCGTAAACAATTCTCATTTGGTTTTGTAGTAGTAAGTACATACGCACTCATTTTCAAATTAAATCAAGATTTCTAATTGTAAAGTCGATGAGGCGTAAATAAAAGCTGCGCGCTGGGCGACGCTAAGCTGTGACGCTTTCGGAAACGCTGAGAGCGCGCTGTGGTAGGCGAAGCGACAAGCGGCATTGGAGCGTGGAGGCGTGCGCGGGTTTTCTCAACATCACTTCATAAACTTTTGAGATTGCGGTTTTTTACTTTTCTATGTTGTTGTTGTTGTTGGCGACGCACCTTTTATCGATCGCACTGTAAAAGATTTTCTAGATTTCTTCCTAGTTTTTTTATTTTACATACTGGATTCCACATACATATTTATTGAGGGATTTTTTCTACACTACATTCATGCATACATATTATTAGCATTATGATTTAAGATTGGATTTTCCGTTTATCGTTAGTCAAGTGATTAGTTAATTTGTCTATGAGTTATAGCAGAGCATGGTGGACTGCGCCCTAAAATATATATCACTGTCACAGTGTTGCCATTTTCACAGCTTTACAGTATTTTTTTTTTGTTTAATTACAGATTTGAAGGAAAAAGTTAAAGTATGTACTATTTCGGTTTTTGGACAAATCAACTTTTTAAATAAAAAGCGCGTTTCCCTATTTGAGAAAGATTGGGTCAACTGCATTCCAGCAATATGATTAAAAATTTTAATTTTCTTCGTTCGTTTTTAAAGGTTCCATTTTTTTGTTAAAAATAGGTACAATTTTTTCAACGAAACTCACGGTTTCTTGAAACTTCTTCTCACCTATTATATGAGTACTGTTCTGCATAATACTGAAAAATTGTTTTAATTTTAATCATATTGTCAATCCCGATTTCAATAGCGACCTCAATTTCAACCCCAATCTTACTCTTAATTTTAATCTTACCCTTTACTTTAATCCTAATCTTAATCTTAATTTCAATTTTAATCTTTATCTCAATCTCAATACCAGTCTCAATCTTAACCTCAACATCTAAATCTTAATCTTATTTTAAATCTTAGTCTTAGTAATAAACTTAATATTAATCTTAATCATAAGCTTAATGTTAATCGTAATATTGATCTTAAACTTTCTCTTTATCTTAATTTTAATTTTAATCTTAACCTTAATTTTAATTTAATCTCAATCACAATACCAGTCTCAATCTTAACCTCAAACGCAGTTTAAATATCAATCGAAATTTTAATCTTATTGCAAGTTTCAGTCTTAAAATTAATCCATACTTAACGTTGACGTTATTCTTAATCATAATCTTAATCTTAATCTTAATGCTAATGTTAATCTTAATCTTAATTTGAATCTTTATCTCAATCCCAATACCAGTCTCAATCTTAACCTCAACCGCAATTTAAATCTCAATCAAAATCTTAGTCTTAATCTTCACCTTATTCTTAATCTTAATGTTAATCGTAATATTAATTTTAATTTTAATCGTAATAGCAATTTTAATCTTAATCTTACCCACATAATTATTCGGCTCCCACAAAGATGTTTGAAATCCTTCGACCGCCAGCTTCAAGACGACTTGGTTACTCTCTATCGCGCAGTGGCGTGGTAACCTAGAAAATGCTAACTTATTGTTCTCCAACAATGGTTTATAAATCCCCGGCATGGTACAAACCTCCATCGTTGGCCAGTCTGTGGCCCAATAAAATAAAATGTTTGGCTAAACTTTCCTTTCAAGAAGTCGGAGTTTTTCGCCTTCATCTTTTAAACCTTCACCGTCAGACGTTTGGAGTTGTATCTCTCTCGAGGGAGCTACTGTGATTGCAAATTTCGCATTGGTACTGTGTTCCAAAGTAAGACTAACTTTAGGGGTCTATTAAAAATGGGCGTTTTCTAGTTGTTTGCACAGAAAATTACCGAGATATGAGCCAACAGACCCCATATACCACCAAGCTCTAAGGTTTTATCCAGATTGAAGGTTTTATCCCAATTGAAGTTTCAACCAAGCCTCCTTTCAAAAGCAGTTCTGTGATATTTCACTTCAAAAAATATTAAAGTTGCATATTTCCATCATTGAGTGATCGAAATCCGCTCATCGAACCAGGGGTCCACTCTATATAGCGATTCGAAAAGCAAATCATTCGGATACGAATATTTGACAGTATGAATTTGTGAAATTAGAAATGAGACTATTTTTATAACACTAGAATACTTGATTTAGGCCTTCAAAATATGTAGATATAGCCCACGTGATTCCTTGCCATTAGTACTTTTTTCTTCGAAGCCGTTTCTTTTCATTTCTGGCAATAAATTCTTAAGGGCCCAATTGATCAAACCCACACCAACTTGGGTCGACAACTTGGCTATTCTAAACAGGCGCGTTGCGAGAAAAAGAAAGCCATCTTGAGCTGAGACCAAAAAACTTCGCCAATTGCCTATCTCATTTGCAAGGTTGCGCCACTTATACATCCCGAGAGCAGACGGGTGACTCTGCACTTGGCCTTTCCTTTGTATTGCAGGACGCTCTTCTTTTCCAATCGGTACCGAGTGGAAGGATTCGTTTTTCGCCAGAGCATTGCCCGTTCATGCGTACAACATGTTCAAGCCAGAGCTTACAATTCGTCAATCCGTCTTCTTCAACAACCGTCGCCCACGCGAACGGGGACATGGATCTTATGTATAGTATGTACGTCTCTCGAAAGCTCCCGAAGTTTTTTAATACTTGTTCGCCATCGTACATATTTCTGCGCCATATAAAAGGACAGGCCTGATGAAAGATTTGTAGAGCGGTATTTTGTTCGTCGATAAAAGGCTTTGCTTTTCAATTGCCTACCGAAACCGAAGTAGTACCCATCGGCGAGAGTTGGTCTTCGCTTGATCTCCAGGCGGACATGTTATTGATCGCGTTAACGCTGGATCGTATATAGATAATACACGAAGACTCTTTGCTTGTTTCCAACACCCAGCCAACCCCTTTTGGCTACTTCTTTAAACTGGAAAATGCTGCACTAATGGCAATGGTGTTGTTGCATTGATCAGTGAGTCATAATTCCGCTGAAGTTAATAGCACAACTCAGAATATACCGTAAACTTCTAAGATATTTAGGGAGTTCACAAGGTGTTGTATCCTGTCGTACTGTTGTATGTCATAAACTTTAAACGGCTAAAACTCTATTTAAGAATTCGCAAGCTAACATAAAAGTTTTATTATGAAATTTCACACAATTAAAAAATAGTTGGTGGTGATTTTAAGTCCTCTAAACATTTATTTAGCCGTTAAAAACTTTACAACATACAATAATACGACAAGTACGACACCTTGTGAACCCCCCAATTGTGAATCATTAAAATACTTTCAGCTCTCTGTGCGGAGCTTTGATAAAACTGGAAATCTTCCTGCTACGGAAATTTATGAATTTTTGAATTGTTGTTTATCCAATCATCACGTGTGGAATAAAGTGGGCGTCGAAAAAGACGGTGTAAGTTTAAAATAAAGGGAGTAAAATAAGAAAACATCCGGGAGGAGAAGGTTACAACAGGTTTATTTAAACTTAGAAAATGATTTATTCATAGACAAGTTAGATACTGTATACCAGTACAATTTTTATTTGTTGTTCAATTGTTCTTAGATTTTATTAGAATTTCTAAATGAAAAGTTTTTAAAATCAGTAAAATAAAAATCTTCAAACTACATACGTAGCTCACAGCTTATTTCAACCAACGTGAATATAGAACTTTAATTGATTGTAGCTTTTAAACTAAACGGAATATCAAACAAATTTCAATGCAAACTAGTAGATTAATATTGCTATAATACCAAATTAAGTGTATCTATTTTCAAAGATGTCTTTTCAACAATTTTTTAATACAAAAACTAAAAATAGTGAAAACTATAATGTCACAGCTTATTTCAACCAACTAATCAAATATGAATATATATATAGCATTAGTTTAAGTTTTTGAGATTTCAGTAGTTTGTATGTCCTCCTTTCATATCTATTACCGATTTCAATCTTTTTGGAATCGACTGGACTAATTTTCGTGTTATCTCGGGACTAATTTTTGCCCATTCTTCGGATAAAGCGTTTTTCAGATCGTTTTTGCTTGAAATTTTATGTTTGCGAATATTTTGATCTAATATCGCCCATAAGTTTTCGATCACGTTCAGATCAGGTGATTGAGCCGGTGGAGCCATCAAGTGAGGGCAATTCCATATAAGCCACGATTGAACAATGCCCGACTTATGTTTCGGGTCATTGTCTTGACGGGCCGTGGGAGCCAAAAATGTTAAATTTCGACTCGTCAGCAAACAACACTTGGTCCCAAAAACTGGAGTCCTTGTGAACATGCTCTTTTGCAAACCGAAGGCGGCTTTGTTGATTTTTTTGGCTGATGAGGGGCTTTTTGCGTGCTACTCTGCCATTAAATCCGTATTTGCGCAGAACTCTACGAACCGTTTCCGCACTGCTTGACTTTCCCAGCTCATTGCTTATGTCAGTTGCCAGTTTGGGGCCGTTTGCTTGGGGTTTTCCCTTATCTTACGCAAAATATAACGCTCATCAGAACCATTGAAAATTTTGTTTGGCGCGATTCTGCCTTTGTTATGGACTCTGTTTTCGCGCACAAAGCGTGATATAATGCACTGTACCGTTGAGTCGCTTAAATTTACCATTTCAGCGATTTTCCGGCGCGAGTGTCCATTTTTGAAGTGGCTGAGGACCAACTCTCGCTGCTCAATGGTGGTGCGTCGTCCCATCTTCGAAAAAAAACCGTTTATAATCAAGTTCGATGTCAAACAAATTTTTAAGATGTTAAAGCTTCGCACGAAAATGACGGGAAAATTAAAAAAAATCAGAATTTTACATGAAAAACGATGGCTTCTTCGACCAAGTATGCCTGGTTGAAATAAGCTGTGATATTGTAGTTAGCACTATTTTTGGTTTTTATATTAAAAAATTGTTTAAAACACATCTTTAAAAATAAATTCAATTAATTTGGTATAGTAGCGACATTGGTCTATTTGTTTACATTTACATTTTTTTAATATTCGGTCTAGTTTGAAATTTATAATTACTTGAACTTCTAATCTCACGCTGGTTGAAATAAGCTGTGAGCCACTGTACATAAAATTTTGTATTGAGCATTAAATAACTAAAAAATTTAAATAATAAAATATATCATGATATATGGGCGATCCTGCATTATATGTAACTTGGACTACCAAAAAATGACGAAGAT
>NW_023458560.1:38468166-38472235 GCF_013731165.1 Rhagoletis pomonella
TTAAGATTCAGATCGTGATTAAAATTTAGATTGAGATTAAGGTTAAGGTTAAGATGAAGTTTAATATTAAATTAAGGTGAATATTAAGATTGAGGTGAAGATTAAGATTGAGGTTAAGATTAAGATTAGTATTAGGACTAATTTTAAGATTAAGATTCAACGAAGACTCAGTGAAAGAATTTAGATTGGGATTAAAATTGAGGTTAAGGTTAATATTAAATTTAACATTAAGGTTAAGGTTAAGATTAAGATTGAGATTAATATTAATATTAATAATATGATTAAGATTAAGATTTAGATTAAGATTAAGACTAAAATTCCGATTAAAGTTAAGAATAAGAAGATTCAGATTGAGATTAAGAATAGAACATTGTTCATTATTATGCAGAAAAATACTAGGGTAATAGGAGGAAGAAGTTCACTTAAGTCGCGCGTGGGATCCACACACAACCATTTTTTTTTTGCGCACGGAAAATATTTATAATAAGGAAAGGAATTACAGTATTCGAATACTCCGACGAGATCCATAAGAGGCTGAGTTGGATCTCTCCTATAAGCAAAACTCTTAGAAAGGACACATGACTTATGTGGGCCTGCAGAAGGCTTTTTGATCGAAAATGGGGTCAGATCTCAAAGTTCATGAAGTGGATTTAATAAATGGTCACGCGTCCGATTATTATTACGAAAACCTCTTAATCAACTTTTAAATGAATTCCAAAGATTGGCTGATGCTCTCGTTGAGAAAGCCTAAGGTCAGTATGCAGCTCTCAAGGAAACGGAATTTTGACATCTGATACGTTACTGTGGTTGCCTGTTGCCTCACTCTCTCCTCAAGAAATACTGGAAAGGGCATATATTTACTTCTGTTGCAAACATGAGTTGCCTTGTGTTCTTTTTTCACAAAAAAAAAAACTTTAGAAACCCGTAGTTGAAAGCGTAGCAAATTTCTTAAGAACTGCGTACTGCTTTATGGAAATTTGACACATGAAAATTTCTTAGCCATTTCTTGTACGTCATTTTATATGGAGTTTTTGCTTTTCTTAAGAGTTGCATACTGGCCTTTAACTTTGACCGGCTATAGCTTCTAAAAGTGAGCTAACTTTTCAAAACATTTTTAGGGCCTTTTGCTCAAAAGCTGGTTAACACTAATCTCCGGTTAAAAATCGTTATCGACTTTACCGACACCCTGTTATATGTATGGACTCAAAGATGTCGATAACGATGTTAACCGGAGATTATTGTCAATCAGGCTTTGAGCAAATGGCCCTTGGGGCCGGTTGTTTAATGTCTAGTTAACACAAATCGGTGCTAGATGCTCCGGTTAAATACAACGACTGCTTTATCTATCACATGTTATATGCACGATGTGGAAATCGTCGATAATGACGTTTAACTGGGAGGTAATGATAAACAGACATTGTACAACCGGCTCTTAGGGTTCTGTTACACTAGTCCAGCACTACACATCTGTATTGGTCTCATCCCCGTTAGATTACATGACCCTAAAATTATTGCAAAGTGTAATATTTTATTAATAGCTTGCGAAAAACATTTTTGTTTTTACCAAAACTCAAAAATTCATATCTTACAAAAAACACCTCCGTGAAAATTTTAGGATCTTTTAAAACATGCAGAGGTACCATGCGAAAAAAATTTAGTAAAAATAAAATAGATATAATATTTTTTTTTGATTTATTCATATATATATTTTTTTAATACTTCTCCTCTTCAAAATGAGTCCAAGATGTTTTTTGTAGAATTTTCTCTTTTATATGCATGGAGTTTTTGAAGTGAAACTTCTTTAGCGGCGATTGGTTGGTTGGGAGTAAATTGGCAAGTTCAACGGAAATTGCACACGGAAATGGTTGGGGCTGAAAAATTTGCTTCTTGGGTGTATGCACATGGTATTAATTTAACAAAAACTTGCTAATAAAAGGTTAAAAAATAAAACTTAGAAAAAGACCAATACAAGAATGAAAGTAAATGTACATAGATAAAGAAAAGGATATAGGCAATGGTAAAAATAAAAACAAAAACTAAAATGAAGATCAAGGTAAATTTAAACACTTTACTTATATAAGGGCAAAGGTGAAGGCGGATATGTAGATTAAGAAAATGATAAACAAAATAGTAAAAAAAAAAAAATTAATATAAAAAAGATGAGGTACCGATAAAAGCAAAGATGAAGATAGAGGAAGATACTTTATCGGTTTTTATCGATAGTTTTATCGATTTTGTTATGGATGTTTTTATCGATATCTTGATGGATGTTACTATCGACTTTGTTATCGATAGAGTATAAAGATAAAAATGAAGATAAAGGAAAACACAATAACGTAAATGTAATTAGAACGAACAGGGTAGAAGTAGGGATCTAGATAGCAAAAAGACAAAAAATATAACCTTAAGCAAAAACAGATGTATGTATTTTATTACATATATATATATTGATTATGAGACAAACTAGATAAGTAACGTAAGTTTCACTTCTCCAGTGTGGCCCAGGGGCACTTACTTTTTTTTTTAATAATTTTTTGAATTAATTATATCTTTAAAATTTCAAAGTCCTTTTGAGCAAAACGCTGACGTCAGAAAGAAAAATTAAAAATGACGTTTAATATTTTTGGCCCCTAGTTTCGCGAATATATAAAGTTTTTTGTGTGTAAAATTGATTGTCGCGCAGTGATATCTGTGAGGTACATTTTGGTATGCAATTTATTTTCTTTTTTTTTATCGTTTATGTGAATAATATTTAATTTGGTGCTATACATATGTACATATGTATTTGCTTGATCAAATATTTCATCTTATTTGTTTGAAAGTACATAAATCTGGTACTTTGAAGTAGCCTTTTCGGTACCGATCTTTAGTTGATAATCTCGCTCCTGACTTAGCACAATCAGTTAGGTGGTCTATGCTGGGAGGAATTTTCTTGATACTAACTAAGCTCAGACGGATATTCGAAATGCAATTTGTCAGCATCATGCATAGCTATTTGAAAAATTATTTCGAATACTGTATCAGAACGGAGTCCTCGGATTATTGTATCAAAATCTCGCTGCCTGTTTCGCATCCTTGGCTGTTAATTCAGTCCGCTGAGTATACTGTCCCCTATGGGAAATGTGGCAACTTCTGCCCCTCCACCACGGTTGTGACGTTCCTACTTTGTGCAATGCAGCAGAGGGGCGCCGGGGTAGAAATTTCCAAACACTTCTGTGACATCACTAAAGGTTTTATTTACCTAAGTAATTTGCAAGTTCTACTGTCAATATTATAATTTTTTCTAACAAATTATCCAACAATAACAAACTGCTAGTCTCATTAGTTATTTATTGTGTATTTATTTATTTTTGTGCTTATTTTTTGCTGCCTTTTCGCTACACCGACGTCAAACCAAATATATACATATGAAACGAGTAGCATAACGGAAAGTTGACAACTCCATTTCAACGTTTAAAGGAGAAATTTGATCTGATTGTGAGTACCTAGATAAAAGAAAAAACTGTGTAGATATGACAACAATTTCATTGATCATTGGCGCACATTGGTGCGTGCGATTTGCGAGCGAGTTGAGTGCATATATGCGTGCGTTTGCGCACTTGTGAATTGATATCTATTGTGCTACAACTTAAGGCGACAAATTGACACTCGTTGACGAAATAAAATTTAAATTGAAAAAGCAAAAAAAAACAAAAACAATTTGCTCAAACACTTGTAATTGATTAGTGGTGTGGAAAACTAGATGAACACATACATATATATGTATACATATGTACATATATGTATGTATGTATGTTTTTATAAATAAATTTTGGGCAGTCAAGAGTAAACGGTAGAGCATTGAGCGCATGGAAAGCTCCAACTTACAAAACTAACTCTGACTTAATGCGCGCTTAACGGCGCGACAGCTTGATTGGTGGCTTGTACTAAGTACGAGTACGAGTGGCGAGTGTGTGTGGTAGAAACTTACTAACTAACACTTTTGCTTGCCCATGCACTCAGAGTTTTTTTTTTTTTTTGTGACGCCAACAACCTAGCACTTACTAGCCAACCAGCCAACTAAGTAGTT
>NW_023458560.1:38472335-38475802 GCF_013731165.1 Rhagoletis pomonella
AAATTTTTGGAAAATGGGCGTAGCCACGCCCACTTATGGTTACATGTGTATATCTTGGTGACCGGAAAATTGGAAAATTTTGGAAAATGGGCGTGGCACCGCCTGCTTATGACCACATATATGTATCTCGGTAACCGTTCTACCAATTTGTACCAAACTCGCTATGGTTATTGTGCTTGCCACATAAAAGCAAAACGTTGAAAATTATTGACATCGGACTAAAATTGAGGCCGCTTTTCATATAACGGTAAATTTCAGAAATGCTTGAAACTTCAATATTTCGCAATTTAAGGGCGCTAATTTATTTAAAATTGATACACCCCGGCTTACCATGTAGCGGTAGTTTACGGAAAGGTGAAAATCATATATTTAATACCTGCGCCGGGTATTTAATGTTCGGTTTCGCCCGAACTTATACTTTCTTACTTGTTTTAAATTTTGATTTGTAATAACAAAAATATGGCTCATTATGCTCTAAAAATAATCTGGGTGATGACAATTTTTGGTCAATATCTTAGGCTCGCCCAAGTCCATTAAAGTTGAATGTGCTCAAAAAATAAAATTGAAAAAATACATTGATAAACACATTTTTTTCTAAAATACAATTATCTTCGAAAGTATTAGTCCAATATAATTTGGTATATGCACCTTTTTTGAGGAGAATCGAAGTAAGCTAAGAAACAATTTTTTTAGCACTGGAACTTTGATGGACGTGGGCGAGCCTAAGGCATTGACCAAAAATTGTCATCTTTCACACTGATTGTTTTTAGAGCATAATGAACCATATTTTTGCTATTACCAATCAAAATTCTAAAAAGGCGAATTTTCGACCCACGATTTTGTTTAGGTATCGTGTGTCTTCTTAACCGAATCTAATATATAAGAATAACCATACTTGCAACAGTAAACAACTACAATAAAATATTTATTGAGAAAATAATATTAAACAAATTTATTTAACTTTAACATGATTTATTTCACTTTTAACAATGTTATTGAGCTTTGTACCACAATTTGTTTGTTAGGAAAAGTTGAGAAAAGAGTAAACGTGGTTTTTATTCTGAACAAACCGGCCGAACAGCTCCAAAAACAAATACATTTTATTTTATTTTACTTAATTATTCTCCAAATTTGTACTTCTATGCCAAATAATTGGATCGAAATCGTACAGGCCGCAGATTTTTGCAAATCAACTAGCTACAGTGGCTCACAGCTTTAATCGTCCACCGCTCTTTGGAATGATGTAAAACAAGTGTTGAAGCATTAATTTTTAAGCGAAAAACTAAAATTTGAAATATTCAACAGAAACGCGTAAGTCCCCTAAGCACCACACCTACCTACCACACCTATGTATGTATGCATTATTAGCTTTCATTGGAAATGTACTCATTCAAATATGAAAATCATTCTGCATTAAAACAATTTCGCTTCCCAGCACTCTAGGAAATAACTGGGTTTTAATATGATGATTGTTTGAAGTTTAGTATGCCTGTTTTTTTTGTTTTTAAATAAAAAAAACTGCTACGTTGCTATAGTCCACCTGAAATATGCTTTTTTCGACGATTATTATTTTACTCCCACCTCGAACTTTGGTGGGAAATACCTTAAAAAATTCCCTGAAAGAAATAGGCGCCGAAAAAGAGCACCCCCATAGTACAGACATACATATGTAGGTATGTATAAATGAATTTGTCTTGGAAGAGCAAATCTCTAAAAAAAAAATCTATGAAACGCATTATTACAATCATCATTCATCTTTTTGTTTAAAGTGACATTTGAAGTTCAGCTAGAAGCCCCTTTAGTGGGAGTCCCCTGCAAGTATGCGGATAGCTTTACGTAATTTGCGCTCACAAATGTGAAATGTAGCTCATCGTGAAGCTGACAGCTAATTTGTATGGCTACTAGGTCGTATGCAAAGTTAATTGTGTAGAAAAATTCTTCAAATCGGACATAAGCAAAACAAATAAAAATGTATATATGTAAACACCGCAATATTCTCACATGTAAAGATTTTGCGAAAACTTGGAATCTTAAGAGAAATCTATCTCAAGGACAAAATTGTTTGGTTCCAAAGTGCATTGATCTCAAGTACTCTGTCTCTAAAATCCCAAAATAGTTCCCAGATTGAGTCTCTGTGCCTCTATCTATATCCTTGTCTCTATAATTACCTTTATTTTAACCTTTCTTCCTCTATCTTCATCCTTACTTTCATCAGTATCCTCATCCTCATACCTTTCTTTATATTTATCTTTGTTTTTACTTTTATGTTTATCATTTTCTTCATCTACATGTTCCCCTTCACATTTGACCATATATAAGTAAAGTGTTTAAATTTACTTTTGTCTTCTTTTTGCCTTTATCTTTACGCATCTTTGTTTTTGTTTTTATTTTTATCTTTGCCTTTATCCTTTTCTTTATTTATGTACGTACTAACCTTTACTTTCTTTCCTGTATTGGTCTTTTTCTAAGTGTTATTCTTTAACCTTTTGTTAGCAAGTTTTTGTTAAATTAATATCATATGCACATGCAAAAAGCACTTGCTTCCGTCTCAACCATTTCCGTTGCACTAATTCCGTTGCACCACTTCCGTTTCACCATTTCCGTGTGCAATATCCGTTGAATTTGCCAATTTACTCTCAACTAACCAACCGCCGCTAAAGAAGTTTCACTTCAAAAATACATTTCCAGGAATTGTCGACAGTACATACATATGCAGATACAATTAGATTGAAGTGCAACCATTGAAATTCATTGATAAATATCTATGGTATTACAGAGATATTTAAGTATGAAATAGTTGTTTTACTTCCTGGTCGTAGTTGCGCTCTTCTAGATGAAAATCCACAGCACTTAAGTATTACTAAATTTAAGTCTACTAATCACTACCATATTTACAATACCAATAACTTTTTTAAGAGTTTTTCCTAGAACGCACAGTGTAATATTTCCGTATTCTAGAAAATATTAATTACATTATTTTATTTCGCCAAATTTCAAAATAACGTCAAAAATGTTTTTAGATATGCCTGATAAAGACGAAACAATAGCAACTAAAAAATTTAAATCAAAGTGCAGGGCAGGACGGGGTTTGATTTGGAAAATTACCAAGCGCAATAATATTTAAACTTGTATATTTGAAACTGAATCTCAGTGTCTAATTTGTCGGTGCTATGTGAAACTTCTTACACGAGTTCGGAGATGGTTGCGTTAAATATTTAACTCCATATCATAAAAGTCATAAAATCTGTATCGTTCGTTAGATTTTAAAGGATGAGGTGTCAAATAAAATGAATGACCTGTAGATGTAATACGATTTAAGTTTTTTAAAGAGTTGCCATATATACGAAAATGAAATCCAAATTATTTATTAAAATAAATAAGGTATCCCAATATGGGTATCAAAAGAAATGGTTTTAAATAAAGATGAAGATGAAGATGAAGATGAAGATGAAGATGAAGATGAAGAT
>NW_023458560.1:38475902-38497776 GCF_013731165.1 Rhagoletis pomonella
CATATACAAATACAAATACATATTTAAATACATAAGTATTTTCAACACCCTCACTTATTGTTTACAAAATTATTATTCATATTTAAAATAAAAATTTTTTTTACAATATTTTTGATGTTTTTTTTTTTAATGTAATTTGAAGTTAATTTTATACTACAGTTTTTTTTTGGGTTTTAGCAAGATTTTGTTTTACAGTGTATTATACTTTTTGAGTTTGATACTGTCTTTTAACTTTTCGATAATGTAGTCGATATAAAAAGTATAGAAATTCTATTATTTTTAGAATGCAAATAATCCCTAACATAATCAAGATTTCTTGGTTGTGTATTGGAACAGGTTCACTAATATTGATATTGTTCTGTACTTCTCCATTGTTGTTGGATTTCTGCTGCTCCGATGAAAACCAGCCTCCCATGTTGTATAATATTGGATAACTGTGAGTAAAACAATAATTATTATAAATGTTAATTATTGTCTTATTTTATTATGAGCTTAAGCCCATTTGTTCAGCGCAAAATTTTGTTTTTTCTCTGCTGACTGCTTTTGTTAACGAATCAGCTGCCATTTGTTGAGTGCCAAGAAACTCCAATTTGATTGAACCTTCATCGATTTTTTCACGTATATGGTGATATCTGATATCAATGTGTTTCGTCCTTGGTCTGTATGCTTCGCTCGAGCCTAATTTGATAGTACTTTGGTTGTCACAAAAAACTTTAGTAGTTTCAACCAAGTTTTTATCAACTTCTTTGGCTAACATTTTCATCCATATTATTTCTCGTACTGTTGAAGACAATGCGATGTATTCTGCTTCTGTGCTTGATAAAGCAACTATTGGTTGCCGTTTGCTGCACCAACTTATAGCAGCATTGGACATTTTTAATACATAGCCGGAACACGATCTTCTGCCGTCGATTTCTGCTGCCCAATCAGCGTCACTAAATGCTGCCAAGTTGACATCATCAGTTTTTCGATAGCTTAGTTTGAAATCAATTGTGCCTTTTAAATATCGAAATATTCTTTTCACAGCTTGCCAATGCTCATTTGAGTGTTTTAAGTTAAACCGGCTTACATTATTTACTGCAAATGCTATATCCGGTCTAGTTCCTTGTGTTAAATATAAAAGGCTGCCCACAGCTTCTTGGTATGGTATTTTCCCCGTCAGATCATTTTTCTCAGTGATGCATTTTTCAGTCAATTTTTGACTTACTTCACATGGTGTGCCCACTGGCTTACAATCCTGCATACCAAAACGTTCAAGAATTTCATTTATATATGACGATTGATCTAGTGTAATTTCGTCGCAATTTTTGCTCTGCGTGATACGTATTCCAAGACAACTTTGAGCAGATCCCAAATCTTTCATTTTGAATTTTTTGTTAAGGTACTGCATTAGTTTTTCTAGGTTATTACTACCTTTGTAGAGTATAAGGAAATCATCGACGTATATTGCAATTATCAGATTCAATTCTTTATCATAGTAAATGCATGGATCAGTTTTACACCTTTGTAACCCGAATTCTTTTAATGCTGAATCGAGCTTTAAGTTCCACTGTCTTCCGGCTTGTTTCAGTCCGTAAACAGCTTTGTTTAGCTTACATACCTTGTTAGTGCCATCATTGTAACCTTCTGGTTGTTCCATGTATATTGTTTCTTTAAGATCACCTTGAAGAAACGCAGTCACTACATCCATTTGATGGATTTTATAGCCGTTTTTTACTGCTAAAGCCACTAAAAACCTTATTGATGTGTATCTAACCACCGGCGAGAATGTTTCATCATAATCGATGCCGTATTTTTGTGCACAGCCTTTTGCAACAAGTCGTGCTTTATATTTTACAGCTTTACCGACCTCATCTTGTTTTACTTTAAAGACCCATTTTGCTTTTATAGGCTTTCTTCCATCTGGTAGTTTCATCAACGACCAGGTGTTATTTGATCTATGTGATTCCATTTCTTCATTCATTGCATCTTCCCATTCTTTCGCTTTTTCACCGTTTATAGCTTGTGATACTGTTAATGGCTGTGAAAGAAATGCAAAAGCATTAAATTGAAAAGATGGTACAGATACCTTAGCTTTAGATCGTGTGACTCTTCTTTCTTCTTCAGATTCATCAATACTTTGTTCAGGAACATAATCTGGATCATTTTGGGTTTGATTCGGTGATTCTATCATGGTGTCATCTTCCGCAACACTTTGTACGTCTTCGTTCGATTCATCAGGTTTTATGCTAACTTCTTCAAATGTGTCTTCATCGCTTCTCTTTATTTCCCTCACTTCGTCGTTATAGATTTTTAAGGTCGACTTTGGTTGAGGTTTTTCGTAGAATATTACATCTCGACTTATAACCAGTTTCTTTGTTATTGGATCAATACAGCGAAAACCTTTAATGTCGTCATCATAGCCCACGAAAAACATTTTCTTGGATTTAGGATCCCATTTTTTACGTTTTTCTTTGTTTATGTGAACCATTGCTTCACAACCAAACAATTTCAGGTTAGATATGTCTATTTTTTTTTTTATAGAATATTTCATCAGGAATTTTTCCATGCGACGAACAAATACTTTTGTTGATTAAGTAGGCTGCCATATTTGTTGCTTCTGCCCAATAACATTTTTGAAGATTTGCATCAAACAGGAGACATTTAGCTTTTTCAATTAAGCTTCGGTTCATTCTTTCGGCAATTCCATTCTGCTGAGGAGTATATGCATTACTTAATTGATGCTTGATACCATTCTCTTTACAGTATTTGTCGAATTCAGTTGAACAATATTCACCACCATTGTCCGTCCGTATTGTTTTGATTTTAGATCCAGTTTGGCGTTCAATGTATGTTTTGAAATTTTTAAAGTTATTGAAAACTTCTGATTTTGACTTGAGAAAGTAAACGAATAATTTTCGGGAGAAATCATCTATGAATGTTAATACATATTTGGCGTGTCCTATAGATTGCGTTTCCATAGGTCCACATAGATCAGAATGTATTAGTTCGAGTAGCTTTGTTGTTTTTGAGTTACTTTGTTTAAACGGAATTCTTGTTTGTTTGCCTTTGGGACATATCTGACAATTTTTTATTTCATGATCGTCGTCATTGAAATCAATACCAGAAACAGCGCCGTCACGCATTTTCTTTAAACTTTGAAAATTTATGTGTCCAAGTCGCCTGTGCCATAGCATTGCGTTGTTATTTGTTTGTTTTGATAACAAGCATTTTGCTTGGATTCCCTTCAGTTTGTAAACACCATTTTCCGCTTTGCACTGTACAATTACTTCTTTGTTTTTGTTAAGTATTGTACAGCCTGTTGCATCGAATTTTATTACATTCCCCTGACTCACTATTTTTGCAGCTGACAGAAGGTTTACTGATAAATCGGGCACGTGTAGAATTTCGTTAACTACAATTTCTTGCCCGTTGATATTCAGTGATGTTTTGCCAACGCAACTTACTGTCATAGCTGTTCCATTTGCTGACATTATTTTGTCAACGAGTGAATTTTTTTTGCTAGTGAGCAAATTATCGTTTGGTGTCATATGAGACGATGCACCACTGTCTAGATACCAGTCGTCGTTATTTCTTTTCGTTAATAACGCTGTGAATGCATTTTTTGCTGTGCCATTTTGTGCATTATTTTTCTTGTAGTGACATTCCCCTGCATGTTTCTTTCCACAAGTTGTGCATTTTTTCTTTTGTAAGTATTTTTGCTTATTTTCGTACCTTTTTTTACTAAGAAATGCATCACTTTTTGTGGTTGTGTTGGTATCAGAGTCCAACAGTTTAGCGATTATTGTTTCTGATTTTATTTGTGAGTCTGATGCTTCAATTCCCATTGTAAATGGTTTATATGCATCAGTTAAACCAGCCAATACTATCGCCGTCAGCCAATCCTCATTTATCTCAAAACCAATTTCATTTAATTTATTAGAATTATCTTTAATTCTATCAATGTATGATTGCATGTTCTCGCAGTCTTCTAATCTGCAAGAGATCAGGCCTCTTAATAACCCAATTTTTCTTGTTAAGCCTTTGTCCTCATACAGATTTTTTAGTTTCTGCCATATTTCTAGCGCTGTTTCACATCTGGATATGTGAACGTACAGCGATGGCGCTACGCTTAGAGCTAACAGGGCTTTGCAATTAGTTAATTTCTCAGCGTTTGTTTCTGTGACAGGATCGGTTATACACTTATGCAGACCTTTGAATGCTAATATATTTTTTATTGCGAAACACCAGTTGTGGAAATTTTCCTGGCCTTTGAGTTTCTCTACTTCAAAACCCTTTTCCATTTTAACTTATAATTTCACTTATAAATTTTATATATATGTATATGTATATTAATTCAAAGTCTTACTTGAAGCGTTATTTTATTTTTATTATTACAGCAGATTTTGCACTTTTGATTTTTATTTTATTTATTTAATTCCGACACCCGACACTACAGCAGCAACCTTGCTCTGCTACCATGTAGAGAGAGAATAAAGAACACGACGGTTTGAGGTTTATGAGTGGACTGACTGTTTAATGTATCAAGAATATGCTTATAAGTATTACAATTATGCGAAGCTGGTAAATAAAGTATAATAAGCTTATGAGTGCATTTTATATGCACATATACAAATACAAATACATATTTAAATACATAAGTATTTTCAACAATTAAAAGGATACTGTTTCAGGGCTAATACATCTAGCATCTTCGAAGAAGGCTTTAAAATCTGTAAGCTGTTGTGGAAAAAATTTGCAACATAATTTTTTGTCCCGTATCTCATAAATATGGTCACCATAGTTATAGGGTAGCGCTCCATTATAGCACCTCATTTCTATTTATAATTCCCATCATCAGGGCAAGCCGAGGTAAAATGCAGCAATTGCTTCATTAAGGTGCTGAAATAAGTAGGAGATACAGAGAGATTCGAGAGCTAGTCTGAGTTAGTCGGTAAGACAAGTGCTTTTCTTTATTATAACTCTTTACCTATCTGTTGCTACGATTGCGGTCGTTTTTTAAGTACTTTGCACTAATGACTTTAGCAATTACTTATCGTTTAATTACACCCGCATTAATGTATGTAGATATGTATGTACAGTATGTATATTGAAGTGCGAAGTTATCCCGCTTTTTTCTCCTCTTAATCGCTATATGTATACGTGTTTTTATGAACATAATAATAATTGATTTATTAATCAACTCAATAATTATTTAAATATAAATACTAATTACAACATTTCAAGTGAATGTTCCTTTTTTGTTTCTGAGAATGTTGTGCATTTAAACAAAAACAATCACTTTAATTACCTACAAAAAAATAAAATAAAAAATATTTTCTTTAAATGATTAACGCTGCCACCGCTTGAGCAAATATGGACAAGTGTAAGTCTGTTCTACATAGTGTTAAATTTTAACAGGACATCTGAGCGCATGATTATTTAACTTTTCGGAGGCAAACAGGTGGTAATAAATACGCAGTTTTTGCTTTAATGATATGTATTTAGTGAAATATTTGCATGTCGAGACCTAACCGTAAAAATATTTTTAATTATTTTTCTTTGCGATGCAGAAATACATCTGGGTTCTATAGGAACATTTCTGCATCAAAAAGAACATTTTTAAACTAAAAGAAAGACAAAGAAGTGCAATTTACAAAAACTGGCGTTGATTTTATGAAATTTTGTTGCTAACGATCTCCCGCATTTTATTTCATAAAAAATCCATGCTTACCTATATGGAAAAAGTGCAAAAATCCTCACCAAGAAAATTCTCAAAAATCAAAGGGACTTTTTAGCCGTTTTAAACTTGCACTTCATTGGACTAAAATGGTCTATAAAACTGCATACCCAAGTATGTTCTAAAGATTCAGTATAAAAAGTTTCAATTTTGATGAAAATTTGTTGAATTATCCTAAATTTTTTAGAAAGTTTGACACTGTAATTTATATGGTTTTGTTTAAAGCTTGGATGGTATTTTTATAAAAAGCAAAAACAAAAAAATTTAGTTTGGAACACACTGCGAATATTAAAAGAAAAAATCAATGCTGTGAAATGCAAGGCAAAAGGTCTTGCAAAGCCCTTGCACGGTGCACGGATTGTACGGTTTATAAAGCTGTCCCATATGAAAACCGGTTTTTACCGTGCAATCTGTGCAAACTATGCACCACGCAAGGGCTTTGCAAGACTCAGAGAATACCCCTTATGACAAACTGTGGTGTTGGAAACAAATGCAATGGATAAATTTTTCTTCCAGCCTCCAGCTTGGGGAACGCTTCGAAAACGAAGTATGTATACCTGTATGAGTATTTGGAGTTTTTGGATGTGTACGACCTTAATTATGTAAACGAGATTCCCGTCTCGAAATATCATAATTCATCTTTAACTTTCAACAATGTGGCTACGCAGCTAGCTATATGAACAAATTATGAAGCATCAAAAACCCCGGTATCGGTAAAAAAAAATTTAAGTGAATTTTTATGTCTATATGTGTATGCTCTGAAAAGTCGAATTATAATTTTTGTAATTAAAAAAATTAATTTTATATTCAACAATTTTATTGAGCCTGATGCCGTTTTTTATGAAAGATTATTGTAGAAAAACAACAATAGTTTAAAAATGGTAGAAGTTATAGTTGTTATTTCGGAGATCACCATATCGCGGTCACTGGGATAAGAACCAACGAGCTAAATTCGCCACGTAAACTGCTGTTGCTTTTTCCACTTTTTCATATGTTTACTCAACTACAATCAAAGGCAACTATTCTGCTGCTATTTAGACTTGATGGTGTGGTTGTTGTTTATTATTATTATTATTTTATTTTTTTTCATTTCATAAATAAACACAATAAACAAATTATAAAACAAACCTAATACAAATCATGACCTTAGGGTATAAACTTGCTGACTAGGTTAGGTTAGGACGGCGATTACGAATGACTCTTTCTCCCACCCGGAGACAGACCGAACTACTTTCGACTTTAGTACCTTGGAGTCTAACGTTTTCACTGCTGCCTGGCTGTCAAAGAATATAGTGGCGTTCCCTGATAGAGACTTATTATTCCGTATGAGAAAAATCACCTTCTTTATGGCAAAGACCCTAGCCGACTCCATTTTGCACACATACATATGTATTTGCAAAACATAAGGCATAGGAACAATAATAGCCGTCATCGATTCGCCACTTCTCTGCTCGATATGCTTAAGTTCCGGTCGCTTAATGAAAAATTTTGCGTGGTAAAGCAACAACAAAGTTAGCAAGCATGGACGCTAGCGAATTTAATTGTACCGTATTGAGTTCGTTCGTTTCGCTACTCGCTAACTGTTGGCGAATCGATGACGGCTAATATATACATACCAGAGCTGTGTAAGTGTGAAATCATTTTCAATTTTAAATCAACAATTTTTTTCTATCCAGTTTTCATTACTTATTCTTCGCTTAGGATTGAGGTTTAAAATTTTTGAATTTTCCATTCTCTCAAAGCAGTTATGAATTCACACATCAACATATTCATAGCAAGATTGAAAAAACCAATGCCCAATCAAAAAAAGGTTTAACACTGAATGAGTATTGAAAAGGCTGCAATCTTTTATGTGTGTGCATTCTTTAACTCAGTACCAATCATTAGTTCAAAGCCACCCTGGTAAATAACTTTTTGATAAAAATGAAGATTTTTGACAATTGCTCAATTGTAAAAATTCAAACCGGCGTTACCCAATTTAAGTTTTTTGGTAGAGGGGATTTTATATCATATGTTTGGGATTATATATAAAACAGTTGTATTAACATTTACGTTTTAAATATAATTCATGTTTTATCTTGAAAATGTTTAAAATTTACATTAAATTAGATAACTACTTCGCATAAGCTTTACATTTAGGTTGATAAAATTTTAGTGAAAATATTTTAAAAATCTTAGTGTCTTTAATAAAAAAATAGCTCATCATAAAAATTGTATCACCGTTCGGCGTCGGCGTAAGTTTGTAGGTCCCTCCCATTTGTGTGACAGCAAAGGCGCACGCTACAAATCGGAGGAGAAGCTCGGCCAAAACTTAGCAAAAGTGTCAAGGCGAAAATATGATTATTATAAATAAATTTAGTTTCAAACACGTCGCAACCCTCTTCAAACACCTCAAAAGTATTCCCAATATTATTTAGTTGTAAACCCGCATGAGTCCGAAATTAAAATTTTTTAGCAGAATTTCCAGATTTTACCGGAAATCGTACATGGTTTTCTGGCAACTGAGAGGACAAATAAGAGAGTAAGTAAGGTCATCTCTTTGTCAGAAGCTACCTGGTGGTAAATTCTGGTAAATGTGTCAAAAGATCCGATGTAGTGTGTTTGACAACCAAATTGTAAACAAAATAGAAGTGCACTCTGCTAATGCATATTGAAAAGTAAATAATTCCTTGCTTGAGTGGATGCTAATGAGTTTTGGTTAAATTACAAAACGCTTAAAAAGGTATTAGCCGTCATTTTACGTTTAAAAACTTTAAAACTTTAACACATTACCACCCTATACTCTATATGTGGTTGACGATTGAACTAAATCGTTGTTTATTTGGGTAAGATTAAAATATATTTTACTATTCAATATTGGAGTTCGTGTGAAACAAAAATTAATAATTTATTGTTATGTATGCAAATGAGAACTACAATTCTGAGCTTATTGAGCATCTCTTAGTCAAAAACAAAGGCAATTTTGCTTGATCAAGTTTCGAATCTAAGAAGAAAATGTTTTTAACAAACAAAAGGTTAATAATAAAATTTGAAGGATTTAAGATATTGCGTATGGTAGCATGAAACGTCACAATCTTCTTAATTGTCAGGCTGTTGATATGGCTACGAAAAAGTGACAATGGAAACACATAGCTGAAGATTTCATACTTACAGTGGGATAAACTTCAAACCTCTAATATAAATTAGTTAAATTTAGTTATTATTTTTTTTTTATCAATTTTAAGTTTTCGTTTGGAACAATTTTCATGAACTTATCTATTAGGAGATCTCTTTGGAAAATTACCGTACATCCGATATCTATTGAAATTTTGACATCCTCACTTTTTGGAAAAAGAAGTTCAAGATACAAGTTTATGTGCAAAAAATAAATGAAACAATAAAAGTCTCCTTATATTTATGGAACTTAAAATAGAAAAATTTTTATTTCATTACCCAGACTTTATGAATAGCCTACTCTATAAGTAATAGTAGAAATTCCGAATTAGTAAGTTCAGTCAAGACGTCATTCAAAAGTTTTGAAGAAAATCACTTTTCTCTTTTGTGAAAATTTGTGACTATCTTATGCGAGTATTGTCGACAAAATGTTAGTCTATGAATGACTAAAAATTAACGAATAAATGTTTAATCGCGATTAATGATTAAAATTAATTAGGCGATCGCCGTGGTGTAGTGGTTAGAAGTGCGCATTACCATTCCGCAGGGTGAGCGTCCGAGCCCATTTCCGGCCAACAAAAAAAAGAAAATGTGTTTTTTAATAGTGGTCGGCCCCCGGCAGGAGTCGGCGTAAAACTGTGGGTCCCTTCCCTTTGTGCGACAACATCAAGGCGCATGCCACAATCGGAGGAGTAGCTCGGCCAAACACTAACATATGTCGATGGTCCTCTACAATAACGGCGCAATTCAAAATTTCAGGTTTAGAAAAATACATAATTTGAAAGCTTACAGTATGACTGCATATAATCCGGAATAATTACGTTCCAAGACATATTATTGCTAAATTACGAAACAAAAAATCTTTAATTGGCTCTACTGAAATATATGAAATTTTTAGTTGTGTCGATATGTAAGCGCCTTTCTATTATTATTAGTAATCATCAACACAATTTCAAATTACATAAACCCAGTCACAGCCCTTTTTTGTATTCAACGCTTCCAGAAATCACATAATACATAAAATAAATAAAAGCTGTTTTGATTAATATTACATAAACTGGAAACTGTTAAAAATAAGTGCGCTTGAGTACATAGATTAGAACCCATTTAGTTCCTAAAATGTCTGTTTGCAACACATAACAATAAAAATGCACACCAAATAGCTAAGAATGATGAAGGAAATCGATTCAGACATGCCTGTTTAACTGGCCGTGCGTTCTCAAAACAAACACATGTTAATTAAGGGGCTATTCAAGTATTATGTAACCAGTGGGACGCGGGGGTCTTGGTTTGCTTATTTTTAATGACAAGGGGCAACATTTCTTCAAATAAGTAAAACATTAATTACATACGCACAAATTTTGCCTGCAATTTCGATCATAATTGAACACTGCACTTCACTCTCGTTTCGAATTTTCGAAAGCGTTTTTTAAGCTATTTATGGGTTTAACACTTCTTGTGGGCACTTGATATTGTAAAAAAAATATGCGCAATTCGATCCCTAACTACATTTTTTTGTAAAGAACGCCCGTTTGCTTTAAATTTGAAAAATACAATTATTTTTTTATTTTGTATACATCTGTCATTTGTTACAAATGAAGAAAAGTCCAAGAGTTGCCAAGTATAAATATCTTTATATCTATTTATTAAAATAATAATTTACAATAATAATTTATTTAATTAATACTTTATTAAAATACAAATTTGAAGTGCAAATACATTTGTAAAACTGTTTATCACAAAATGTTATTAATTGTTTGCAAGCATACTATAGTTTTCATGCATTTTGAGAATAAATAATCTAATATGTGTACATATATATCGTCGTTTAAAGTACAAAACCGCGTATCGTCATTCTTCAAAACCGTGTGACTGACATTGGCTTCCAAAAATTGGATTTGCTCACAAAAGCTCTTGGCTCAATTCTTATCCATTCGTCCTGAAATATACTAGCCAGAAATACGTTTGCTTTATAAAAAAGATAACCATTTTGAAATATGGGTGACTTTACTCTCTAGAAAATAATTTATGCAATTACGCAGTTTTGCATTTTCTTGATACGCGGTTTTGTACTTTAAACGACGATATGTATAGCATGTACTTACGGCGGCCGCCGTAGCAGAGTGATTACATGTGCGTACTTCCACTCCATAGGACCATGGTTAAATACCTGGTCAGATCATAACCCAAAATAGCAGTCGTCCTTCGGCACGCAATGGCAAACCTTCGAGTATATTTCTGCATTGAAAACTCTTCTTATAAAATCAGAACTCATGCCTCAAGTTTGAGCAGAAGTTCGGCCAAACACTTAGAAAAATATTTTAGCACCAAATATTTATTTGTTTACTTATTTTGAGGGAGATGGCAATCTTCTGGTTTCACATTTTGAGTACAAAAATTTCAACCCTGATACAACAAATAGTATTAGTACTGAATGATATTGACAGATTGCATTCCCATAAACGTCCAATCATACATGATTGAGTTCTTTTTTTGCATTCACATTCTCTATGTGAATGGGTGTCAACCATTCCATAACACACTACATATTTTGTGTTTACAATTTGTAACCAATCTCAAGAGTGGTTGTTAAATTTTTTAAATCAAACAATCACATTTTTGAAACGAAAAAAATGAGAATGCACACTCAATTGATTCAATCATTACACAGCTCTGATACATACTTATGTGCTTATGTATGTATGTGCACCGACCCGGTCTAATGTGCATACGATATTCATACACATATTGCGCTAAAAACTGCAAAGCACATCTCTCTAGCACGTTTCAGTAATTTAATTAAATAAAGTTTCAAGTTTTGCTCATTTACTAAGTATTGATTATTTAATTTATTTTCCCTTCTATGGGCATACATATACATATGTACATATGTAAAACTTCCACACATGCATCTATCGCTTTGCATGCAACTGCATAATAAAACATTTTAAAATATTTTAAAAGTCGTAAATGACTTGTGGCGCATGCAATAGAGCTTAATGGAGCAAGGAAAGAATTTATTGTTGGAAAAAATGTTTGCAGATAAGGGAAAAAAGCGAAAAAATTTAGAATTTTTGAAACATCTTCAAATTAAGCAAACCGAGCAATTTAAAACAGGTACAGCTATTCTACTATTATTTTTTATGGTTTCTATTTTATTTTTGTTAATTTGTATTTATAGAGGTTAAAGCCCGCTATTATTTGCATATAATTATAAAATTGTCCAAAAACAAGTTCAGCTGTGTCAATTCATTAATTTTTTATTGACGAATACTTTGTTGTTTGTTTTCTGTTAATTGCAATGCTGTACTTGTTTATATTTCTTTTTGTTAGTGTTTTTTTTTGTGCTATGCTTGTTTTTGGGTTAAAAGACCGCATTGAAGGTTTGTATTGTCTAGGCGAATTCACGCTCACGCAATAAAAATGTAAACTATTTTTAACCGACTTCCAAAAAAGGAGGAGGTTATCAGTTCGTCGGAATATTTTTTTTTTTTTTTTTTTTTTTTTTATGTATGTTACCGCATAACTTTGCACCACGTCAACCGATTTCAATAATTCTTTTTGCACGGAAAGGTAGTGTCTCAGAGGTGGTCCCATACTAATTTGGTTTAGATCCGATCATTGGATCATGAAATATATAGATATATATATATTTTTTTTTAAGTCGGTTTTTTTTTGCTAAAAATTACTTGTTATTTTGCCTTTTTTAGAATTTTATTAGCTCAATGCACTTTTTAGGCTTGGTTGATTTGCTTGGTCTGTTCACAAGACATACATATTTCTGTGCTTATGTACAGCACTGTTTACAAGTAGTTTAAAAATGTTAAAATTTATGAAAAGGCGTCGAGCAAACTTAAAACGGTGGTGTTAATAATAGTAAATATTTTTATATTAATTTACCTATTATTTCAGTAGCTCTTGTGTTTTATAGGGACAACAAAAAGCAATAATTTCATGAAAAAACTGGGTTTAGTGACCCGTACTACCACGCTGGTGGGAGTTAGGCCGCCATGGACACTTTTGTAGAGCATTCAATTCTGCAGAAGATTATACCATATAATGCCTCTCAGCTGAAAAAGTTTACGTGTATTTTGAACGGGACATCTTTGCACGCCTTGGTCGAATTTTTTCTAGGTATTTCCCACAAAATTTCAGGCTGGGAGTGCAAAATAAATAGTCGCCGAAAAAAAGAACCCTAATTTATATATGTAATTAGACTACTGTTCACCTAAATTCATTAAAAATGAAATAGATTAAAAAGCCTTATAAGCTGCATAAAATTTATATTATTTCGATTTATAAAGCCACGTGACTCTGGCGGTTTAACGTTATGATTTCAAATTTAAGAAAAAAATCACCGTAAATAATGTCCTTGTTGATTTTTTGACCTACTTAGCAGATCCACTGCTTATTTTTCTATCTAACAAATCTGGATACCTGACTACTACTTCCTTATTTCTTTCAAAAAGCGCAGGTAAATTTCTGTTTGCCTTTGTATGAGAGGGTAAGCCAGAACACGAACCAGAACCACTGCAACTGATTTATTCAAACAAGCAGAGGAGGGCATTCTTTAACTAGTTACTTGAAGCTTAGACTTGTTTTCAATAGATGCATGCTATAGCTAAGAGCGCTAATTATATACACCGCGACCTCTGGTGAGGTCTGTTGTGCGTGTTTCTTCACCGTATATTAGCCTAGCACTTCAGAGAGCTTTTTATTCCCCAAATTCAATGCGTCTGGTGAGAGTACCATATTCACAGAAAATATATTCTCGCATTTATTTATTCGTTCAGCTCACAGAAGCGAAAGATGATCGGGGCTGAAAAATTCATATTGCTTATGACATTCCTAGTGTGCGCTTTGGCTAGCCCACTAAAGGGTTCCGACCATAAAATTTAGCTGAAGCGCTGTATTTTGCCTTCTCTCCTTGTGGCTCTCACGCCCAGTAGTACTGTGTTCTCGTTTTCAAGAGTGTTAGTTTGGGAAAATATCATATACTGGCTTTGATGTTCTTATCGGGGACTTCAGTGCTAGTAAGACGGCCTGACTGTCACGACATAAGGCATATGTATTTCCAAGATTTCTCTGATGTACCAAGGTTGTTTGAAAAATGTTAACTGCCCATAAGTTTGGTCCAACTAGTTATACCAGCCCCAGTTTTTCCATATTCAATTTTGGATCCATCTTTATACCAAACCTCCCCATTAGATAGTTTCAGAATAGGGTCTCCCTTTATTCCAGAGAGCTCTACTTAGAATGGATACCTTAAAATTCGTAGAGATTTTTTGTTTTGGAAGAATATCTTCAAAACCTTCATATGGCTCTATTTTTTCTGATAACGCTATTCCTTAGTAGTTATCCTATAGGCTTCACAAACACTCATGCGCAACTTCAGCTTGCAATATATTGGTGCGGTATGACAATCGCTAGGTCTGAGCAGTACCAACACATATGTGACATATGTTACCAGACGGGAGTCTGTATAGATAAAAACAGACTAGCTGTGAAAGCCGTTCACGGCCTGTCTGTACAGTCCCGGGTCCAGCGGGGACCCTCCTCCCTTTCTTTGTTTTGATTTTTTCTATTCGCTCTTGCTCTAACAGCTGAGTTTGATAAATTTCTGATTAAACTTAGAGACGGCAGCGATTTGTTCGTAGTTCGCATGGTTATTTGGGTCTATATTATCAACAAATGAAGTAATTCGCTCTGAAAATTTTGTATGGCGAATTACGTAACTCGAAGGGTAATTGGGGCGCCAATTACGAATGAGAGATCCAATTACGGATGGGAGAGCGAATAACTTGTCGTGGGAACTTAGTATTACCGGCGACCGCACAGATGTTACATAGTTCTATTTTTTTTATCACCGAAGTTCATAAATTGGGTAACGCCGCTACGAATTTTTCACAATTGTCAAAAATCTGCTTTTTAATGAAGAAATTGTTTATTGAAGCTACCTTCTCTTTTGTATCATGTCTTTAAGTATGATATAACAATGTTTTTGACAATTGTTTTTGGCCCAAAGTTATTGCCCTTCTATTGCTTACCCACCAGATTTCAGTTCTTATCACCCTGTCAGGGCTGTATGTACCCTAATGTCACTAAATTAAGGCTCACCAAAATTCACTAAACTTTTGCTGAGGATGTATTTTGATTATACTAGTGGAACTATTTGAAAAAAAATATTGCGAATGTATGTAGGTGTTACCAGAAAATGTAAAAAGTGACACCTAGGTTCGGAAAAACCATATTTTTTTTCAAATTACATACCTTGCAAGAATAGGCAGGGTTTTTACGGCGATCTTTTTTTTTTTTTTGTTTTGTAAAGTGGTATGGTATATTTAGTCCATATTTTCGTATTGTCTTTTTAAATTTTATATTTCAAATTTACTAATTTCACTTTATTTTATTTTTTCATTTTAGTTTTCCTCGTGCCACAGCGCGTGATCCTCGCGATCATGGGCTTCTTGGCCATGCTCAACGCATACACTATGCGTATTTGTCTCTCGGTAGCCATTACCGAGCTGGTGGTGAAGAGGAATTATACAGATGATAATAGTGAAGTAGTGGCTGTGTGTAAAGCCGATGATTTGGACTCAGGGTCAAGCGTAAGTTCTTGCCTTACTTACCCAATTATTAGTAGATAATTTGTTTTTCTCTTTCTCCCGCCCTCACTTTATCTCTCTTTTTCTCTCTGTCTCCTACAGTCTAGCGGTCAATATGAATGGTCAGAGGAGTTACAGGGTTATATTCTCTCGTCTTTTTACATTGGCTACATTTTGACGCACATTCCCGGCGGTCTATTGGCTGAGAAATTTGGCGGCAAATGGACGCTCAGTTTGGGCATTCTTTCCACAGCCTTCTTCACCGTCATTACGCCACTTGCTATTATTCATGGTGGCGCTAACTGGCTGATTATAGTACGTATATTGATGGGCATCGGTGAGGGTACTACCTTCCCGGCGTTGAGTGTATTGCTGGCGCAATGGGTACCAGTGAAGGAGCGTGGCAAATTGGGCGCTTTGGTATTGGGCGGTGGGCAAGTCGGCACAATTTTGGGTAACTTATTATCTGGTTTCCTTTTGGCTGCCTATGACTGGCCTGTGGTTTTCTACTTCTTCGGTGGTTTGGGCATTATATGGTTCATAATATTTGTAAGTAGAAATGACGCCAACAAAGCAAAGTGAAACTAGTCGAGATTTATAATATATACATTTCCTAATACTACGTACACTTTTTAGACCTTCCTTTGCTACAGCGATCCGACGACACATCCATTTATTAAGCCTAGCGAAAAGCAATATCTAACCAAACATATGGGCACCATTGGACGTAACAAGAATCTGCCACCCACACCATGGAAGGCTATACTTACTAGCTTGCCAATGTGGGCGCTGATATCGGCACAAATCGGTCACGATTGGGGCTTTTACATTATGGTTACAGATTTGCCCAAATATATGGCGGACGTTATGCAATTCTCCATCAAAGCCAATGGTCTCTACTCTTCACTGCCATACGCTGTAATGTGGATATTTTCGCTAAGTTCAGGCTGGGTGGGCGATGTTTTAATCACACGCAAGATTATGAGCATCACAAAAGTACGCAAAATGATGACTGGTTTGGGTAAGTCGGAAAGCGTGGGTGGTGACTAGCTAAATAGTGGCTAGCGAAAATATTTCGTTACTCTAATTTTCGTTGTTTTTTTTATTTTATGCGCAGCTGCCTATGGTCCAGCGATCTTCATGGTTGCCGCTTCATATGCGGGTTGTGATCGTGTTGTAGTCGTGACGCTCTTCACCATTTGCATGGGTCTTATGGGTGCTTTCTATGCAGGCATGAAGCTAACACCACTCGACATGAGTCCCAACTATGCGGGCACATTGATGGCAATAACTAATGGCATCGGCGCGATTACAGGCGTAGTTTCGCCATCGTTAGTCGGTTTGATGACACCAAATGTAAGTTGAAACGAAAGAAAGTATTGACATTTCATAGAGAATTTTCAGTCTAGCTAAGAGTAAGTTATATTAACAACATCCTAGTTTCTGAGAAATTTTAGTGCATTACTAATTAGGGGGAATTTGGAAAACCTAAATAACAGTTGTGACAAATAAGATTTTCACATATGTATGTATGTATATACGAGTATTTTTCGTTTCGTTATGAGGTTGGCAACGAGAAAACAGGCAGCATTCAGACACTTCCTAAGAAAAGCTTTTGATTGATTTTCGCATGCGTTTTACGTTACAGATTTCATAAGCCGAGAGAAATAGCAGATCAGCTATAAAAATGAAAGAATTTTTGAGACTGACACTGGTAAAAAATTATGGCACAGCAAAATTAGTAATTTGGTAACATCTAGTAACGACTCTGAACACTAGAAACACAGATAAGGGTCCTTTGATCCATTTCCAAATTGTAAAGGCCACTTTTCTCCAAACAATCAGTATGTAGTGAACGGAAATAGATTTTAACTAGCTTATACCCGCGGGTTTCACCCCGCGCTTTTATACAAATAGGAAAAATAATTTAATGATGTTAGATTTTATTTCTGTGCCCATTTCGTTATAGCTCGTTATTTTTTAAGCGAGTTAAGGTATTTAGGCCGTTTAAAACTATTAAAATATAAAATCTCGTCTGCGCGCTAGGCATACGAAAGATATCAATCCCTCTAAGTTTACCTTAAAATGGTTCCAGGTATACGACGCGTGAACGTGTAACCTTCTTGGAGGTGCCACGGCGGGTTTTAATGTTTCCAACTCAAATTTAGTAACCTGGCCTTGATAAAATAGCACTTCTCATTACTGTAGCAAATGCCTCAAGAGAGCTTTAGATTATAAGGCCGAACTCGGCTCTCCCTTTTCCAGTTAATGAAATTTATTCTGTCAGTACGGCACTTATAAAATAAATCTCCATAACAAATTTAAAATACTTCGAGAGATTTTCTATCCTTCCAGAGATATGTATTAAGAAGTTTTTAGTATCCATACCAAGTTCCAGTATTCTTCCACAAACACTTCCAGGGATATGTGGAAAGAAAAAGTAAATTTGTACTGGAAGTGCCACGCCCCTTTTCTTATAACCCTAATCTTCTTCCATGAATTTAGAATTGATTTTACATACCCCAGTACCAAGTGCCAGTACTCTACCTTAAACACCTTTAGAGATAAGCAGTATAAATCAGTAAATTTGTACGGGAGGAACCATGTCCCCTTTTCGAATAACGCAAATTTTTCTCCATGAGTATGGAATTAATTTTGTATACACATCTCGGTGCCAAGTTCCAGTCCTCTGCAATAAACACCTCCAGAGATATGCAGCATAGAAAAATCAATTTGCATGGGAGTTGCCACACCACCTTTTCCAATAACTCTCATTTTTTTCCATGAGTATGGTATTAGTTTTACATACATACATACATATGTATTTCCATACCAAGCTTGAGTGCTTTACCCCAAACATTTGAAGAGATATGCAATATGAAACTTTCAGTCAGTATGGGAGGTGCTACGCCTCTTTTCCAAAAACGTCCATTTTTCTCCGTGAATATGAACATGATTTCACACAGTGTTGGCAAACTGTTAATCTGATTAACGATTAAAAATTAACGATTAAAATGTTAATCGCGTTTGACGATTAAAATTAATTAGTCGTAATCAACTGTACGATTAATGATAACATTTTTTTAATCGTTAATCGCTGGCTGCGATTACGTTTAATTAATTTAAAACATTAATCGTTAATCCAATTAAAAATAAAATCTGATTAATTTGTCTAGTTTGTCCGAGTTTGAAACCAAACACCAGTTATAGTAATTATTTTGTGTATTACACTTATAAAAAGCACATAATATAAAAAAATTATAATTATTGTTATTAGTAATACATAAACTGGGAACTTTTACAAACCTAGTTTGTAACACGTTTGTTGGTATATATCTTAATGAAAATGCACACCAAATTGCTTAGATTGATGAGGATTAACTTGCTTTGTGTGCACAGGGAAATTCCAGCATAACTTAATTAATCACCAAACCTACCTGATCAAATTAAGAGTTAACGATTAAAAATTAATTTTTTAATCGCGGTTACGATTAACTGTTAAGTCAGATTAAAATTAATAATGATTAACTGTAATCAGATTGAATTAATCGAATTAACTAACTGATTAAAACATCAATCGATTAATGCCATCATTGATTTCGCATACATATCACTATATCAAGTTTCAGTTCTCTCCCACAAATACTTCCAGAGATATGTATGTAATATGAAAATTCCAATTTGTATGGGAGGGGCCTTGAGTTATCGGACTTACTTTCAGTCTAAGACCATCCATCCGTAGTAAGTGTACTAAATTTCGTTCTGATCGGAAAACCGGTTAAGGAAGTAGCCTATTTTTCAATCCAGGTCATAAACCATCTTTGAACAAAATTTCATTTTCAAACAGGTGGCAACTTAAAAAAGTAGCCTTCTTTCCAATCTAGGTCATAAGCTATCTGTGTGCAAACTTTCATGCAAATCAGTTCAGTCATTTACGTGTATTAATTTAATTAAACTTTTTTAATACGTGATAACTCTTAAAATAGTAGCCTATTTTCCAACACAGGTCATAAGCTATCTCTGTCCGAAATGTCATGCAAATCTGTTCAGTCGTTTCCGCGTAATAATTTAATATAAACTTTTTTAACAGGTGGCAACTCTTCCAAAAAATTTGCCTATTTTCCACTGTCATAAGCTATCTGCTTGCAAAATTTCATGCAAATCCGTTCAGACTTTTCCGCGTATTAACTTAATTAAACTATTTTAGCAGGTGCTAACTCTTAAAAAAATAGCCTATTTTTCAACCTAGCTCATAAGTTATCTGTGTGAAAACTTCCATGCATATCAGTTCACTCATTTCCGCATATGAATTAAATTAAACATTTCTAACAGGTGGCAACTCTTAATAAAGTGGCCTACTTTCTAACCTAGGTCATAAGCTATCTGTGTGCAAAATTTCATGCAAATCCGTTTAGTCGTTTCCGCGTATTAATTTAATTAAACTTTTTTAACAGGTGGCAACTGTTCCAAAAAATTCGCCTATTTTCCACTGTAGGTCATAAGCTCTCTGCTTGCAAAATTTCATGCAAATCCATTCAGTCGTTTCCGCGTATTAATTTAATGAAACTTTTTTAACAGGTGGCAACTCATAAGAAAAGTAGCCTATTTCCCAATCTAGTTCATAATCTATTTTCATGCAAATCCATTCAGTCGTTCCCGGATATTAAATAAATTAAGCCTTTTTAACAGGTGGCAACTCTTAAAAAAACAGCCTATTAACCAATCTGGCCTATAAGATATCTGCGTACCAAATTTCATGCAAATCGGTTCAGTCGTTTCTGCGTGATGATTTCCCAAACATCCAAACATACAAACTTTCACATTATAATATTAGTAAGATTAACTATATTTTATTAATAACTAATACAAAAAAGTGTTTTATTCAAATAATTGTGAATATTATATGTATTAGAACAAGGTGTATACTTTTATTTGTCGCCTAGTGTATGTATGGGGAGTTAATCTTTCCATCTTAAGTTATATACATACTTGAGTTCTTTTTTTGTAATGGAAAGCCATTCAAAACCAAAAATTTTAAATTAAGATTTTGACAAGCAGCATTTTGAAATACGAACGATGCTAGCATAAATAGACCAGTACCCGAATGATTAATCCATTCGAATGGAATGAAATAAAATTACAGCTGTTTTTTTTTCTAATCAAAAATCAAATACATCGTGGACGCCATTTTTTGTTTACATAGCTGTTTTTTTATCATATGGTGACTTGCTAAATTATACGCAAATATGTATGTATATAGGCAAATAAACGAAAATACTTACAAAACTTGCTAATTCTTCTTAACGATAAGTTGAATAAGATAAAAAAAGCAGATGTGCTTTACTTTTTGTTCACCCAACTTTCAATTAGCTTTGACAACAGAAAACAGCTGATGGTTTGAAACTTCATCAGATTTTACCAACAAAAATTCTTCGGGTAAAATGTTCCAACTTCTGGCAAAGAGAGAACCTCATTTACTCTCTTATTTGTCCTCCGATTTGCCACAGAACCGAACACGGGAACGCTTTCTTGTAAATTCCGGAAAAATTTGCCACTACTGGCGAGTTATTTTTAGATCATTGTAAAATCGGTAATTTTAGATTTTCATTTTTTTTCGGTTAAATTTAGTCGTTATTTTATTATTTTATTATTATTTTTTTTTTATTATTATTTTTTGGTCATTTGTAACCATTATAATGGAGACTTAGTTTTTATAACCGACTTAAATCTTTTACGATCTAAAAAATTATATACAAAAATTACGATTATTCTTGAACAAAAAAATAAAATTCATAAAATAATGGTTAAATTTGGTCGATAAAATAGAAATTTAATATCACAACCTTTACGGTCCCTGCTTAAGACTACCTTTTCTCACATTTTTATTTATTTTTTGACTTATGACGTTCTTTTAGGAAATGAGCGATATTAGCTAAATATTTTGTTCATTACATACATGTCTACCAAATTGTGAGATAAGATACTTATTTATTTACCCGTACTTACTTGTTAGTAGATTTTCGGGAACTTGTGACAAGTTAGCTTATCTTACTCGCACTTTAACATATCCAGTTTTTGTTTAACCAATCATAATCTTTTATGGAAAAATTCAAGATTTTTATTAAAAATTTCTTCATTGCTTGAAATATTGTGTTTACCAGGTAAATACACACACCGGTGATAGTTTGACTCGAGTTTGTTTGTAAAAACTTCGCAGGTTTATCGCCCATTTGACGTATTATTATGAAATATGCTTTGCTCTTCACGATCTTTTCAATTGATACTCTGCGGTGAAAGCACATATGTATAATTTTGAACACATAGCACATAACGTTTTAAATACATACATATGTGTTCAATCTCAGGGGATTGATTAGAGCGGCACAGCGTGTACCGG
>NW_023458560.1:38507776-38544628 GCF_013731165.1 Rhagoletis pomonella
TCAATCTAATCGAACTCGATTAAGTTAGTGTCCATGTCCTCGACAATATGTATGTAGAAATGTATGTACAATGATTCAAACGAGTCTTCGCATATTAATGTTTTAAAATAAATTGTTTTTGTTATTTTTGTAAAAATATTGCTCATGCTTAACCAAAAGCATATAAAACAAAGGTTCAAACTTTATATAAAATTTAGAAAAATTTAAACATTTTTTATCAAAATTTCAAATTTTTTAATAAGAATTTTTAACCGACTTCACCAAAAGGAGAAGGTTTTCAGTTCGTCGGAATATTTTTTATTTGTGCTTGTTAACCGATTTCTATAATTATTTTTTTAAGGGGAAGGTGTTACCTCACAGGTGGCCCCATACTAATTTGGCTTAAATCCGATAATTGGATCATAAAGCATAAACAGACGGCAGCGTTGATCCGGATCAACTCGGGAATTAACTGCAGTTGATCCGGATTAAGTCCGAGTTAATCCGGATAAACGCTGCTGTCTGTTTAAGCTTATACAGAAATTAATGATAATCTTAAATTTTTATATGAGAATTGAAGTCGGTTTTATTTTTTGCGTAAAAATTACTTGTTAGAACATAAAAGTGCAAGTTTCATGCTTTAACCAAAACCATATAAAACAAAGATTCAAACTTTATAAAAAATTTTGTATCAAAATTTATAAAAAATTTTGTATCAAAATTTAAAATTTTTTATTCAGAATTTTTAGAACATCAAGTACAAGTTTCAAGAGGCTAAGAATCGCTTTGGTTTTTAAAATTTTTTTTTCCGACGGCTTTAGCGGTTTCTTTTATGTAAGAAGTGCAATTTATTAAATCTGGCATTGATTTTTAAATTTATTTTCCATACGTTCTTGGGTATTTCATTTCATAAAAAATTCCTGTGTCTATGAAAAAAAGTTTAATGTTTCCTATAAAAAGACGTTCCGATTAATCTCTAAAAAGGGTTTTCCCGGAGCGCCAAAGAACTGTCAAGGATCCTCATGCCCAAACAATTTGCATGTAGCATCCTACAATAAAACGACACAATCGCTGAGCAAATGGAATTTTAATTTTTCACAGGGCGTTAAATCTTGGAGTTAGGCGTCGAATACCGAAAGAACGATGACAAAAAAGAGAAAGAGGAAACGTGAGGAAATGAGAAAATCTCAAAAATTTAATGCGTTTATTTGGGTATTTGGAAAACGCCACGCTTAGCGCCCCAATTTAGGGATGGCTGTTAATCTTCCAATGACTGCAATTGGGCATCAATTAATCTCAACTAATCTCATATGTACCCGGTATATGGAGATCATCCCAGATTACTCACAGTTGTTGGAGCGTTGTTATTAGTGATAATTCTATAGAATTAAAAACCACAAAATTGCTCTCTGGAATTCGTGCCATATAGCGTTATTAAATTACTACGAGCACACGAGTGTTATAATTTAAATTTACCTACAGGTATATGTACATATGTATATTAGACCGTACCATTTTAAAAGCAAACAAAAAAAGTTCGCCGTACACCACTGAGTCTAAAGTAAGTACATATATATACGTATTTGCAAGGCAATTTCGGTTTTTATTTTTTGATTTTTAGCCTCTTTACATTTTTCGGCGACACTTATGTACATTCGGCAATCATTCTTGACTAGAATACGTCTACGTTTCGATATGGAGGCTATGCTAAAATGTTGTAGTTGTAATTTTTAGAGCTTTACGAAAACGCTTATTGCACGAGAACTAATGAAGCGATTTGAAATAAAACTGTGGCGTTTCAAAGATGTAATTCCAAACCTATCGACAAATTCAGTTTTGTAAGTAACCAATTCGGTTTCTGTCGTAGAAACAACGGTAAATATTGGCTTATTTTGGGGTCAAATTTGAGCCTTTAAAGTGCTCTAGCAACTTACGATTTGCAGGTTAAACTTTAATTTTCGGGATAAAGGTTCTTTGGAGTAATAGAAATATTATTGTGTACAAATTTTACTTAAGTTTAACAAATATTGAGCATTTTAATGCAAAAAATTGTTGAAAAAATTAGCAAATTTTTGTATATTTCCAAAATGCTCGAAAACCGCTCGTTTGATTTTGTTTTTGTTTTCGTTAATCAAAAACTCAAGATTTTTCCTTTCATTTGGTATATGGGAAGTATTGGTTGATATCTTCTAAGAATGTTTATTTAATTAAAATATATGGGCATAAATAATTGTCCATACAAAATCACTTCGTCATCATTTTGCAAACACGTGCATGCGCTGGAAATGAGAGAAGGGGACAAAAAGTATGTGTGTGTAGGTATTTCGGCTTTTGAATAACAGATGGCGCAATATTTATAAAAGGCAAAGGTGAAGGGGAATATGTAGATGAAGAATATGATAAACATATACATAAGTTAAAACAAAGATAAATACAAAGAAAAATATGAGGATGAGGATACCGATAAAAGTAAAGATGAAGATAGATGAAGAAAGATTAAAATAAAGGTAATTATAGGGAAAAGGATATAGACAGAGACTCAATCTGGGGACTGTTTCGGTATTTTATCGATTTTGTTATCGATATTGTATTGATTTCGCTATCGATATTTTCGAAACTTATCGATAAAATGAACGATATTTTTTATTGATTTTGTTATCGATATTTTAATCGATTTTGTTATCGAATTTGTAATCTATTTGTTATAGATTTTGTAATCGATTTTCTTATCGATATTTTTATCGATTTTGTTATCGATATTTTTATCGATTCTGCTATCTATTTTGTTATCGATTTTGCTATCGATATTACTATAGATTTTGTTATAGATATTTTTATCGATTTTGTTATTGATGTTTTTATCGATTTTGCTGTCGAAATTTTTATCGCTTTTGTTATCGATATTTTTTTCTTAGTGTGTGCTTTCGTTTTTGACTTGGATGTGCTCTTAACTACGTATTCTACGTTTAAATTTAGCAGCTGTGTCTCCGATACAGCCTGCAGACCAAGACGAAGGCGCTGGACTGTTCCTTTTGATGCCGGTTTTTGAATTTTTTTCAAAGATTGTTTTAAGAAAACCTTGAATAACTACACCAAAACTATATCGATTTAGACTTATGAGCTATCAGTGAAAAGGCATTTTCTCGCCCTTTTTATTTCATTGCAAAGGAACTCAGGCGTATGTGGAATTGTGACAAATGCTTTTGTAATTAGGGAATTCACAACACGTGTTAAGTGTCGCACAATGGGCTGAAACGAGACTCTGTGGTCAAAATAAAACATTTCCTCTTGGGATTAACCTTTTTGAGTGATTTTTTTTATTAAAGGTAAATGCATACATATATTTCAAGGAAAAATTATGTAAACGAATTGAAACCAAATATTCAAGGTCATTTGTAGGTCAACAAGTAATAAAGTCTAAATGTGCTTAGAAGTTAATTTTTTACGTATTCCGAATTGGTGCTAAAAACTCCCCATTAAACCTGATTTTAGGGGGTTTTTGTGTATGGGAAAATTTTTGTTTGGTAAAATTGCGTGGCACCTCCCCCTACCAACGTAATTTTTCATACTGCATATCTCAGGAAATATTTGTGATACAGTACTGGAGCTTGGTATGGAGATATATTAAATCACTTCCATACTCATGGAGGAGGTTTAAAAAATCAAATTCAACTTGAAGTATGGGAATTATTTATTTGAAAATTGTATTAAAAAATTTATGCCAAGAGGCTTAAAAAAGTTGTTGTTTGAAAGTATTTTTTAAAGGGTTGCCACCTGTTTGAAAAGTTAAATTTAAACTAATTATTCGCAAGCTATCTAAAAAATTAAAAACATGGTTTTCATACGTAAAATTACAAACTAAAATCAATTATCAATTAATTAATTAAACTGCTAAAATATGGGTACCAATCGAATCGTTTTTGAAAAGGGTTTTAGTTCTAAACTAATGTAGGAAGGTTGCCACCTGTTAAAAAAATCAAAAGTTACTTGAGTTAAGGGAATCAGGTAATTGAAATATGTTCAAAATATCGGTGTCGGCCGAAAGGGGTTTAATCAGGGCTACCACTGAATCCGTCGTAGGCCAAATTTTCGCGAAATCTGCGAAAATGCTATCACTAAATCTGAATAGATACGAACGACTAATATATCTAATATACATTCATATATATTTACATATGCACATACATACAAACGAGCTTATAAAATCTTTTATAACACAATACGCCACTACAGTGTACTTAGATATCGCCTATTGACAGATACATTTCTTTTTGTTATTGCATAAGTTGTTGGCTTATTCATATTTATGTAAGTAAATGAACTCAAGGTGGGCGAGAAAATGCAATAAAATAAACAAGTAATTTTTAAGCAAAAAACAAAACCGACTCGCATAAAAATTTAAGATTATCGTTAAAATCTTCATGATCCAATGATCGAATTTGAATTAGAATGGGACCACCTATGAGGTAACACCTTTCATTTAAAAAAAGAATTATAGAAATCGGTTCACTTAGTCCAAAGTTATGCGGTAACATACATAAAAAAGAAAAATTAAAAAAAATATTCCGACGAACTGATAACCTTCTCCTTTTTGTGAAGTCGGTTAAAAGGTACAAAAAATGTGCGTTGTAAAAAGTAAAAAATATTTCAACTGTCATTTTGTAACTCACTTCATACAATGCACTTAATTTAATAGCAGATGCTTTTATTCAACTGACAACCGTTATCATTATTATAATGACGGAGAGACGAAAAATACAACAAGGAAAAAATTGCATAAAACGTAATATCACAACACTTAATTATTTGCGTGGAATTTTTTTTAAATGTATATTTTCATATTTTGTTTTACTTAGATTTAAAAAAGAAGTAGTTTGCGATTTTTCTTATTTTATTTTTATTTTTATTTTTACTTTTATTATACTCGAGCGCACTTGCGCACAAGGGTATATTAATTTTGTTCACATAACGGTTGTTTGTAACAGCCAAAACGAATCGAGATAGATATAGACAAATGTATACATAAATGATCAGGATGAAAAAAGGAATCGATTAAGCCATGTCTGTCTGTCCGTCCGTCCGTGTACACGATAACTCGAGCAAAAATTGAGATATCTCAACAAAATTTGGTATGTAGGTTTCCCTTAATCCAAGGTAGGTTGGTATTGAAAATGGGTGAAACCGGACTGTAACCACGCCCACTTCCCATATAACGGTAATTTCCAGAAATACGAAAACTGCGATATTTTAGTAACTATTGAAGATAATTCACTCAAAATTGATATTTACAATAATTTTTAGACGACAAATATGAATATTATACATTTTTGGAAAATGGGCGTAGCCACGCCCACTTATGGTTACATGTGTATATCGTGGTAACCGCTGCACCAATTTCTTCCAAACTTGGCACAGTTATTGGCTTTCGCACAACATACCAAATGGCCGAAAATTTTTAAAATCGCTCAATAATCACGCCTACTTCCCATATAACGGTAATTTTCAGAAATACGAAAACTGCGATATTTTAGTAACTACTGGAGATTATTCACTCAAAATTGATATTTATAATAAGTTTTAGACGAAAAATAAGAATATTATAAATTTTTTGAAAATGGGCGTAGCCATGCCCACTTATGGTTACATGTGTATACCTTGGTAACCGCTGCACCAATTTCTTCAAAACTTGGCACAGTTTTTGGCCTGGGTACAGCATACTAAATGGCTGAAAATTTAAAATATCGGACAATAACCACGCCCACATCCCATATAACGGTAATTTAGAGAAATACAAAATATTCGATAAATCAGAAAATATTAAAGCTAATTTATTCAAAATTGATGCTTGCAACAATTCTTTACCAAGAAATACGTTTATGGTAAAATTTTGGAAAATGGGCGTGGCACCGCCCGCTTATGATCACATATATGTATATCGGTAACCGTTATACCAATTTGTACCAAACTCGGTATTTTTATTGTCCTTGCCACATAAAAGCAAAACGTTGAAAATTATTGAAATCGGACTAAAATTACGGCCGCTTTTCATATAACGGTAAATTTCAGAAATGCTTGAAACTGGAATATTTCGAAATTTAAGGACGCTAATTTACTCAAAATTTATACACCCCGTCTTACCATCTAGCGGTAGCTTTCGGAAAGGTGAAAAAACATATATTTAATACTTGCGCCGGGTATTTGATGTTCAGCTCCGCCCGAACTTAGACTTTCTTAATTGTTTTTATTTCCATTTTTATTTGCTTTAGTGAATGTACAAAAATGTTATATCCAAAAATGGTGTGACAAATTAAAATATTCCAATATTTTTGGACTTTTATCTCGCCTAATGTGGTGAGCACCTGTCAGACACATTTATGTCAATTTATACATATGTATGTACATATGTAAAACTCTGAATATGCTTCGGAACTTCTCTTATGGAATCCGGTAAATTCTAAATGTAAGCAATTGTGCAAATATATAATTAACATTTATAATTCAATCATTGAATCAACAAAAAGTAATGGCTTTATTATACTTCTGATTTAATGAGATTTTATATCATATCGCATGTTCAATAATACAGAGAATTATTTCAAAATTTTAATTTTTTTGCGAAAACGCAATCCAAGTTTAATCAATTCATACAGTTGGTATACAAAAATATTCGCAACTTTTGAAAAGTTGAGTTATTTGGTAGGCTGACCGTATTCTCCTTATCGAGCTTATTAATTTTATGTGCGTATGTATAAGTGTCCATATGGAATGTATTTCTTTGCACGTACAATTAATTTAAAAAAAGATTATTCTTCTATTAATGCCGAAAAATTTATATTCTTTTAATAAGCGTCAAAAATGTATTTTTATATTACAATCATTCATTATCTTGAAACATAACTCGCAATAACCTAATATCCTGTTTGAGGTCAAGTTCAATAATTTCCTACGGTGAATAAATAAGTATTCAGCTTGTACTTCAAAGCACGCAAATAAATCACTTGTTTTCTACTTTTTGGTATATTTAAAAGTCCGTGCTCCGTGGAAAGCGAGATAAGAACTGTCTCTTGATTTATGCCCTATTTACATATACACATGAACATCTTATGTACATACAAATAATAAAAATCATGTTCAATCTAAAAAATTCAAAAGCACTTTAAAAAAGTATTTATGTATAGATATACATATGTACATGTAGCAAAAAAAGTTAATTACCTATAGACTTTCTAAAAATTTATTCCGCAGCATTGACCTACTTTATAAGTTAATAAAAACAAAAACAAACCAAATTTTCAAGATTCATTCTCTGTACGCGCAGAAACCTTAATTCGGAATTTCGTAGGAAAACTTGGATTCTTGGTTGACTCGACTTTATCATGTTTTTTTATACCCGTGCACAAGTACAAGGGTATATTAATTTTGTTCACATAACGGTTGTTTGTAACAGCCAAAACGAATCGAGATAGATATAGACAAATGTATACATAAATGATCAGGATGAAAAAAGAAATCGATTAAGCCATGTCTGTCTGTCCGTCCGTCCGTGTACACGATAACTCGAGCAAAAATTGAGATATCTCAACGAAATTTGGTATGTAGGTTTCCTTTAATCCAAGGTAGGTTGGTATTGAAAATGGCTGAAATCGGACTGTAACCACGCCCACTTCCCATATAACGGTAATTTCCAGAAATACGAAAACTGCGATATTTTAGTAACTACTGAAGATAATTCACTCAAAATTGAGATTTACAATAACTTTTTGACGAAAAATAAGAATATTATCATTTGTGGAAAATGGGCGTAGCCACGCCCACTTATGGTTACATGTGTATATCTTAGGAACCGCTGCACCAATTTCTTCCAAACTTGGCACAGTTGTTGGCCTTCGCACAGCATACAAAATCGCCGAAAATTTTTAAAATTGGACGATAACCACGCCCACATCCCATATAACGGTAATTTTCGGAAATACGAAAACTGCGATATTTAATAACTACTGAAGATTATTCACTAAAAATTGATATTTACAACAATTTTTAGACGACAAATAAGAATATTATAAATTTTTAGAAAATGGGCGTAGCCACACCCACTTATGGTTACATGTGTATATCTTAGGAACCGCTGCACCAATTTCTTCCAAACTTGGCACAGTTGTTGGCCTTGGTACAGCATACAAAATCGCCGAACATTTTTAAAATTGGACGATAACCACGCCCACATCCCATATAACGGTAATTTAGAGAAATACAAAATCTTCGATAAATCAGTAAATATTAAAGCTAATTTATTCAAAATTGATGCTTGCAACTATTCTTTACCTAGAAATACGTTTATGGTAAAATTTTGGAAAAGGGCGGGCACCGCCCACTTATGATCACATATATGTATATCGGTAACCGTTCTACCAATTTGTACCAAACTCGGTGTGGTTATTGTGCTTGCCACATAAAAGCAAAGCGTTGAAAATTATTGAAATCGGATTAAAATTACAGCCGCTTTTCATATAATGGGAAATTTCAGAAATGCTTGAAACTTCAATATTTCGAAATTGAAGGACGCTAATTTACTCAAAATTGATACACCCCGGCTTACCATCTACGGTAGGTTTCGGAAAGGTGAAAAAACATATATTTAATATTTGCGCCGGGTATTTAATGTTCGGCTCCGCCGAACTTAGACTTTCTTACTTGTTTTTTTATAATTAGGTTTGTCGCAGAAACCGACTCGAAATGGATTTTTTTCGGAAATGAAAATTCATTTGGTGTTGCGAGATTCTATCGGATTTTGAGTTTTCGAACTTCAACCAAACCTAACTACTAAACGTGATTGTTTGTACCAATTACTGATTTCGGCATGAAGTTGCACGTTTTTAATGGCTAAAATGCCCGATTTTTGGAACTTTAAAGTTAAAATCGACAATACAAAATCTTTAAAATAAAATTTCAGAAAACTGCTTGAGTCTTACCATTTCTTTTTTTATATTTCTCGCATTGCATGCCAAGCACAAATTTATTTTGAGTTTAGTATTTTTCTGCAAAAAGTAAACGGTTTGTTGGTATTTATTTTTTTTGATGTTCTTGCAACAACGTAAACATTTTTCACAGTTTTTTTGTGTGGCCTTACTAGTCGTTTTTAATTACGGAGGCGCGAGCTTTCACAGCAATCCTCAGGAACTGCCCGATTTTGCATAAGCTCGAAAAAGTATATGTAGAACAAGTAAACCGCATTATCAATGAGATTAGAATGGCACTTGAACAGAGAGAATATCATTGCGCAATTTTTCTGGATGTAGCCAGCCATAAGATTAAACAATATCAGAATTTCCTAAGAAAATAATTTTACCTATAGTGGTATGCATATTCTCTTAAAAAAAAAGTACAAATGAACTTAAAAAGCTCAGAGTTGCATTGGCTATTGAATCAATAGTCTGCCTTGAACTAAATTGCATTAAGATTCGAAAACTTGTTTTTAAAATTTACTATTTAAGCGATTCAATAAATAATTATATATGTACATCAAAATATCGGATTTTTCACTAGTATAAGATTTATTTTTTTTTCGTATTGAGAGTGATGGCGCCCGAATGTACATAATAAAAAAATATTTGCTATATTTCTCCAAAGTCTAGAAGCAAAACGCATAATCTTGTCTCTCAAATGGCCAGAAATTATTGATAACAACTTTTAGATTATACATATATTTTTGTATTTTTTTGGATTGAATTATTAAAAAAAAAAATTATTTGACTGAGGCAAAATACTTTCTAATTATATATGTACATCAGGGTGTAACGCCAAAAAATATCGGATTTTTCACCAGTATAAGATTTATTTTTTTTCGTATTGAGAGTGATGGCGCCCTAATGTACATAATAAAAAAATATTTGGTATATTTCTCCAAAGTCTAGAAGCAAAACGCATAATCTTGTCTCTCAAATGGCCAGAAATTATTGATAACAACTTTTAGATTATGTATTTTTGTATTTTTTTGGATTTAATTATTAAAAAAAAAAAAAATATTTGACTGAGGCAAATTACTTCCTCCGTTCTAGTAAAAAAAATGCTTTTTACCACTGACCCAAAAATTAATCTGCGCATTAAATCTGGTCGGAAAACCTTGAAAGTTACCTCAATAGATCACATACCAGCGTATACGAACACACATTCATATGCATGCATAATTCTTTTGAATTCTCGTCCTTACATACATACATATGTATATATATTTCAATAGACCTAATCAAGTAAAAAAATGTTAATAATTTATTATGTTAAAACCAACTAACCCCAAACATGCAAGCCAGAAATTAACTCCGAACATATGCAAATGAATTAGTTAATTAAAAAATTACCAAAATAAATAATTCAGTCTTTATTGCTATTTTTGGATTAATTTGGTTTTAACAAACTTCATTCTAATTCATAACGCACGTCATTTTAACACATAATCATCGCAATTTAATATGCGAGACAGCGACTGTAATATATTTCTTTTTGTTATTCTTTTTTGTTCTTTTTAGATTTACATAACAGTGTTAAGTGGTTTTTTCTTTTTTTTATTAAAAAATTAAAAAAAAAACTGCATGCATGTACATTAGGCTGTGTCGATTTTGTATGGGGGAAAATAAAAGGCATTTGACCGTATTGTAATAGTAATATTATGATGTCTTAGGTCTAAGCCAATTGTTATTGGCCACGAAAGATTAATTTAAAACCTATCTTTAGCCCGCGCAATTGAATCAAAGTGTATGAAATTTTAAAATTTAACTTTGGCTTGTAATATCTATGGTATGCGTTAATTGTTATAAACAGGACGATATATCAAATTAAGGGTTATTAAATTTAGTATCTCACGTTCATTTATCATTTTTCAATAAGTCTACACGTTTTTAAGTTATCAAGATAAAACTTACAAAAACTATAATTTTCCCTTATGAATTTTCAATTCTTCATTACTTCAGCAGCCAAGTGAAAAATTCAAAAAAGTGAGACGAGATTTATTTCAAACGTTTTAATGCTTTCGGATGTTTAAATAATATTAATTGGGCCATGGGCCGATTTGGTCAGTTTTCAAGATTGTGGTGAATGAAGTCAAACATGTATTGTCAAAGATTGCGAATCGTTTGATAAGTTAATAGTAGTTTCAAGCATATAAGTATTTACATACATTAGCATAATACAATTAGGGTGAGAAACGTCCATTTTAAGTCAATTTATGCAGTCTTGAAAATTGTTCGCGGTCTCTAATTCTGCAGTTATATGAAAGTAGGGGACGTGCAATAAGTGATTAGATATACATAAATAAATATTTTAGTTAATTCCATGATGTGAAAAGTGACATGTTAATTCCATGATGTGAAAAAGTGACTGTAGGTAAATGCAATAGTATTTAACATATCCTGGGAAATCCTTTTGAGGACTCTCCAATTGGACGATATTGCTTTGCATTTAACTTGAACGAAAAAAGTCACTCCCTGACACACTTTTCTGGAATCCGGTTCTTTCATTTAAAAGTTATTTATACAATTTAAGAGATTTTTTTTTAGAAAAAAACTGGAGATCCAGTTAAATTTTTCCATATAACTTTGGTAAATGTTACTCGATCGATACTTAATAATTACCAAATTGAAGGCGAGACTTGAAGTTACCGATTTTTTATAATAATATGATTAAAATCGTTCCGATTATAAACAAATTATTTTAAAATAAAAAAAAATTTTAGCAAAGTTTTTTGTAATTTTCTTATATTTTCAATTTTTATATTGTATACATAAACATAAGTAAACCAATTAGTGTTTCTAGAAGTTGTGCCTGTTCAGTCTTTCCATACTACTTTGCATAAACAAAATTTTTCTACGATGATGGAAAATAATGGTTTTTCTATTAGAGTTACCGAAATCGTCCCTATGTTTGCAAAAATTCGCAAACTATGGCTAATATTAAAAAAGCATTCGAATATTTGGAACCAGCGACCTAAATGCACGCCAGCAATATTAAAGCTGTTCTTTACATCTTTTGACTTTAAGCCAGTGCAATTATCAAGAGAACAATTCAAATTTTATTGAAAACAGATAATCTTGAGGTTAACGATTAGCTAAAAAGCTGCGAGAAACGAAATTTGACTTTATCTTTTGCTTAAACGGATTCATTATCTAATAATATGCACCAAACCATTTTGCCGAACCCACCATTTTTAACAAGAATTGGTCTTCTTCGACTAGTGTGCTATGGGTACGGTGACCATCCGTTCTGTTTTTTGCAGGACCGTACTGTTTTTCAAAGGTCGGTCCTGCGTAGTTTTTCAAACCTAAAAAACCTGAAAATGTACTGATTTTTTCCAAGTGTCCTGCATTTGTCCCGCATTTTATTCGTTATTTTAAAATTATCGGACAATGGATGGATTTTTTCAAAAAAGTGTGTTTTGGTACTTTTCGTAGCTTTTCTTCAATATCTCATGAACAAATCTCCGTACATTTTGAGCCAAAGATAATGAAAATCGGATTAGAAATGTAGATGCCATGAAGCGCAATCTGCAAAAATTATATATTTTTGTAAAGGGCACATAAATACCTTTATAACTCGTCGTTTACGTCGATTCATGACGTCGATTTTTGACAAATAACTTCGAAAAGTATCAAAAAACAAAAAAAGGGTATTGTTTTCGTTTTGAACGACTCAAAATTTGCCTATAAAATAATCTTTTAAAGATTTTCACTTTTCGTGTAAGCTATTGTAATTATAATATGTTTTACTATACTTTTATAAACATTCATCTAAAAATAGATTGAAGAAAAGCTGATTCGTTTTTAAAGTTTAAAATGTATTAAGAATTTAGAATCATAAATACTCTTTTGATATTTTTGTACTACGTAAATATATGTAGGCGTATTTGTGAAATATTGTCCTTCATTTTGAATCTATATTTATGGTCACCGTAGCTATGGGTCACTTTGCGGTCGATACGCGGGCTCTTACAACTAAAATAAAATACTAATATTTTGCAGGCATGTTGTTGACTTCATGATACAATATATTTTCACTATTACCAAGGGATCTGAGAAAAATTAGATTTTCGACCCGCCCTAATGTACATATGTATGAACACCGATACGCATGCGTCCAAATAAGAATGCACACTCTAAAATCCACAAACGAACGTGATTTGCTTACGGAAATTGTGGCTTAGGAAGACAATTATTCTAACTACAAAAAAAATGACTGGCGCTTAAAATAATTGATTGCGATTTGCAATTGGTATGACATGCGAAGGAAAGGGGCGTATGCGCATGTTTATATGTAGTTCCTAGTTGAATATTTCGTGTGTATATATGTACGTACATACGTACGGTGGCGAAAACGTCAAAAGAGAAGAAACATTTTATCAAGTTGTGGCGAATTTTCTTTGTTTGAAAAATGTTTATTATTATCTTTTATGAAAATATAGCTTACTATCTAAAAAAAACATGTAAATAAAAATTGCAAACTTTAGAACATTAATAAAAATTCGACGAATTTAGATATAGAATTCTTAAAAATATTCTGAGTTCGCAGTTTTGTGGCCCATTAGATTCTAGTATTACAAAGTGCAAGTTTGCAGTAATGACATACCGTTGATTTTTGGCAATTTTTCGTTCGCGCATTGTCTTCCAATACCTTCAAAAAAAAAAATGCAAAAAATCAACGGTAAGTCCTAGCTACTTCAAACTTTTAATGAGCTACAAAACGAGATACGCATTCATGAAAAAATAATAAATGGTAATAAACAAAGGGGAAATAGCCAAAGAATACTAAAATGTCTCTTTCCTATTTATATTTTCGACACTGTACATACATACTAAGTATGTATGCAGCACTATGGGCAAAAAGTCTAGATTTTCAAGTTTTTTTCTGCTAAAATTATTTATGCCCCTATAATAAGTGCTATCAAGCCACTTATTTCATGGGGTTTTTAGTAATGTATGAACTATTGTTACATGTTATGAGCAGTAGGGTGGTCCAAAAATGCATGTGAAAAAGTAAAGTCGGAACCCCTAGGTTTGTTCTATACCGAAAAAAATTTACCCTTAGTTTTTTATTTTGAAATCAAAAAATATTTAGAGGTCGCTCAAAGCACCCAAAGTTTTCTATGTTAATTATATAGGGGAAAAAAACTTTTCGTGGAAATGGTATAGAATACTTAAAAATTAATATTTTTCTACCAAAAAACTATGTTTATATGCAGAAGATTCCCAGTAATAATACCCAGTTTTTTATTTAACCATTTTTTCATCGCACCTATAATTTATAGGTCCGCCAAAAATCCACAAAAACCCCGAGAAATGCAATGGGGCGGCCAATAAGAAATCGTGAGTATTAAAAAATGGTTAAATAAACAATTGGGTATTATTATTTAAAGTCTCTTGAAGAGAACCAGATTTTTCCGATCGAAAAATATTGATTTTCAAGAATTCTATACCATTTCTACGAAAATTTTTATTTTTCCCATATAAAAATACATTGAGCGCCTTGAGCGCTTTGAGCGACCTCTAAATATTTTTTTATTTCAAAATAAAAAAATAGGGGTATACTTTTTTCATTATTGAACAATCCTTGGGGGTGAGAGCATTACAATTCCGACTTTACTGTTTTTGGACCACCCTATTGAACAGTGACTCAAACAAATGATCACGTGCTAATTTTTTTGAAATATCCGTATTGTTTTTCGAGCTAGATTTTTTTCTTGTTTTTCTATAAAAATACGATTCTATTTTGGCAATAAATTTTATTTGTGATTTGATTTGTTGGACGAATAAAAAATGAAACTTATTTTTGATTCATGAACTGAAGAAAAATGAATTTATTTACTCGAAAAAAACGAGTCAAATTAATTTGCTCGGCAAATAAAATCACAAATAAGATTTATTTTTTATTTGGTTGACGAATCAAATTACAAATAAATTTTATTTTATAGTTGTCCGACGAATCAAATCACAAATAAATGTTATTTTTTATATGTCCAACGAATCAAAGCACAAATAAGGTTTATTCATGATTTGATTTTTCCGTATATAGTAATTTCAAAACTTGCTCAATTTGCGCAAAGTACAATACTTGATTCCAGAGTTCCTCTACTTTCTCTATCCTTCCCCGCTATATTTAATTTCTATCATATACCAATTATTGCGCATATTCATAAGTTTAATTGAAAATTGCAAAAATGTGAAAACTTCACAATGCGCGTAGGCTTTATGTCGGGACTAAATTCTATAAACTCTTAAGGCGGAAAAAATTCCATGCATATTATTTTTGATGCTGCTAATTCCAAATTTGATATCAAAATTTCAAAAAACAAAAAGGCGAATCCAATATGGCGCACTAAAAAAAAATTCCAGAAAATTTATATGTGGGCGTTTTAGATGCCGTATTATGATTTTGGTATCCAAATTAATAAAAAAAAAAAACAAATAAAATGAATTTTCAAGCATAAAAGCTACAGCTTTAATAAATTTTGATTGGTAACTATTGTAAAGTATTCGCAGGGAATAAAGTAAATTTTTATGATAAATTAATATAAGTTATGCGTTTTACTTAACATCAAAAGCATCTGTTTATCAATTTTCAAGAAAATCCATTTTGTTTTTAATTTAAGGCCGCCAGATTTGATTTGATATGTTTTTTTGAAATTTCAAAATTGCAATTTCAAACGCAGAATCAGCGACAAAATTCGAATTATTAGTTTTCCCAAAAATCCAAACATTTTTAAAATTATAGTCCGCCATATTGGATCCACCGTTTTGAAATGTTCATATCAAATTCGGAATCAGCGGCATTTTAAACCGCCATATATCAATATTAACGAGAATTTTTCATTTCATTTCGTTTAACTTCATTTATTTATTTATACACAAATAAAACATAGTCTTTTATAGTGTTGCACATTCAATTAGAAACATAACCTTAGTAACATGAATTTCAATAACTTAAGAATTGAGAAGATATCTAAGAAGAAGAGAAGCCAAATATTTTTTTTTTAATTCAGTCCCCCATTTTGGATAGGCCATTTTGCGTTTTGAAATTTTCGTATCGAATTCGGAATCAGCGCTATTAAAAACCACCATACATAAACCTTCACCAAATTCCATTTTTTTTTAATTTACTGCGCCAAAATGATTTTTCGAAATTTTGAAATTAAATTCGGAATAAGTGTCATCAAAAACAATGTATAAAAAGTAACTGGCGTACATTTTTTTTCCGTTTTAAGTGTGTATAGACCTTTGGCTAGGAAACTAAGTCTCTTGGCCCAGTGTGCGTATGTAGTATGTACTGTAACTGCTCAGGTACAATATATTCAATCAACATCCAGCACAAATACGCGTAAGTAGTTTAAAATATGTTCAAAGTGGTTTATGTATGCATTCAGCAATAGTTTTCGTGTGTCATCGAATGAATGTATGCTAAATATGTAGCCGGCGTTTTTAGATTCCGCCAAAAGTGATTGAACTTTAGTACGTATGCACATTTGTCTCATACATATTTGCGCAGTATATGTATGTATGTATATGTACCACGTGCAATCGTCAATGTCAACTACATACCACTACTATCTATTATGACATATTGTTCTATTTCCTGTGTCATTTAATATACAATTTAGTTTAGACAATCCACTATAATTTTTTAAATGCTTTCGGAAGCATTCTACGTTGTGTCATAATATTGATTGCAAATGTGCGATGTACATTTATAATGGAAATAAATGCTTTCCATCGGAATTATACAATTTATTATATTTTAGGACTTCCGCCAAAATATTTCGAAAAAAATATAAATATTTACTTGAGCTGGACTTATTTGAAAATACTCTCAAAAATCTAGTTTTTTATAAATAAAATTAGTTTTTAAAAATATTTTTTTCTAAAAAAACACCTCAGATGGTAGAAGAGTCTAAGCTTAAAAGGTCTGGATAAGCATGTTTAAAATTTATATCAACGGAATAAAATCAATCAAATTTTCGGAGGCACTTTAAAATAGGTCTAGCTTACGTAAATCTTAATATTTTACCGAAATATTTTAGCCTAGGTTTTAAATTTTATAATTCCGATGGAAAATCCGGAACATTTTTTTTTTGGTGATGCATCCTATCGTAAATACATAAGAGCCCGTTTGCATTTTACATTGTCATACTTTGGTCACATTCGCTTTGCTATTTTACAGATCGAAGTACTGTTTTAAATTGCTTCAGCCTTTTGTCTGAATTGTTGGTGAACTTCCATTTTGATTGGTCTCTTGCCAATTCGTCAGCTTTTTCGTTACCGTAAATGTTCTCATGACCAGGAATCCGAACCGAGCGCAAGTTCACCACTTCGGTCGTTCGACTCAACCACGTCCACTTGGTTCCCTGACTCTTGGAGTTGTGGTCGGTGATTGGCTGTCTAAAAGATGAGTGCACCTTTTATCCTGAGTCGTTCCGTCATCAGGCTAAGAAGCTCGAGTTGCTCTTTCAATCCGGTGATTTGGGTGCCAGAAGACAGTGGCAGCGCAGAAAATTGCAAAGCTGTTGAGTTATCTGGTACCGTTGAGATCATCTCCGCGGTCAGGGAGAGCATAGGAGTTATGGACTATGCTTGGACAGAAGGGCTTAAAACTAGTCGGCTAAGCGAATGCAGAGAGAAAAGCACGACATGCAAAGTTGCAATCCATGTCCGTGGTGATTTGGATGAATTAAACATTTTTTTCGAACGTTATGCAAAATTCTATTTAGGGCTGTGCTGGAAAAATATAAAAAATCTAAAGATACAAAAAAAAAACCACAGAATTTTCAAGTTTAAAAAATCGTAAAGCAAAAACTTTAAAAAAATAATGGCTAAATATTTTTTGGAACTTTAAATAATTCAATTTAAATTTACTTCAAATTTAAAGTTTTAAACATTTTTTTTTAATGTTAAAAAGTTCATATCTTGGAAACAAACATAACCTTGAAAATTTCAGGATCGTATAAGATCAGTTAGAAGTTTTGTAAAAAAAGAAAATTCCCAAAAATGTATAATCAGGATTATGATTAATCAAGAAATTAATTAACCGATTAATGGCACATCCCCAATTTATAAGGTTTTGCTATTTCGATTTTCCAAATTTTAAAATTCTGCTTTTTTCTATTGTTTTTTTTTTAATATATTTTTTTATATAGCTATTTGGGGCTTTATTCAAAACATATACTCGCACAATCCCGGAAACTATGAAATTTTGAACTATCGAATTTTTTTTCCTTTGGAAGAACTTAGTTATATGATACAAGAAAAGTTCATCCAAATCAAAATTGGTCGGTTTGACATTGAGTGATCAATTTACAGGCCTTAGTCGAGAAATTGTGGCCTCCTCTTAATCAAAAGAAAGAAGACTGTTTGATATACATAAATATGTACATACTTATGTCCAAGTTCACTCACTACCTTCTTATTCTTACCATTGAAAACGCTTTCGATTACGAGTAATCGACATATGCATGCGTCATTGGATATGTTTAACCCCTTCCTCTTTACAACAGATATTTCATGGGCACCAGGTTGCACTTCATTTCCAAATTTAGCAAGTGTCAAGGTATTTTCAACATACGTGTATATGTATGTTTGCAGATAACATATCCAACATTTATTTTACAAGATTTTTTTAGACAAAGCACTGACGACTAAAAGAGCTTATCTGCCACTCGAAAGATAACGAATATTGAAGTCGACCGCCCACCCCCTCCTGAGACTAGACACGTAATAAGTATGTATGTACGTACATACGTGAAATTACGTGCATATAAATGTGTTAATTGTTATTAAATTTTACGTACGTACATAAAGGTGCATCACTCTCTATACGAAAAAAGAAAAAAATCGGTACTGCTTTTCCATCGGAATTATAGAATTTATTATATTTTAAGACTTACACCAAAATATTTCGGCAAAATATTAAGATTTGAAAATACCTTCAAAAATAAATAAATAAAATTAGTTTTTAAAATATTTTTTTCCCAAAAATCACCTCAGCTGATAGAAGGGTTAAAGCTTAAAAGGTCTGCTTAAAAATGTTTAAAAAATTGTATCAACGGAATCAAAATAATCTGATTTTTGTAGCTATTTTCAAATTGGTCTAGCACACGTCGATTTTAATAATTTTTCGAAATATTCTGGCGGAAGTCTTATCGCCTTATGCGTAAAAAATAAAATGGTTTAAAGAGCTTTGTAAAGTGACATTTTCATACAAATTTTCGATTTATAAAGCAGTTAAAGTCGTCTTTATTTTTTATGAATTTGGATCTTAAATTATAATAAATTGTATAACTGTGTTTGAAAAGCAGCCAATTTTTTTGGTGAGGCACCCTAATGTACACATGTATGTAAATAAACGCATGTTCTCCGACTGCAAATAGAGTTGTTAGCCCACAAACATATGCATCTACAATTCAAATATATGTATGTACATATGTATGTACTCGTATGTACATACATATATTCAATCAAGTTCTATCGCAATTATAGCGCCAACAATTCTAATAGCTATTTATTTTAGTTCATAAGTACTAACTGACAGCTGTCAGATATACTTGTACTTGTAGATATATTTGAGTGCTTATTTGTATCGAGCAGAAATTGCTTGCTATTTTAATAGCGTGAGGGCCTTCACTTTTGTGTTTAATTTATGTTGTGGCACAATTATTACTACAAATGCACATATTTTTTGTTAGGATTTTTTTTGCTAAAGGCCTGTATGCAGCTCTCAAGTAAAGCAAAAACTCCATATAAAATGACGTACAAGAAATGGCTAAGAAATTTTCTTGAATCAAATATATGCCCGTTCCATTATTTCTTGAGGAAAGAGTGAGGCAACAGGCTGTGGGGTATCAAAAATGTCAAAATTCCTTGGACACACACGCGAAATAATGGCAATTTTTTCCTGACCGTTTTCTTGAGAGCTGCATACAGGGCTTAATGCTTTAACCTGCATTTTTTCTGGTCTTTTCTATATTTAGTCAACCAATGTAGTATGCATGAACTCTAATAATCAGCTCAAAATCGAATTATCGAGCTTAACCGATTACTTTAACTTGAAAAAGTGTAGGTACGTCAGCATCTTCCATCACAAGCACCGCATTACTTTGATTATTTAGTTGTGCAAATTCGCAATTTGTCACATATATACGTAACTTATTAGCATATGTACGTATGTATATATGATGTACATATGTACATCGTAAATATATATGTTTCGGCACAAAATTGTTGACGGGATCTGGCAATCAAATTTTGGAAGCACTTATCAATCGATGCAATCAGTAAAGAGCTTAGCAACAATAAATTAATAAAATCCATTATTATTTTAACATCGTCATAATGTGGCAATTAACTAAACCTGTTTCTAACTCTGCATATATTTATGACTTACATTGGCCAATCGTTTTTTTTTTTCAAAGTATTCTTATCAGGAAAGTAAGAATGGTGGCTCCAATCAACTAAGATATGTACATATGTATGTATTTACATATATTGTTAGCTGAAGATGTTTTTTTGTAGTATTTACTGCTTTTGAGAACTTTATTATGTTGTCATAACCCAGCAAAAAACACGATTACCACAGAAACGAAAGTGGAAACGAGCTAGGCGATGGGAATCGCTTACCCTTTCGCTTCAAGAAGGCCTTATTTTAACATGGGCATGTCATTGGAGGTAAGCCCTTACCCGCAGCATTACCTTCAAACGAAGGGAGAACGCATGGATAAACAGAATCCAGAGAAGCGAACAAAGAATGCCTTACAGAGAAACTAATGTAGAATGCCTAGATAAGTACATACTTATTTATATTAAATTGAAATCAGAAAATGTCTTAAAAGATTAAAATTAATTATAATTTTTATAAATCAGCTTTTATACATACATATGTATTTATTTAGGTATTTATATTTTCTTAAAAATCGGTATGTACATACATGCATATTTAACTAAGATTAAAATTTTACTTCCTCACTCTTGTACTTCGCTTCATTGACTGACTTCAACTTCGCTGCAAATTGAACAAAGCAAAACATGATTTTTATGCGAGACAAATTTCCACCGAAAGTAACGGTAGAAAAAGAATTTTTGGGTATTCATTCTATTTTTCAGCTGACTACGATGCAGCATTCTACTTTGCATTCCCTGAAATGAAGCAAAGAAGCGAAATAAATAAAATTTTGAAGGACATTATACTTTGCATTCCCCGAAATGAAACAAAGAAGCGAAATAAATAAAATATTGTAGGACATTCTATTTTGCATTACCGGTATTGCCTAACAGAAGCGAAAAAAATGGAAGACATTATAACGCTATGCCTTCTAGAACACGTTACCACAAAAAGCGATTACCGATTTTTTGCTGGGAAGTACTCGTATGTATATATATTGCTTATAGACATTTCAGGTGCCAAAAGCAGGTACCGCAAATAATGATTTTTTTTTAATTCAACTCATAAAATAATACTGTGCCTAGGGAGGAAGCCAACTCCTTGTTACTCGGACTACCTTCAGCGGCAATAATTTTTATCTTTTAATGTTTTACATATTTAAAAATAATCGAATTTAATCGTTATTTTTAGAGTTCTATTTATTGCTTGGAAATTAATGGTAATGGTAGAGGTAAAGGTAATGGCAGAGGTTATGGTAATTGTAAAAGTAATGGTAATGGTAATAATAAAGGTAATGCTAAACGTAACTGAATATGTAATACACTCATCGTTTTCGTGTTTACCTTTGTATTCAACTTCGTATTCGTATGGTGGAAGAAGTAATTTACTCGCCTTTTTTATTCAGTTATAGCTGTATATCATTGGCTTCTTTAATGTTTAATGTTTGTTTGATCTATTCTGTATCAGTGACAAATAATTGTCACAGTTTTTATTACAGAAAAATATATGGAAAAGTTTAAAGTTGTCAGTAAAAAAATGTTTGTCACCGACACAGAATTGGGCTATAATAATAATAATTGTGTTTGGCCGAGCTTCTTCCAAATTATAAAAATTCAATAAATTTTGAAAAAAAAATTCCAAAAATCAACCGTATTTTGTAGCCGCTTGAAACTAGCACTTTATTATACAAAATAAAAGCGGCTATAAAACCAAAAAAAGTTTGAATAAAAAAGTTGTAATTTTGGTGAAAATTTGTTGAATAATAATTTCTATACAAAGTTTAAGTTGGGATTTATACGATGTTTGTTGCATAACTGTCAGAACTTTTATGAACAAATATTAAACATTAAATAAACCGAAGAAATATAGACAAAACTGGTCAAAATAAGGCGAGTCTAATTTTTCTGCCACCAGTGTATGTCTCCGTCGTCTTATTCGTAGTCGTATTCGTCTTCATTTTCTTGCGTGTTCATATGTATTTAACCTCGTCTTCAGCTTCTTAACCGTCCTCCTTTTCGTTTTCGTAATCGCTTCCGTTTTTGTATTCGTCTCGCTCTTCCTTTTGGTCTTCGTTTGCGTATTCACGATTGCCTTCGTATTCGTCTTCGGTATCGCCGTCATAATCGTCTTTGTCATAGGTTTAGACGAACAGACCCGAGACTTTTGCTAAGATTGCTAACAGGGCATTGTTTACTGGCAGGACGTGCTCTTAAACTAGGTCTTTTAGAGGACAAAATGTATAAGAAGTGTAACTATCACTAGCAAACTGTGGAATACTTAACTTGTCAGCCTGGACAAGAATAACTCTTGCCAACAGGTGCTACTTTGGGACCGGTAGGCAACTGAATAGCAGAGCCCTCTCTCGACGAACAAAAATTACACTCTACAAGTTTCTCGTCATGCCCGTTCTTATACATATATGGCGCAGAAACGTAGATGATGCCGGTCAAATATGATAAATCATTGGGTGCTTTCGAGATATCTAAGGGCCTGTTCGCATGAGCGACAAGTATAGGAGAAGATGGTATGACGAACTGTATAAGCTTTTTAACGACAAGGACATTGTTAAGCGCCAGCGATTGCGTATGTAACTTCAAGTGAATAAACATTCTATATAAAATATAGGTACATTTTTATGTAAAAAAACATACATATGTACATAAGATTTATACTAGTAATAACACAAAATTAAAATAATTATATACGAGTAAAATAAAAGAAATAACAAAAGTTTGAGAATCAAAACGTGAATTAGCCTAAGAACGTTGCATTATAGAAATTATTTATTATATGTATTTCATATTCAAGGTTAACAACCCAAATTGATTAAACCAGATTTTTGAGCAGACGGTAAAGGCCGAGTTATACGGCTGTGCATTTACATACATATGTATGTATGTATGTGTTGTATCATTCGTATGACTGCTCAAGAAATTGTCGTCCGAATTTTAATTTTTTTGCAACGAAAGATTAAAATAAAAATCTGGAAAAATTTGTACAAATGTAGCAAACGTGTGATCCGGGCTTAATACAAAATTTAGTAACGATACGATAAGTAACAAGTAATTTTTAATGCAAAAAAAACCCGACTTCAAATCTCATACAAAAATTTAGGAGTACCGTTAATTTTTTCATGATCCAATGATCGGATCTAAACCCGATTAGTATGGAACCAACTCTGAGATACTACCTTTCCGATGCAAAAATAATTTTCGAAATCGGTTGACGTGGTCCAAAGTTATGCGGTAACATACATAAAAAAATAATATTCCGACGAATTGATAACCTCCTCCTTCTTTTGAAGTCGGTTAAAACATGCAACAATCTAACCATTTATTATTTTTAAAATTGCCTAAGAATTTGAACCGAAAATGCACCGACTATTGATTAAATTACATGTAGCGTTGAATATATTTAGCATTTTAATATTACAAAAAAAAAAGAAAACTTAATAATTTTAAGTAGCAGACATATTTTTTAGTTCACCAAGCATTGTAAATTTCCCGTTTCGGTGACGTCTTTTCATCTTTTTAATTTTCAGTTTTTTCTCTTTTCTATACCAATTTAAAATTCAATTCCATACAACGCGCTTCACATGTACATAGTTTTATGCTATTAGCGGTAAATATTTTGTTTTTAAATAATTTCACATTAAATTTATTTATGAATGCATTTCAAGCAAATAAAAAAAAAAATCAACTTCAAAAGCCGGTTTTGCAACACTGGCTTCACATCTGCTTCAATACTTACATACCTACACATGTATATTTACATATTTACATACATATGTATACATGTATGTTTTCATAAATATTTATATTTTACTGCCTATATTGTAATTTAGTATTTAGCGTTAAGTTTAGTTTGACGTTTGCATAATTAATTAATTAAAGGGAAAGGAAACACAAAAGTAGAATACTCGCTTCATAAAAAAATATTCAAAACTTGAATTATGCCATATTGTGACACAATTTAATTTTATTTTAAATATACTTTGTTTTTTTTTAAATTTTTTGATATATTTAATTTTCTATTTTTTTATAATTATTTTTTTATATATATATATATTTTTTTATATCTTGGAATAATCGAAATAGAAATTAATCTGCAGTTCCTTGAATAAACTAGAAACAGGTGTTCAGATATACAGACTTGCAAGATATTCAGGGAACTCTAACCTGACTATAACAGACAGGACGATCAGATCAAGGACAGAAGTATTCAGAATAGTAGCACTAGATACAGAACTTTGTGCAACTGTCAACTAGATTTAGGTAATAAAGTACCCAGCATTTTCTTTGTGAATGTCCCGACCAAGCAAATATTAGCTTTAATACACTAGAAAGGCACATACTTAGTAAGACAAATAGATCTTTCTGTAGCTGCGGATACCACCCACTGGCGTAAGTCCAAGGCCCAATTTCAGATGGCCTATTTAAGTAGAACTGGTTGATTCAAACTTCAAAATTTCATTTTTAGATCATTAATTTAATCCGAATTTAAATGGCCAATACTGGCTAATCCTGACGACTATATGGAAATAATAGTAGGCCTGCGCCGATTTTACTGAAACTTGACATCCTTAAGAATATAGAAAATTATGAAATTTGGAAAATATGGGATAATTTCCACGCCTTCCACTCTTGTGGGCGATAATATTAAATTTCATCCGATAACGATGAAATTTAGTTTGTACTCTCTCTTTAATTAGTAAACCCCAAATATAAAATATGGGGAAGATTGGATCACTATAACGTCTAAAACTTGCAAAAAATGTGGGCCCAGTCAGTAAATGTGAAAACAAAACAAAGGTTTTACTAAAAAATTACATAGGTGTAAATATTCTCCTTTCTCCCAATGTTTGGAGTAATTTTTCAATTGTTCGAAAAATTCTTTTCGCGAAATTACGCAAAAAGATGCTGAAAATCGAAAATTAAGAAATTCGAAAATTACATATGTATATATGTAAAGTCGCGCGAAAAGATCCAAATATATATTCGAAAACTTTATTAAATTCTTTAAAACATGCGTTTAATTTCAAGAACTAACGAACGGTGGTACTCACTCTTTTTTTACTAGTAATCTTTAACATCTACATTTAAAAGTCAGTTTTTTGATAAGAAAAATACCAAATCAATGATAAATACCTTCACATGAATATTCCACAACACTTCAAAAATTGATTACAGTTGAAAAAGAAATAATTGTTTCAATGGGGTCAGCGCCAAAGGCAACTAAAGTGATTAGTCGATATCGCGCCGATTCCAGCACTTTTTTTTAGAAATGTATCATTCGAGGAGAGGGGGGGGGGGGGCGGATGGGGGTGAGTAAATGATCTGAAATTTCGTATTTATGATTTTACTTTTCCCTCTCTAAGCCCAACGGGTTTTTTTTATCAACTGTCACCATGACTTTTATCCAGCTGCCTCAACTCAACGTTTTACTAAGTATTTGTTAGGGAAGAATTTTCGATTGTTAATTTCTTTCTTTATGTGCAGCTTTTAAAATATCTCGACACCTGCGCCACCTAACGGATTATTTCATCTTTTATATTGCATTGTCATCGGCTTCTGAGCTCAGTTTGAAGTTTCTAGCCTCAGCTCATCGGGAAGCTGGTTGGCTAGAGTTCACTCTTTAAGGCAAAACTTTGTGCGTTTGAGCGAAAGTGCAAAAATGTGAGATATTCGACATTTTTTTACAACAAACATATGACAACATTTCGCACTTTTTAATTTCGTACAAACGCACATCTGAAATCCTGAACGAAATGCAAAGAGCGAAAACTGTGCTGTGCTGTGCTACGAATATTTGAGACGATCACGCTGTGGCTGAACTGTTTGAAATTTCGCAGCCAAAGCAACAACACTGTTTACGCTTTTGTGCAAAACAAAGCGCTTATTTTTGCCTTTCGCATTTTCGCATCAAAGAGTGAACTCTATTATTGATTGCAAAATTAGATTACACACAGGTCACACTTACTTGTAAAAAACACTTATCGCATATAAACTTAAGCTGTTTAAAATATTTCGACGATATTTTAGTACCTCGTCACTTTAGAACATCCTTAAAACATTACTTAATCTTTCTAAATATTTAAATATAATTTTTATATAATTACGGGTAAAAATATAAAAAAATTACAATCAATTATGTACTTACACCTCGAAAATTTTATTCCCCATTCCGGTTGTTGCGTCATTTTTTTTCGATGTGATGTATGAACAGGTGTATACCTCGTCTTCTCCAGCTTGCTGAATACAAAAAACTGCTGCTACAGCAAAAAACTGCGCCTTCTTTTTTACTGCCTGCCTTGGGCTACACAAGCCGGGCTGCTGCTGCGGTTAGGCGGGTGCGTCAAATGTGTATTGCAGGTGTGTTGATTTAAAGCTCTGGTTCCGAAACGAAACTAAATAACAAACTGTAGCAGATGACGTTGATTAGTAGAGATTTCTTTGGCACAGCAAAAAAAAATAGCAAATTATCCTGAGCAGGATAATTTCGCACACACAATACAAGCGTAAGCAAAATGAAGCAAGCGTGGTAACAGCGAGGACGTACACGACGAACGAGTAGGTAGAGTGATCAGTGGATGGTTAGGCACACACACACACAAAGTGATTTAAGGAGCGTAGCGTTTACAACAGAGCAGCAGCAGCAGCAGCAGCAGGAGCTAACACAAACAAAAAAGCGTTGGATGTTGAGTGGGCGGGCAGGCGACGCGATGGGCGTAAAAAATCACGGGTACTGGTAGGAGGTTTGGAGAAACGATCGTTGGCGCGAATTAATTGAGCGAGGTGTAAAACTGCGGAAGTGAATTGGCTGGCTGATTAATGTCTGATAGTAAATTTTCTTGATTTTTAAGTGACTGTGACAGGACCTTAGCCGGAACTGAATTATCGTTGGTTTTTAGGTTTCTTAGGTTTTTTTTTTGTGTATGATCGCGCGTTTAAATATTTTTATGCTTTGTAATTTTCGAGAAAGTCGACGATTGCCGGAGCGAGCGAGCTTGCTATTAACTGTGGATACACAAAAATACAGGGTGCTTAAAAGCAAGTGATGGCTGCTTATATGCTTCTCCCCAAATACAATGAACAACAAGAAGAAAGCGTAGATATTTATAGTATCTATAAGTATTATCTCAAATTCCAATTTCAATTGCCAGCAATAGAAGCGTACACAAACACAGAGCGAGCTAGTAGTTGTACTATTAAGTTACACGAAAAACCGCAAGAAATCAAGAAGTCAACACGAAAAAATCGCCACACGATCGATGGATTGCTAATTTACAAATGAGAGACGATTTTGCGCGGCCTTACGTTTATATACGGGACCGATAAGCGTGGCTTGGTCATTATAATTTTTGATTTTTTTTTTTTTACTTTTTGCAATGTTTCCTACTTTTTTTTGACTTCTGCTGTATTTTTGTTTTGTTTTAGTAATTTTTTCACCTTTTTCTTGCATTGCCTTATTTGCGCGGCATTTTATTGCTTTGTATCAATATATACAGTGACTTAAACAATTATTCACATGGTGAAAGTTTTTTTTGATATATTCACAATGGTTTTCAAGTTGAAATTGCTTTGTTAATGCAACTAATCCTACGAAATTTAAAAATGTGGTTGCAAAACGAATGAGATTTAAAAAAAGTTTATGTTGAAAATATTTTTTAGCAAGGTTGCCACCTGTTTAAAAAGTTAAATTAAGTTCTTTTAATAAACTAGTTGAAGTTAAGAAAGATTTTTTTTAATATTTTAAAGACGGTTGCCACCCGTTCAAAAGTCAATATGTATTTTTTAACAATTTGAATAAAGTATTAAAATATGCAAACGAAGTGCGTAGGTTTAAGAGATTTTTTTCAAAAATATGTTTGAAGAGGATTTCCATCTTTTTAAAGGCCAAATTTTATTCAATACGTTGAATGAAATCTTGAATCATGTATGTGTGTAAATTTATAGAGGTATAAGAAAGCTTCGTTTCCGAATTTTTTTTTAAAAGGGGCTGCCACCTGTTTAAAAGTCAAATCAAATTTAATCAATAAGCTTCTGTTGTTTCTATTGGACGTTAATTTTAAGTAGTATATTGAGCTCAGAAAAATAATATAAAATAATAAATAAAAAACAAATTAAACTTAATCAATGGGTTAAATGAAATACAACAATGTGGATGCCAAATGAAAAAAGTTTAAGAAAGTGTTACTTTAAAGCTATTTTTTAAAAAAGCTACAAAATCTAAATTATTTTTACCATCAGAACCATATGTATAAATCGAAGTTTCAAATTTTATTTTTTTTTTTATTTTAAGTTTTTAAGTGAATTTTTGGAAAATTTTGGGGTACGCAGTAAAGTCCATTCAATTTTAGTACAATAAAATGCATGTCTCAATTTTTAATTTTTTTTCCTGAAGATCCTTTGCATTTTTTTCAATATAAATATGGATATCTTAAAGAAGAAACTGCAAAATACCGCCTACAAAATAAAATGTAAACGCCTCAAAAAACCGACAACAAACTAAATAAATTTTAGCAGTTCGGTAGTCCATGAAATTTTAATAGAAACAACTAATTTTTAGCAAAAAAAAACCGACTTAAAAAAAATTTAATATATATATATATATATATTTCATGATCCAATGATCGGATCTAAACCAGATTAGTATGCGACCGCCTCTGAGAAACTACCTTTCCGATGCAAAAAGAATTATCGAAATCGGTGGTCCAAAGTTATGTGGTAACATACTACATAAGAAAAAAAAATATTCCGACGAACTGATAACCTCCTCCTTTTTGGAAGTCGGTTAAAAAGCTTCAATTATGCACTTTTTTCCATATCACTTCCACTTTAAAACTTTATCCAAAATTTAGAAAAAAATCCCAAAAATTTTCATAATAAGGGCATGCTTGAAACTTGCTCATACAAAAATTTTGTGGACTACAAAACTGCAACCAGAAAGTTTTCTAAAAATTTATTTAAAAAAAAAATCGAACTTATTCAGCCTTATCATGAGTTTCATTTTCCCCGAACCGGTTCACTTTTCAGTCTTGGTTTGCATGGTTTTACTATGGGCGGATGACAAATTTTTGGTTGATTTTTTTTTCAGGCGAAACTCAGGATAAGGCAGATTATGAAAATTTTTGGAATTTTTTCTAACTTTTACATTAAAGTGTTGCTTATAATATGACCAATTTTTTTATAAAAAAATTAATGAAACACTTCAACTTGAAAAAGATAACGAATATTAAAATCAATAATCACCATGTGTGCGTTTAATTGAGTCACTGTATTTATAGTCGCTGTTCATGCTATTGCTTTGTGTGATGTGCGCGCACTATGTTGTTGTTGTTGCTTGTGCTGGAGCTTTTTATACCCGAGCGCACTTGTGCACAAGGGTATATTAATTTTGTTCACATAACGGTTGTTTGTAACAGCCAAAATGAATCGAGATAGATATAGACAAATGTATACATAAATGATCAGGATGAAAAAAGAAATCGATTAAGCCATGTCTGTATGTCCGTCCGTCTGTCCGTCTGTCCGTGTACACGATAACTCGAGCAAACATTGAGATATCTCAACGAAATTTAGTATGTAGGTATCCCTTAATCCAAGGTAGGTTGGTATTGAAAATGGGCGAAATCGGACTTTAACCACGCCCACTTCCCATATAACGGTAATTTCCAGAAATACGAAAACTGCGATATTTTAGTAACTACTGAAGATAATTCGCTCAAAATTGATACTTACAATAATTTTCAGACGCAAAATAAGAATATTATAAATTTTTGGAAAATGGGCGTAGCCACGCCCACTTATGGTTACATGTGTATATCTTGGTAACCGCTGCACCACTTTCTTGCAAACTTGGCACAGTTGTTGGCCTTGGTACAGCATAAAAAACCGCCGAAACTTTTTAAAATCGGACAATAACCACGCCCACATCCCATATAACGGTAATTTAGAGAAATACGAAATATTCGATAAATCAGAAAATATTAAAGCTAATTTATTCAAAATTGATGCTTGCAACAATTCTTTACCAAGAAATAAGTTTATGGTAAAATTTTGGAAAATGGGCGTGGCACCGCCCACTTATGATCACATATAAGTATATCTGTTTAGGCGCGTCTGCTAACACCAGGCGCCTAAATACATGCTATGTACTGCTGCATGTGCAAAAATTTCCTTCATTAAATTAATGAAATTTATGTACATGCACTTCTCAACTGCCATGTAATAAAACTTTCTTAAGTTATAATTTGATGGCAGTTCAAAGTATGCTCGGCCTAGTCTGATGCATCCTCCGGACACTGCTTCCGGAGTCTTCTGCGGACTCTGCATGGCTGCGGAGGTGGTAATAGTTGATTACCATTGGCCACAGTGCCTACCCACTACTTTTTGGTCCAATAAATATTTTTTTTATATACATGCATGCAAACATACTGGTTTCCCCTCTCACTGAGTTATTCAATATCGGTAACCGTTCTACCAATTTGTACCAAACTCGGTATGGTTATTGTACTTGCCACGTGTAAGCAAAACGTTGAAAATTATTGAAATCGGACTAAAATAACGGCCGATTCTCATATAACGGTAAATTTAAGAAATGCTTGAAACTTCAATATTTCGAAATTGAAGGACGCTAATTTACTCAAAATTGATACACCTCGGCTTACCATCTAGCGGAAGGTTTCGGAAGGGTGAAAAAACATATATTTAATACTTGCGCCGGGTATTTAATGTTCGGCTCCGCCCGAACTTAGACTTTCTTACTTGTTTAAATTACTTTTTTAACATTTTTTCCTCTCATTTGATTTTTAATCTTTTTTGCTGTGCGTTTCCAATGTTGTCGTTTAGTGTCCGCTTTTTTATTTAGTCTGTTCCAATAGCAGTCGGGTTTACAGGATTTAGTCAGAACTTACAGGAAGTCGTTCCTATTGACATAAAACCTGTAAGTGGGAACACATTTGAGAGAGTAACTGAGCAACTGTTCCTAGTCAGAAGTTACAGGATTTAGTCCGGAGTTTTTTTTCCTGTAAATTCATGAAAAGTGTCAAACGATCAGCTGATTTACATGTGCAAACAAAAACAGAAAGCAGTGAAAGCAAATAACCTTACATTTGTTAAAAAATGGAAGTAAACAACGAAATATTTGAATATGTATAGATTTTAATAATTATTTAGTGATATTTCAGCCAAATCAGTGTAGTACCAATTACATGTAAACAAACCGTCTGACGTTTTTACAGAAAATAGTGCTTTTTGCGTTCCTATGCACTTCTGCATCTGTTCTCCTTTTACTCTCATTTGAGAGATTAAAATTGTAGTTTGACAGTTCCACAGGTTTTAGTCCGAAGTTCAAAGGAACAGACTAATTGTTGCTATTGGAGCTGTATGCTTGTTGCTAATGTTATTGTTGGTTCTGTACTTTTAATGACTAGCGCGTTCTGGCCATCTTATTGCCATATTTGCGCAAGTATAATAAAATTTATGCGATTTATTGCAAGAGTATGCGATTATAGTGCGTGTGTTTGTTTGTCTCAAGAAGCGCGAAGCGTTGCTATAAACTCAAAGAAGCGTTGGCGATCGGTAGAAATGGTAAAAGACCTGCATGAGTTTCATTCATGCGCAGGCGTGCGCATATCTGCTCATACACAAATAACACACATAGAGGCACTTAAAAACGATTAAAAGTGCAAATATGAGTTGTTGTTGTAAAATTATAATTTTATGTATGCTTTTAGTCACATACATACATAAGTTTTTAAGTAACTATATATGTAGGTATAAAGTTGTGCATCCTGGCATTGCACTTCAACGTTCTTTAACCGATTGACTTACTAAGCAAACTCATCAACCAACCAACGAACAAACCTGCGTACATACTTGTGCATGAACATATGTACATTAGGGTGCATGACCAAAAAAAAATAAAATTTTATATTTTACGACTTCCGCTAAAATATTTCGGAAACATATTAAGATTTAAATTTTAAACATTTGTATGCAGATCTTTTGAGCTTAATCTCTGGCTTTTTAGAAAAAAACATTTTTAAAAACTATTTTTTTTTATAAAAAAAACTTTTTTTTAAGGTATTTGCAATAAATCCAGCTCAGGTAAATATTAAAATTTTTTCGAAATATTTGGGCGGAAATCTTAAAATATAATAAATGGTATAGTTACGACGGAAAAACAGTGTCGATTTGTTTTAGTACGGAGAGTGTTGCGCCCTAATGTGCATAGCTAGATAAATCATCCATCGAACAAGCACTTAAGTTCAATAACTTGAACACAAATGCTGCAAAAAAAAACAAACAACAGCTGACTTGCAGGCTACGCCATAGAACTAAACTGCCGAGTATACATCAAAAAAAAAAAAGAAACAATTGTCCCTTTTTATTTACGGCTGCTGCAGATTGCCGCCGATCGTTTGCTCCCTACTCGAGTGTCCCTAGTCGCGTTGACGATCTGCTACATACTGTGCCGTTGCATTTTAAGCACTGCCAATTGGTGCCTACAACACAAACCAGTCTCGGCCTGCTTGCAGTGAAATGGTGTTTTTCAAGTCATCGCAAAAATCAACAAATTTACCATGAACGTGGAGTATGACATACATATCAATGTATATTTACTTAAAGTATATGCATTTGTATTTAGTATGTACATACGTAATTAGGCCCTCGTATATCTGTATGTTGTTCGACAAGAGAATGACTACTTAAGTCAGTGCTGGGCGTGTGCAATTAAATGGCGAGATAGTTGGATAAATCTACTAACTACAGCCATATAAAAATATATACATATATGTACATATGTATATACATATATAGTATATCCATATGAACATATGTGTAAATACATAATGACAAGAATGTGAGACCATAAATACTTACTTTAGTACGTAATAGCTATCTCAAGTAGATATTGCCTGCAGTAAAAGTTGTGTACTATCTCAAAATGAACTAGCTTTATAATTGAGTGAAAATCTCTGAAGTGGCCCACCCAAAATTGGACGGTCAAGATTTTTTGGCACAAATCACTTTATTCGGCTTAAAACCATACAAAAAAATATATATAATTTGAGCAATTTTGCAAAATTCGAAGTTTTACGAGAGTTATTCTTATTAACTTTTTTTTATGAATTCAATAATTATTTATTATCCACTCATTCATAGCATGTGTCTTGCTTATTTTTTTCATGATAATAGTTAATTAGACAAGCTTTAACCTGATTGTTTAAATTTTTCAAATAATTATTATTTTGTACAAAATTTTTTTATTTTTATGAGAAATTTCTATAAACAAATGGAAATATTTACTACTTCTCGATCAGATTTTTTAATCGTTTCTATAAGCGAATCATTTCAGCACTGTCGTGCGCTGTGATAAAGAGGATAGATAGTATATACGTTTGTGCCGCAGAAACAATAAAACAACTAAGCACTTTTTAACACCCCCAAAATAGTTTACTACTTGTAGCAGTTTGGCAAACTCCAAATTGTTTTTAAACCCATGGTTTCTCCGGCAAATTTGCTTAAATTTACACGTAGTATCCGTCTGTGCTATACGCGCTTAGTCGAAAAAATCTCCTATACAAATTGACCCGCCCTAATATGTGTACTACTAATGTTGGATTAGTACAACAACATTTAACAACAATTTTATAAAAGCGCCAACACCAATAAAAATCTTCAACTTGTGAGTGGAATAAAGTATAAACAAGAACAATAAATAGCTCACTAAATAAGAGTGGCAGCCAACTAACAGGTTGGTTTGTTTCTTGATATGGCCATTGTCCAGGGACGGTAAAGTTTATGATCTTCTTAATCAAAATCATAATTGAACCGTTAAAAATTGATTTATATTTTTCCAATAAAATTTAGTAGTTATGTTTGGACTTTTTTCGATGAATTTTTGATTGCTATTTTTAATTCTTATTTTGCTATTATATTACAACCATTCTTTTCAGATATAATGTTTTAAATCATAAAAATGCAGTATCCATGCAACGTTTCAAAATGATCGAAAAATAAAAATGAAAAAAAAACGATTATTATTAATGAAAAAAAAATATCCGAAAGAACGATTTTTTTCTGTTCGGAAAAAATAAAAATTCGAAATGACAATTAATTAGACAAAAAAAATTATGATTTTGCAATGGTCAAAAAATAAAAATCTTGATATTTTACGGTTATTTTCGGTCCTTGCTATTAACACGATTTTAGGCTTTTTGGCGAGAAAAATCGCACTAATAGCATTCGTAGGGCAGCGGATGTCGGTGGTATGAATCGTATGTTTACGTAAAAACCCGCACGGGCATTTCTCCGACTCAACAGTGGTATTTGCAATATTGGTTTTTGTGGGATTTGTTTTCATCATTAATGCCAGGTTTTATAGAACAGAAGGGCTGCTCCATAACGGGTTATCATATTTTTTTCTAGTTCTTTCATAAATAGTTGAGAACCATTGTTGCCAGTTTAGTTATTTTGTTGGTAGATTTTGCTATTATGTATTTTCGACGTTTAGCTATAGAAATTTGCATTTAGCTATTAACGAATTTTTTTTTAGCTAATTTTTTTTTTAGCGAGTTAGCTATTTTAGCTCAAAATTTTTGTACAATTTCCCCATTTTTACACAGTCTTTTATCATTTTGATGTATATCAAACAGTACAAAGATTGGTATTCTGACATGTCTTATCCCTTTTTGTTATCTCGATTACACTTTGCGACAAAAACAAAAAAAAAAAAATTGTTTGTAGATTTTTTCTCTTACGTTAGGTTTTTTTACAAGGACTTTGTAATTTCAAAGATATGATTACTTCGAAAAATTATTTAAAAAATGCAGTGCAATGTAGAATAACAATATGGGTATCAAATGAAAAGAAAAATTCTGTGGAAAATAAAATTTTTTGGTTAACGAGGACGAATGGGTATTGATAATGCCGTTTTAATTAATTTAATTTTTTAAGCTTATAAACTTAGAAGGACGAAATTTCAGAATGTTGTCGTGTGTATATTAGTCCTTAACATCTACATTTTCAATACTTACTTATCCTTAAGCACCAAAAAATTTATTCTGCCTTAGTTCTATAGAGTTTTCTCTTTAATTTTATGCCCATACTGTTTTTCTACATTGCACTGAGTTTTTTAAATGATTTTTTGAAATAATCATATTTTGCAAATTCCGAACTCCTTTAAAAAATCACCACGTCAAAGAGAAAAACTAAAAATGTTCACTAAAATAAAAAAAATTTGAATTTTTAGAAAAATTTTGGCTATGCAGTTTTATAGATCATTTCGGGCTCAACTGGTCTCTTACTAGTTATATGAGTTTTCATAAAAAAAAATACTAAAATTGGTTCAAAAATGAAGGCTCCAGTGAATTTTGAACACTAAATGCCAGTTTTGAACCACTGTGCACTGTGTATTGTCGTACTTGTCGGTCGTGTAGGAGTGTTTTTATGTGCAATATTTTTTGTTGTAAGTTTTATGTGTCTAAATTTTTTTCCTCAAATAATGCTTGTATTTTAAATGCGATGGAGTGTCGATTAGATTTGACATTTATCGACTTTAAACTTGATTGCTGAGTGCTTCGTTGTTGTTGTTTTCAATTTAATACATATTAGCGCGTAATTATTTTATATTGTTGTTGTAGTTAAATACTAATTACATATTTTGAAACCCAAAAAAATAAAATAAAATTTTGATGAAAACGGCATTGGATTTATTGTTATTTTATATCTAATCGCGCGTGTACTTGTTATTGTTGTTGTTTATTTTTTGTTTGTTTTTATTATTGCTAAAACTTATCAGTCACTCATAAACGCATGCGCCCACCAAATATTTGTTTAACTCATTTAACGACAAGCGTCTGGCTTGCTGCTGCTGTCGCTGGTAAGAAAGACTCTTGCTTCATAAGATCACGTTAAAACCACAGTTGTATGTATGTACGAATGTTTGTGTGCGAATTTCCAACTAAATAAATTTGTACATTATTTAAGTACATATACAAACGTCATGTATGTATGTGTGAATTTTTTTCGCGTTTTATACGCTTAAGATACTAACTTGTTTTAAATGTACATATTCGTTATTTATAAACTTTATAACACCATCACAACGCAAATAAAAATAAAAGATTTTAAAAAATTATAACACCACCAAAAACCGTTCAACCGTCAGCAGCCGCGTTCGAACGACGACTGTTTCACAGGCCGAGAAACCGCAGCTCTTTTATTCATTCATTTCGAGTGGCATATGGAGTTGAGGCGGAAAAGCCCTAAAAACCACCCACACTAACACACATACCTATGTATTGACACTTGCGCATACATATTGACGTATGCACTCAATGAGACTAAAACAAAAGGCATGTAAAAAAAAAAAACACAAAGCAAATAGCTTAGAACTCTACTAAAGCGGTAGTAACTACTTAGTTGGCTGGTTGGCTAGTAAGTGCTAGGTTGTTGGCGT
>NW_023458560.1:38544728-38549893 GCF_013731165.1 Rhagoletis pomonella
ATCTTAACCTTAATTTGAATCCTAATCTCAACCTTAATCTTGATCTTAATCTGAATTTTTTTATCCTAATTTTAATTTTAAACATAAACTTAATCTCAGTCTTAATCGTACCCATCCCATTCCATCTACATACTGTCGCTTTTTCATTTCATTGGAATTTGGAATTAGAGCTCGACGATTGTGTGCCGCCTTTTTGTTTCACTTCAAAACAATTTACATTTCTTTACCTTATTACCTTTAATTGAAAGCATTGTTATAGCGGAAATTGAAAATTGAGTTTGACAGATCAATCTAAATTTTAATCACGATCTGAATCTTAATCTTGAATTAATCCTAATCTTAATCTTAATCTTGATCTTAATCTTAAACTCACTCAATATAAATTTACATTTCAATCTCTATCTAAATCTTCGTTGATTCGTAATCTTAACCTTAATTTGAATCCTAATCTCAACCTTAATCTTGATCTTGATCTGAATTTTTTTATCCTAATTTTAATTTTAAACATAAACTTAATCTCAGTCTTAATCGTACCCATCCCATTCCATCTACATACTGTCGCTTTTTCATTTCATTGGAATTTGGAATTACATAGATAAAGTAATACACATTATTAAGATAAACTTTTATTAAAATTTAGTGTTAATAAAACAATAAATGTTTGACTAATTTGATAAGCTATACGATTTAGTCGCATTGTGCAAATGTATGTTCGGTGTAAAACTTTTAGGTACAGGTATGTAGGTTCGAATAGATTTAGATGCCTAGGAAAAGTTTTTTTTATATTCTATATAGTGGGTTTCAAAGTAGAAGTAAAAAGTACAAAGTTCCAAAAAAAAATGCTTCGGCCTGTAGTTATCGCGTACATATGTAGCAGGGATGGGTGTAATGAGGAAAACGAATACTTACTTAGTTAAATAAAAAAATACTTTACATATATCTAGATATACATACATGTCAAGTTAATGAAATTCATCAAATTATCGGTATTTATTGAATTACCATTATTTATAGACTTCACGAAATTTTTCGAGTTATCGTAATGCATCTAGTTCTTTCAGCTTATCGAGTTATCGATATTTACTAATTTACTGAAACTTTTCGATTATCACTGCTTATCGAATTTTATCGTCTCACCAGAATGTAACTAGTTGTCGAAATTTGTCGATAGCTTGCGAAAAATATGGATCTATCCAAATTAACCGAATAATCGAAATTTATGGAGGTATCCAAAGTTTATCGAGTTATCTATTTATATTGAAATTAGGGCTGTGCGATTATTCGATTACTCGAGCAAGTTGGTTAATCAGTTATTCGGTTAATCAATTACTCGAGTAATCAAGATTACTCAAAACGATGATTAATCGAGTTACTTGAAATATGATTACTCAAAAAAAATTAATTTTGCTCGTTAAAAGAGGTTGCTTTGGTAAATGCTTATTTTCTTTTTTATATTCTGTATATGAAAAAAATATGTACGTATGTATGTATTTCATTTTAATTTTTGAAAACAGATACGTTTTTTTCAAAGTATCAAGGAACTTCAACTGCTTTATATGTATGTATGTAAAGAGTACTTTGAAATGTTGATTACTCATTTTATTCATAATGTTGATTAATCATAAAGCAAATTACTCAAATATTTTTGTTTTTGGTTAATCAAAATCTTGATTACTCGAGTAACTGAACTTTTGAGTAATCATAATTTCCGATTAATCGAATAATTGAGTTATTTACTTTATGATTAATTAAAATTTTGAATAATCAATTAATCGCACAGCCCTAATTGAAATATATATATTTCTGAGTTATCGAAATTTATCGAGCCCGCGAAACGTACAGCTATCGAAATTACCTAAATTAGTTGAGTTATCTAATTTTGTCAAATATCTTTACTTCTGCGCCACCTACCGGGAAACTTGTTTTATGGCGTTATTCCCTTTCATGTAAGTAATATACATTCCAGATATGAACTCTATCGGTTCATAAATACGGGTTTTTCAAATAAGTATCTCTACACCTGCGTTTCCTAGCGGATTAATTCCTCCTTCATATTGCATTGTCATCGGGCTCCAAGCTATGTTTGAAGTTTCAAGTCTCTTGCTCATCGGGAAGTTGGTAGAAATTTGATTCCAAAATTTGATTACACACAGTTGAAACATAATACAATTTTGTAAAAAAAAGGACTCGCCTGATAAAATGAAATATTTTTTCGTTCACACATTTCGTTCAGTTTGCTCAGTCCTTTTTATACCCGAGGGCACTTGTGCACAAGGGTATATTAATTTTGTTCACATAACGGTTGTTTGTAACAGCCAAAACGAATCGAGATAGATATAGACAAATGTATACATAAATGATCAGGATGAAAAAAGAAATCGATTAAGCCATGTCTGTCTGTCCGTCCGTCTGTCCGTCTGTCCGTCCGTCCGTGTACACGATAACTCGAGCAAAAATTGAGATATCTCAACGAAATTTGGTATGTAGGTTTCCCTTAATCCAAGGTAGGTTGGTATTGAAAATGGGCGAAATCGGTAACCACGCCCACTTCCCATATAACGGTAATTTCCAGAAATACGAAAACTGCGATATTTTAGTAACTATTGAAGATAATTCACTCAAAATTGATATTTACAATAATTTTTAGACGAAAAATATGAATATTATACATTTTTGGAAAATGGGCGTAGCCACGCCCACTTATGGTTACATGTGTAACCAATTTCTTCCAAATTTGGCACAGTTGTTGGCCTTCGCACAGCATACCAAACGGCCGAAAATTTTTAAAATCGCACAATAACCACGCCTACCTCCCATATAACGGTAATTTTCAGAAATACGAAAACTGCGATATTTTAGTAACTACTGAAGATTATTCACTCAAAATTGATATTTACAATAAGTTTTAGAGGAAAAATAAGAATATTATAAATTTTTGGAAAATGGGCGTAGCCACGCCCACTTATGGTTACATGTGTATATCTTGGTAACCGCTGCACCAATTTCTTCCAAATTTGGCACAGTTGTTAACCTTGGTATAACATACGAAATGGCCGAAAATTTTTAAAATCGGACAATAACCACGCCCACATCCCATATAACGGTAATTTAGAGAAATACGAAATCTTCGATAAATCAGTAAATATTAAAGCTAATTTATTCAAAATTGATGCTTGCAACAATTCTTTACCAAGAAATACGCTTAAGACAAAATTTTGAAAAATGGGCGTGGCACCGCCCACTTATGATCACATATAGGTATCTCGGTAACCGATCTACCAATTTGTACCAAACTCGGTGTGGTTATTGTGCTTGGCAAATAAAAGCAAGACGTTGAAAATTATTGAAATCGGACTAAAATAACGCCCGCTTCTCATATAACGGTAAATTTCAGAAATGCTTGAAACTTCAATATTTCGAAATTGAAGGACGCTAATTTACTCAAAATTGATACACCCCGGTTTATCGTGTAGCGGTAGCTTTCGGAAAGGTGGAAAACATATATTTAATAATTGCGCCGGGTATTTAATGTTCGGCTCCGCCCGAACTTAGACTTTCTTACTTGTTATTTAGTTACTTTTGCAAAAATATTTACACATTATTGTTTCAACGATGTATCATGTTTTATTCCAATTCAAAAATTCTAAATTAAGCTTCCCTCCGCCCCCCTTGAACGGATACTTCTCTTGGGCGGACGAAAGTTGACTTACGGTGAATGTCCACCCAAGGGAGGTTTCACTGGCAATGGGAAATTTTAAAGCACATTCAAGCAATGAGAAACTGTTTGCGCTGTAAAAAAAGCTACATACAACTCGGGATGCTCCATTTTTTCTTAACTCCTTTTTAAATATTTTTTGTTTTTTGTTTCGTGTAGGAAGCGATCTCAATCGAATGTAAACATTCACATATGTAATTATGTTTGTACAAATTCTCCACCACAATTCGCACTTCAATCATTCAATCATTAACGTATGCATGTATGTACTGTTTACCCAGAACATGAGGACAGCACGTGCAAATCAATTGAATATAAAATGTTCGCTTTACAACAAAAAAAAACAAAATTTACTCACAAAAAATGAATGCCAAATCATCGTATACAGAAAACAACGCCTTCATCCGCCTCCAAAGCGGGTAATAACAATTCACTGACGATCAGTCTGACGCACGCTTAACCACATGATCGGCAGAAAACAGCAAATATTACCCCATTTGTTACTTCAATACATATGTATTATGTTGTTAATTAAATTTTTTTTTAATTTTTCATTTATTTTTTAAGGATGTGCAATTTAAAACTAATGCTGAAAAAGTAGAAATAAAAAACAGCAAAAAATTATAATAATAATTTCAACCGAAAAACACCAGTTGACCATTCAATTTTTTCGCGAAGTTCAAAAGGGGAGCAAATGTATCAATTAAGCTAAAAAGGATGCTTTATTTTAAGCATCAATTAATAGAATGATGTTTATTTAAAAATAAAGAATATCTGTTGGTTGTTCCCAATTGCGATCGTCAGTGAACCGCACAAATTGACACCACTCGCATATCACAGATAATTTGAGCATAGACGTCAATTGCGATCGGACAGACACACGCACTAATCCATATACATACATATATATGTAGGCACATCTGTGTTTTGAAGAATTGTGTGTGCTTTAGAATTTGTGCTCCAGCTTTTTATGCAAATTTATTAGGCACAAGAAAGCGTACATACATAATTGAAATGTATATTGATAGGCGTGCCACAGATTAATTTGACGAATAATGTGTGGAATTCAGCGCAAATTAATTTTGACACATGCAATGCAGTAAATATTTAGTCATACTTTTTTTGTTGTTAAAATTATTTTATTAATTATTTCACATAAGCGATGTTGGCGGATGTGAAATATCAGGAAATGAAAAGTATTGAAACAAGTAATATTTAAGAAAAAAATAAAACCGACTTCAATTCCCATATAAAAATTTAAGATTATCGCTAATTTCTTCAAGACCCAATGATCGGACCTAAATAAAATTAGTATGGGACCACGTTTGAGGTAAACCTTTCCTTTAAAAAAAGAACTATAGAAATCGGTTAATGTGGTCCAAAGTTATGCGGTAACATACATAAAAAAAAATAAAAAATATTCCGACGAATTGTTCACCTTCTCCTTTTT
>NW_023458560.1:38549993-38553771 GCF_013731165.1 Rhagoletis pomonella
TGCATTTTTGGACCACCCTAATGTACATACGAGTACCAGATTGTAATTAAAAATGCATGCTTACTTATGCCTATCCATAATTACACATTTTCAGAAGCTACATACTATGTACATACATACATATATTTGGAGCTTTACTCATTTCATTTCACATCTGTGAAACATATTGTATTAATGCTTTTTAAAAATATATCAATGTCTTCGCAAGATTTTTTTTCACATGCAACGTATACACGTGCATATGTATGTATGTATGTATGCGCGATAGGCGACATTAGGTCGGGTCCTCGGGTTATTAATTTTGTAGAACATTTAATCATGTAAACACTATTAAGTAATTTTTTCAAATAAGGATCAAAAAGACCTTAAACGGCTGAGTTAGGTTAGGTCAGGTTAGGTAAGTGCGTACGAAAGATTCATATTTCCACTCGGTTGCAGACTTTCCCACTGTGAATGTCCTCTATGTGTGCCAGGAGGAGGCACATTCTTCTTCTATTAAACCATTTACTATACTGGATGAAGCTGTGGAGCGCCGATATTTTCAGTCCCGCTAACTCCCCAAACTATTGAAAATGCATGATCCCAAATGCTCGAGACGTCTTGTCTGGAGAGCTGGGTATTGACTTAGGAAGCGGTGAACCGATTGTTGGAGCATTTGTGCTATTGCACAGCCCCTTTGATGATGCCAGTAAGAACCTTTACTGCAGATCTGTGTAGCGTCAACAATTCTTCAGTACGACTCTTACTGAGTCTCGGCTGTAAGGATATTGAGATCTGATAATCGCCTCGATTGCTCTATTGGTTTTTAGATAGTAAAGGCTGTGGTATATTCTTCAACCTTCCTTGGTATAAGCCGCCTTCTCTTAGCTCATAAAATACAAGATTTTTTTTTTTAAGTCAGTTGATACCTAGGTAAGGCTAGTCAAGGTTAAGGTGGTTGCCCTAAGCAAGGGCACACTTTGATCACTACTATCATCATTCTTTTGTGGTATCATCACGAAAGGCAACTTCTAATGAGACGTGAAATGCGCTGTGTGCCAAAAAGATGCCAAAAGGCGGCAGATGTCGGTTCTGGAGAGCTCCTCAGGATCAGCTATGCAGTGTGATTCAAGACGTTTAGTTGGGCAGCTTTAGGTAAAGTGTTGAGCTAGCCTCACCCCATCATCCTCTAAGAAAATGCGATTACCAATCAGTGTTCTGTCAATATACCTAACAAAGTTGCAACATTTAAAACCCAGTAAGATCCTTTGACCACCAGCGGGCTTCTTTCGGTTAGAAAAATCATGCAATTACACATATTTTGGTTTTTGCCTATCCTTTTCTGAGCTGGTATATGGCACAAGCAGTCCGCAGCTAATCAAAAGGTAGACCCCCCTGGATATTGTAACAGGTTAAACTGCTCAGTCCAATTTGAATAAGAAGCCGAATGTGACCTTTTCCTGAGCTTGCCGTTAGATGAGAATAAGGACAACATATAGTTGATTCAGTAATCAGCCAAAGTTAAGTAAGCTGCTACAACACGATGAGAATGTCGAGCTGAGCCGATTTTGCCATGTCCGTCCCTTACCTACGATGGGCTTACCTACATATACTCCCAAAAGACAGGAAATAATATCTTACCTAAGCGTCCTTTGCAGCAGTAAAGATACACTGATGCCTTAACTCTCTCCTCAACACACACAACACAACATCTTGCCATCTAGAATCAAGCCTAAGTGCCTCTGTCAGAAAGCGTTAAGCGAATGCCTCCAACTGAGGGTAGAGTCGCGTGAGGTACACTGAGAAATTAGTTTAGTTACTTCTCCTAGATATTTTTTTCTCAACACATGATTTGGTTATAGTTACACTATTTGGTTATAGTTACCAAATCATGTGTTGAGAGAAATATATTTAGCTCACTTTTTTCTGAGTGTACATATGTCACACTTCCTAGTGAAGAGCGCGAGTTTAATTTTTCTGGGATTCACAGCGAGTTAGAGCTCCGAGCTCAAATCGAGCACTCGACGTCTGAATGATCTGAGTAAAGGTATGGCTTTTTACTACTTAAATCGACCCACTTTAATGTGAATATAGTACTTAAGTACATAAATATAGTATGAGCACTTGTTATGAGTAATATGTGCCACATATCTGAGGATACCATGCAATTGATCTTGCAATTGCAATTGCATGAATGCCATAAAAGGCTTTGGACCGGCCTTCCTTCATTTCAATCCAGATTAAACCAGTAGCCCATACAAATGTATGTGCACTTCGTTTAGTAATAATGTTCACAAAATATAAGTACTTACACATATGTACATATACATTGTAACATAAAAAGCACGTATCCATCGGTGGGTGACAGGCTCTCCAAAGGCATCTCATTGCTACACTTGTACCGACTTGGTGTTGTGCGCAAGTTGGGCTTGTGACTATTTTAGACGCTTTGCGCAATATATTGTACGGATGTATGGATGTCTATATTTTTAACCTACTTCCAAAAAAGGAGGAGGTTATCAGTTCGTCGGAGTATTTTTTTTTTATGTATGTTACCGCATAACTTTGGACCACGTCAATATAAATAATAATTCTTTTTGCATCGGAAATGTATTCTCTCAGAGGTGGTCCCATACTAATCACGCTTAGATCCGATCATCCGATGGATCATGAAATATATAGATATATATGTGTATATATTATTTTATATGAGAATTGAAGTCGGTTTGGTTTTTTGCTTAAAAATTACTTGTATTTAATGTTTACTTAGTATACTTGTATGTTTTCAAACTTATAAGTTATGTATTTATTTCTTTCTTTGAAATATGTTTTTAATAGTGAATGATGTCTGTGTATTTTTTCTGCCTTGCAACAAGTTTGGCCTCTTAACGACCGCAATCATAATCAGCAAATGCAATTGCCTTGCAATTTTTTTCTTTCCTTGCATTGCTGTGTTTATTTGAAGTTATTGTTGCTGTTGCTGTTTTTCTGAAAACTGATCATTGCGCTTTGGCTTGGATACTACTAACTACATCACATTTATTTTCTGCCACAAACAAGTAAATAGCTATGGAAATTTTCCAATCACGAGACGCAGCTTAAAGAACAGTGGGCAAATTCAAGGTTGTGGGATAGCAAAAAATTTTACAAATAAGTATGCAATTTTGAGCAGTGGAAATTTATTGACAAAATTTGTCTTATCTACCTTTATTATCGTGGAAGGTTTTTAACACACATTTATCGTATTTAGTGGCAATAATCCTATTCCAGCGCTTCTTCAAACGTTCGGAATACATTTAATTGGCTGATTTCGGATAATTAGGTTTTGTTGTGAGTTAAAATGCATAAATTCGGAAAAAAGTACCATACCTTTAGGGCAGTGATGTCCATGGCTATGCCCACGATCCGCAGCTTTTTCGAGCTATAACATCTACAGTAAAAACTTCCACTATACGACAAGCTACATCGACTACATAGTACAGAAAATAAAAAACTGCATATGTACTTACATTGCGATCACGAATTTTTTGGTAAAACTTGTGGCCTCTCCCCCAACATGACTTGCTTCTGCATCCTGAGCATGGTGAACTAAGGCGACACAAAGAACTGCAAGCACAAAACTAAGTAATTTGCACCGATTGGTGCGCATAGGCATGCCAAGGGCATAGAAAATCTACCCGACTGATGCACTCAGTGTCTTTTTTTTATAATAATAATATCCCAACGGTTTTTACCCTCCATTCCCGCCCATCCGTACGGAACCAATATTTTAAATTTTTGTGCCGAGTCACGATAGGCA
>NW_023458560.1:38553871-38609437 GCF_013731165.1 Rhagoletis pomonella
CAAAATTTAGAGCTCCGATTAATCGATATGTGATTTACCAATTAATGAATTGACAATTTACGAATTTCGTGTAATCGATCTGTGATTCATCGATCACCAAGTAAATCGATTAAAAAGATGCGTCGCTATTAACTTTCAAAGCCAATGTCAATTGCAACAAGCGTACTTACATAAGAATCTCAACAGTACGTACGAATAACAAATAATCGATATGTGATTTATCGATTTTCGATTACTCGACCACTAATTAAATCGATTGGAAAGTGATATCTCTATTGACTTTCTTAAATTACCCACAACTGCAAGCCAATGATCGGTTAAAGCTTCAATAATATTTATCGAATAAAAAGTGACACCCTTATTAAATATTTTATAAAATTTATTGCATAAATATACACAAAAACCTAATTACTCTTATAATAATTGAACTTAAAGTTCGAAAGTACGAAAATTTTTCCTGAAGAGTGCACGATTTTTTGGAAATTTTTAATTGTTATACGGACAATTAAATTTTGATTAATGTTGGAATAAAATATAACAACGACTGCCCGACTCTCCAGAATTAAGCAAAAAATATATTGTTAAAGCTTCGAATGGTTGGTATGTGATTTATCGATTTTCGATTTATCAATCTCCAATTGATCGATTTTCGATTAATAGAAATGTAACTGATCGATTTCCGATTAATCTGCCAAAAATTAAATCGATTAAAAAGCGACATCTCTATTAATTTTCTGATATTAATCGCAACTCAAAGCCAATGAATGGTTAAAGTTTCGATTAATCGATTATCGATAATATTTAACGATTAAAAAGTGACATCTCTGTTAAATATTTTATTAAAGCCCATGCATAAGCAGTAAGCATTTTTCTCAACGCAAAGTTGCAAGTTCGTTACATACATACATACATACATTAAGAACTTAGATATTTAAATTATAAGGAAAATAAGCAAATTAAAATAACTAATAAGTATGTATAACCCTACTTATGTACATAATTATAATTACGTATGCATACATAGCTATTGAATCTTTGGGCACGCTTAACAACATTTAGCAAAAAAGTAAGAACTAAATTGCTCACAAAAATACATATATCGTTATCTAAAAGTGAAAAGGTGCTAAGTCCATTTATTAAAATGGTACAGGAGAGACGAACAACCGTCTTAACTGTGTATTATCTGTCATTCTGCATCAAAAATTCAAAATTGTAAAAAGTGGACTTAGAAGCCTTTTACATTTAAGTAGCGTTATAAGCTTTTGTTACTACGAATACATAGCAGCAAATAATCGATTTTAATGATTATCTTCTTACAAGTATTTTAACTTTCGTTGTCTCGCTGTTGGCGTTTGCTTTACAGCTTAAACTACATAAGTATATAATATTACAAAATAAATACTTTATTGAATTCTTTTTTTTCTATTTTTTTTTTTTTTTAATTCTTTCACTGCTTCCACAGTTCAGCTGGCAGCTATGGCGAAACCCGCGCGCACAAATATTCGTTTTTTTTTTTTGCTATCAAATAGAACGAATTACAGCTGGGCACGTGTGTCTTTACAGTCTTCTTCACGCTGCACAGCTTCACAGCTTATCGGTTATTTCACTTTTTTCGTAGCGTTCAATTTGCGCGCCATCAGCTGTTTTTTCCTTCTCCTCCGCTTCGAAATCGATCTTACGCGGTGGATCGTTAAAGTCCTGCACCTCACCCGACGCCCAGATAACGTACACAATGGCAGTGACGAAAAGTATGGCGAATGCAACCCAGAAAACGGTACGCCATTCGAGCAGCGAGGCCTGGAAAATAAAAATATGTTGAATGATTAGGAACTGAGTGATAAAATATGTAAAAGAAAATGTGGTGAGTGGAGTATATTTAATAATTATGTATTTTTTTTTATATTGTTAATGTGTTACTAAACCTGTTGGCTTAACTTTTCTCTAGATACTAACTCTGCTGCTCTAAGATATTTCTGAGCACTTTTAAAACCCGCATATGAAAACTATGACTCGAATAAGGCGTTAAGGCGTTAGGCTAAGTGTTAAGCCTTTTATTGCAAATTTCAAATGGAAGGCGAACGAGCTCGGGCCCAACGAGAGCGACGCGTTCAACTAAAGACGTTCGTGTCTAATAGACTGATTTTTCTGAGTTTATTGCGAAATAACGAGTGTTCAGTGATATACCCAATGACAGTTCGGAGGTCATATCTGCCTAAGTTAAGTACGTTTTTTTCAACCTCGTTCTTCTTCTTGATTGGCGCTGTAACCGCCTAAACGATTTTGGCCGGGTGAAGCATCTTTATATGGACCAGGCATGGGCAGAGAGTTAGCAGGTGCTAAAAGAGCGTAAGCGTCGCGTGTACGTATACAAGCGAGAGCGCAGCGATGAGAACACGACAGCATACAAAATGAATTAGGCACACTAACACATTCTCACTTTTAGCTCACGCTTGTTTGAGGTAGTGCCCACCTCTGATATGGACAGATAAACCGCTTAGCTTACATCTGCCCTGGATATTCAATGCAGTTCTCACTGAATGTTTTCCAGCCAGTTAGTCCACAAAAGAGTTCCGGTTCATGGAATACTGTGTTAGCTCCGTGTTTTGCTAGGCAGTTGGCTTGTTTGGTACCATCATGCCCCTTATATCCCAGTTCCAAGCCCAAAAACGTTGTATACTTGGCCTGAATAAATGACATATTTACTGGCTTTGATTTTATTTTGTGTAACTTCAGTGCTTCTAAGGCAAACCGACTGTCTGACATAATGCAGATTAATTTCGAAGATGTGCCTGCTCCAAAGCACTATCACCTAAAAATTTATATTCCAAGTATTTCTGCTTGAAAAATAGTGGAGTAACTGCCCTTTGGTATCGTTTTTTTTTTTTTTGAAAGTTCGACCCAACTATACAAGCACGGGGATACAAGCCCAAGTTTTTCCAATTTCAAGTTTTTGATTCAGATGTGTATCAAACATCCCTATTATATTTGGATTATGGGTTAATTTTATTCTGGAGATATATGTATGTATATAAACAGAGTATATTTTGACCTCAGCTTATCAGAACACTGGATCTATGCAGCTCTAAAGACTATAAATTTCAGAATAGAAACCGGAGGTAAGAAGTGTATGTGCTCTTCTCTTGGCCATAGATATCATATGGCCCCTCCTTTCTCCGTGAAACGGCCTCCCACTACAGGAGGTGGTGATTGTCGCAGATCGGTTGCTAAATCCCTAGCTTATGCAAGTGGCCTCTTGGCCTAAATGAGCCGTCAAAATACCTGTATTAATTCTTATCCACTCCTGGGGGATATTTATGAGTAGCCTGTATCTCTTTAGATTATACCCCCTAGTATGCGGTTAGCTTGACGAGGACCCCATGCTATTTTCCTAGTGCAATTTCGTAAGTTTGGTATTTTCCTTTCTGAGCACTTCCTTTATCGTGTTAGGATCTGCCGCAAGGAAGGTCCTATCAGGATCGATTCAGCAGGCATTCTGGCTAACTGATCAGCTTCATAATTTCTTTCGACTCCCATGGACCCTGCTACCCACATCAATGGGACAGCATCCTTTCACTTCGATAATCCCTACGAACGTTAATCTCTGCACACACACTAATGGCATAAACTTCTAGAGACGGTTCCCAAGGGCACTGAAAGCTTCAGTATAGGGACACAGGGCTTGCTCCAATACCCTGCTCCCCTAGACGCGTCTCTCCATAATAGAGGCACTCCCAGTCGCCTTGTTGTATACATCAATCTTGAAGCTTCCTTCAAAAGCTGCTATTCCATGTATATCATCTCTGGCGAACATAACTAATTAAAATTGGAAGTCTGGCTTTTCCTTGTTACTAATTGACAAGACCTTACCTTGTGTCACATATATGCAATAAGGAGCCATTAGAAAACTTCGTTGGGACCTTCATAGGGTTCATCATGTACTGATTTTTAAGTCAGAGTGGCTTTTTAATGGGAGCTTTCATCCATAGATAAAAAGCTACGTTATAATCTGTCTACTGGGGCAAAATATCGACGTAGTGAAGTGTCGGTCAAAACTTTCTATGTAAATGTCCGAACTCAGGGCCTTGGAACTATGTATGTATATATGTATATATATAGAGCTTTTTTCTTTGTTAAAACTTGGCTCAAAACTAATAAACGGATTTCAACCGAATTTGGACAACATATTTCTTAGACCTGTGGGACAGACATACGCTGTATTTTAATCCGCTAGGTGGCGCATGAGTTGAGGTATTTAGAAAATTTGTGTCTATGATAAAATTTTTATGAAGTCGAGATATGCCTAAAATCTGTATTTATCGCCCGATTTTGATGAAACTAAAAACTCCGGTGTGATTATCTAATCTATACTTTTACAAAAAATGGATCCGCTAGGTGGCCCTGATGTCGAGGTTTCCAGAAAATCCATATTTAAGGTACGATTACGATTTTTGACATATTTGCTGACATATGTCCGCTAGTATTTTTATAAAACCATGAATGACTCACGCATCCCTTGAATGATTTTTTTTTCAAGAAAATAATTAAAACCTTTTTTCATTTACAAAATAAACGGATCATAAACTTATTCTTTAGAGAAAAGTGACTTTTATAATTTGGAAATGGATCAAATGACCCTTATCTGTGTTTCTAGTGTTCAGAGTCGTTACTAGATATTACCAAATTACTAATTTTGCTGTGCCATAATTTTTTACCAGTGTCTGTCTCAAAAATTCTTTCGTTTTTATAGTTGATCTGCTATTTCTCTCGGCTTATGAAATCTGTAACATAAAAAGCATGCGAAAATCAATCAAAAGCTTTTCTTAGGAAGTGTCTGAATGCTGCCTGTTTCCTCGTTGCCAACCTCATAACGAAACGAAAAATACTCGTATATACATACGTACTTACATATGTGAAAATCCTATTTGTCACAACTGTTATTTAGGTTTTCCGAATTCCCCCTAATTAGTAATGCACTAAAATTTCTCAGAAACTAGGATGTAGTTAATATAACTTACTCTTAGCTAGACTGGAAATTCTCTATGAAATGTTAATACTTCCTTTCGTTTCAACTTACATTTGGTGTCATCAAACCGACTAACGATGGCGAAACTACGCCTGTAATCGCGCCGATGCCATTAGTTATTGCCATCAATGTGCCCGCATAGTTGGGACTCATGTCGAGTGGTGTTAGCTTCATGCCTGCATAGAAAGCACCCATAAGACCCATGCAAATGGTGAAGAGCGTCACGACTACAACACGATCACAACCCGCATATGAAGCGGCAACCATGAAGATCGCTGGACCAAAGGCAGCTGCGCATAAAATAAAAAAAAAAACGAAAATTAGAGTAACGAAATATTTTCGCTAGCCACTATTTAGCTAGTCACCCACCCACCCCTTCCGACTTACCCAAACCAGTCATCATTTTGCGTACTTTTGTGATGCTCATAATCTTGCGTGTGATTAAGACATCGCCAACCCAGCCTGAACTCAGCGAGAATATCCACATTACAGCGTATGGCAGTGAAGAGTAGAGCCCATTGGCTTTGATGGAGAATTGCATAACGTCCGCCATATATTTGGGCAAATCTGTAACCATAATGTAAAAGCCCCAATCGTGACCGATTTGTGCCGATATCAGCGCCCACATTGGCAAGCTAGTAAGTATAGCCTTCCATGGTGTGGGTGCCAGATTCTTGTTACGTCCAATGGTGCCCATATGTTTGGTTAGATATTGCTTTTCGCTAGGCTTAATAAATGGATGTGTCGTCGGATCGCTGTAGCAAAGGAATGTCTAAAAAGTGTACGTAGAATTAGGAAATGCATATATTATAAATCTCGACTTGTTTCACTTTGCTTTGTTTGCGTCATTTCTACTTACAAATATTATGAACCATACAATGCCCAAACCACCGAAGAAGTAGAAAACCACAGGCCAGTCATAGGCAGCCAAAAGGAAACCAGATAATAAGTTACCCAAAATTGTGCCGACTTGCCCACCGCCCAATACCAAAGCGCCCAATTTGCCACGCTCCTTCACTGGTACCCATTGCGCCAGCAATACACTCAATGCCGGGAAGGTAGTACCCTCACCGATGCCCATCAATATACGTACTATAATCAGCCAGTTAGCGCCACCATGAATAATAGCAAGTGGCGTAATGACGGTGAAGAAGGCTGTGGAAAGAATGCCCAAACTGAGCGTCCATTTGCCGCCAAATTTCTCAGCCAATAGACCGCCGGGAATGTGCGTCAAAATGTAGCCAATGTAAAAAGACGAGAGAATATAACCCTGTAACTCCTCTGACCATTCATATTGACCGCTAGACTGTAGCGGAGAGAGAGAGAAAAAGAGAGATAAAGTGAGGGCGGGAGAAAGAGAAAAACAAATTATCTACTAATAATTGGGTAAGTAAGGCAAGAACTTACGCTTGACCCTGAGTCCAAATCATCGGCTTTACACACAGCCACTGCTTCACCATTATCATCTGTATAATTCCTCTTCACCACCAGCTCGGTAATGGCTACCGAGAGACAAATACGCATAGTGTATGCGTTGAGCATGGCCAAGAAGCCCATGATCGCAAGGATCACGCGCTGTGGCACGAGGAAAACTAAAATGAAAAAATAAAATAAAGTGAAATTAGTAAATTTGAAATATGTATAAAATTTAAAAAGGCAATACGAAAATATGGACTAAATATACCATACCACTTTACAAAACAAAAAAACAAAAAAAGATCGCCGTACCAACCCTGCTTATTCTTGCAAGGTATGTAATTTGAAAAAAAAAAATTGTTTTTCCGAACCTAGGTGTCACTTTTTACTTTTTCTGGTAACACCTACATACATTCGCAATATTTTTTTTTCAAATAATTCCACTAGTATAATCAAAATACTTCCTTAGCAAAAGTTTAGTGAATTTTGGTGAGCTTTAATTTACTGACATTAGGGTACATACAGCCCTGATAGGGTGATAAGAACTGAAATCTGGTGGGTAAGCAATAGAAGGGCAATAACTTTGGGCCAAAAACAATTGTCAAAAACATTGTTATATCATACTCTAAGACATGATACAAAAAAGAAGGTAGGTTCAATAAACAATTTTTTGATTAAAAAGCAGATTTTTTACAATTGCTCAATTGTGAAAAATTCGAAGCGGCGTTACCCAATTTAAATTTTTTTGGTGGAGGGGATTTTATACTATAAATTTGGGATTATAAGTATAAAAGTTGTATTAACCTTTACTTTAAACTTTTAATTAATATCTTATCTTAAAAATGTTTAAATTTCACATTAAATTCGATAACCACTCGCCAAAATCATTATTTTTAGATTGATAAAATTTTAGCGAACATATCGTCGGTGATACTGCAAAACGTTCTATGTCACTTATTACCTCTGGTGCTTAATTGATCTGTTATCTGTATCTGATCGCTGCTGGCAATCGTTCATCTTCATCAGTCAAAGGTAGACAGTTTTGTCAATCGTTTATTAGGGTGTAACGATTTGCAGATGCATTCCGGTGCAAGTATAAGAGACCATACATATGTGTAAGTGTCAAGGGTACTAATAGACATCGTCCGTTTTGCTGTATCGCCGACGATATCTTAAATTTTTTTAGTGTCCTTATGTCATCTGATTATTTCACAATATAACTATGGGGACAATAACCCAAAATTATTGTACGAATAACTGAACCGTACGCAACAAAATACCTTTTGCTTGTTCAAATTTCGATTCTAAGAACAAAATGGTTTTTAAATAAACAAAGAGTTAATAATAAAATTCGAAGGATTTTAGATATTGGGTATCATAGCACGAAATGTCACAATCTGCTTAATTGTCAGGTTGTTAATATGGCAACGAAAAAGTACCTTCTTTTTTGTATCATGCTTTTAGATGAGACTGTAAATGTAAATGCCGAAGATATGACGAAAAATTTAAAAAACCAACCTCTACGTTCGAGTAAAAAATTTCAAATTGCATTGCAAGAATAATAATTAAAGCGATGTTTTTTTTCTAGTGCGGTCTAATGTTCATATGCAATATATAAAAAAAAAACTTCGGTTTCTTTAAGGGCCGTTTAAACCTGACTTGGTAGTTAGCATGCAATTTGTAAACTAAACTAAAAATCGACAGTTACTGGCCGAGTGTGCGTCAACTCTGCGCTGTGGAAATTGCATTAAAACAAAGATTGATCGTTGACTTGTATTCGTATCGCCACAATTAAATGTTGTCACACACTGAAGAGAGACTGATCGAGAAATCAATCAAACAAATCAATTTTGCTATCTTTTAATTATTTAAATAAAAAGAAAATCACTTAAAGTGAATGGTTCTATCAAATTTAACTAAAGCAATTAATTACAAAACCAATTACCAATGAAATTGCATGAATCGCTTATATCGTGTCAAATCTAATTTACACAGATTACACGCAATACTGGAAGCGAGAGCGTAAATTTAGCCACATACTGTGGTTACTAACAAAATTCGAACGACGCGATAAACTCGTGTTTTTGTTTTGTTTTATAAAACAGCCGAAACTCTGAAACTGAAGACAGTCTAAGCCGCCCACTAAGAGTATTCGATATTATTTCGATCATGAATCGATATATTCCATTGCATGTGAAATGGATTTTTGACTATTGTTCGCGCTGAACAATATCGATATAAAAATCGTGTTTAATGATATTCAAAAAATCTTAAATCTTTTAACTCGGACGCTGTCAAAATTAATTATGGACTCCAAGAGTATTAACTCCAATTTAATCGGAAGGCATTGAGTTTTAATGACATGGAGAAACACTTTTTTCATACTGTTATGAAAATATTTTCCATGTCGTATTATTATTTTTGCGTAGGAAATTTTATTTTATTTCTTATAATAATTATTGTAGCTGAAAAATAAAATTTATATTGCGTGTAAACTATCGGCCTCTACGATATATCGAGCTGTGAGATATCGATTCAAAAAATCTATTATCGCACCATGAAATATCCATATCATATCGAACATTCCTACAACAAAGTGTTTGATAAACTGTGGATGACACCGTGCGACAAAAACCAAAAATTTTTAAAACACACGAAAAAATATATATGTATATTCACAAAGCTAGGAGCCAAATATAGTACAACTGCGTTTTTATTTTTTCTCTCTGACGTCAGGATTTTTTTATAAAGGACTTTGAAATTTCTAGGATATGATTGAATAAAAAAATGATTTAAAAGGTTTGGTGCAGTGCAGAGTAAAAATATGGGTATCAATTAAAAGGAAAAATTTTGTGGAATTGAAAAAAAAAATTAATTTTTTGGTGCACAAGGAGGAATAAGTGTTGAAAATGTTCTTTTAAAACTTTATCCTTGAATATCCTTAGAAATTTCCAATATTTATTTTTGAAAAAAATATATGTCAAGACTAATATGTATTTCTCATTATAAGTTATAGATAGTTGCAATATACATAAATGAAGATACGAACTTAAAAAAATAATAAAACATGTTTTTCGATTCTTGCAACCAAGAACAAGCAGGAAGCGCCAATAAATCTATGTATGTGTTTAAAACTTAAAAAAAAAGGATATTGCATACTGGCTGAACGTCAAAAAAAAAAACTTAAAACCTACTATATTTGAAGCGCATTTTAAAAGTGAAAGCAATTCTTTTACAGAACGCGACATTTTTTTTCTGAATTCTGCATCTCAAAGGCTTTGAAATACCTCTCTTGTCATGCTCAAGATATTCGATTTTGTCCCTTTTTTCAAAATTGCACATTGTGTGGCGCTATGGTCGGTCGACATATTACATATTTATGAAAATCGTATTTATGACCAAATTCGAATTTAACTTACGTAATAAACAAAAAGCATTCGAAATGCGTTAAGCAATGGTTTCCATTAAATTTGAGCTCGGTTTATTTAATCTGAATGTATATTTTCAAAGGGCTGCATTTTCATATGAGTCAGTGTACATACATGACAACAAACAACTGTAATCAGCTGCACATTCAAATTATAATTAATGAAGTTCTCAGTAATCGCACTATCGTCACACGTCTGTTGTTCACAGAAAATTATCGAATTAGCAAAAACAAAATTTTATAAAAAATGGCATTTTTTCATTTGGATTACATTAAATTGACTATGAACTTCGGCGATCAAAAAAAGAGAACCATGTAACGCCTGTGTGGCCGCCGGTAATACTACGTTCCCATGACAAGTTATTCGCTCTCCCATCCGTAATTTGGATCTCTCATTCGTAATTGGCGCCCCAATTACCCTTCGAGTTACGTAATTCGCCATACAAAATTTTCAGAGCGAATCACCTCATTTGTAGATAATATAGACCCAAATAACCATGCGAACTACGAACAAATCGCTGCCGTCTCTAAGTTTAATCGGAAATTTATCGAACTCAGCTGTTAGAGCGAGAGCGAATAGAAAAAATCAAAACAAAGAAAGGGAACAGGGTCCCCGCTGGACACGAGACTGTACAGACAGGGTGTGAACGGCTTTCACAGCTAGTCTCTTTCCATCTATACAGACTCCCGTCTGTTAACATATGTCAAAAATATAGGTGCATCTGAGTTACTATTGATAGGGTTCAAGATGGACTACGCAGTAGGGCGAGTTGTCTATTCCGAAGTGCTTGGCACTGCTCAGGCCTAGCGATTGTAAAACCGCACCAATATATTGCAAGCTGAAGTTGCGCATGAGTATTTGTGAAGCCTATAGGATAACTACTAAGGAATAGCGTTATCAGAAAAATAAGAGCCATATGAAGGTTTTGAAGATATTCTTCCAAAACAAGAAATCTCTCTAAGGTATCCATTCTAAGTAGAGCTCTCTGGAATAAAGGGAACCCCTATTCTGAAATTATGTAATGGGGAGGTTTGGTATAAAGATGGATCCAAAATTGAATATGGAAAAATTGGGGCTGGTATAACTAGTTGGACCAAACTTATGGGCAGTTAACATTCTTCAAACATCCTTGGTACATCAGACAAATCTTGAAGTCCCTGATAAGAACATCAAAGCCAGTATATGATATTTTCCCAAACTAACACTCTTGAAAACGAGAACACAGTACGACTGGTCGTTAGAGCCACAAGGACGAGAAGGCAAAATACAGCGCTTCAATTAAATTCTATGGTCCGGAACCCTTTAGTGGGCTAGCCAAAGCGCACACTAGGAATGTCATAAGCAATATGAATCTTTCAGACCCGATCATCTTTCGCTTCTGTGAGCTGAACGAATAAATAAATGCGAGAATATATTTTCTGTGAATATGGTATGCTCACCAGACTCTTGGAATATGGGGAATAAAAAGCTCTCTGAAGTGCTAGGCTAATATACGGTGAAGAAACACACACAACAGACCACACCAGAGATCGCGGTGTATATAATTAGCGCTCTTAGCTATAGCATGCATCTATTGAAAACAAGTCTCAAGCTTCAAGTAACTAGTTAAAGAATGCCCTTCTCTGCTTGTTTGAATAAATCAGTTGCAGTGGTTCTGGTGCGTGTTCTGGCTTACCCTCTCAATACAAAGGCAAACAGAAATTTACGTGCGCTTTTTGAAAGAAATAAGGAAGTAGTAGTCAGGTATCCAGATTTGTGAGATAGAAAAATAAGCAGTGGATCTGCTAAGTAGGTCAAAAAATCAACAAGGACATTATTTACGGTGATTTTTTTCTTAAATTTGAAATCACAACGTTAAACCGACTGAGTTTCACGTGGCTTTATAAATCGAAATAATATAAATTTTATGCAGCTTATAAGGTTTTTTAATCTATTTCATTTTTAATGAATTTAGGTGAACAGTAGTCTAATTACATATCGATGGCTGAGTGGAAGATCGACCTATCTCGGCAGCCAGTTCGAAAACGCTCTATCTCAAAAAACTTTTCAAGAACGCCCTATTTTAGAATTCGTTTCAAAGACGCCCTATCTCAGCTGCCGATTCAAAAACGCCCTATATCAACATATTTTCAATACATTTTGAAGTGAGATAGGGCGTTTTTGAACCGAATTTTGAGGTAGGGTGTTTTTGAATAAAATTCTGAAATTGGGCGTTCTTGAAAAGTTTTTTGAGATAGAGCGTTTTCGAACTGGCAGCCGAGATAGGTCGATCTTCCACTCAGCCATCGATATATATATTAGGGTTATTTTTTTCGGCGACTATTTATTTTGCACTCCCACCTCAAAATTTTGTGGGAAATACCTAGAAAAAATTCGACCAAGGCGTGCAAAGATGTCCCGTTCAAAATACACGTAAACTTTTTCAAAAGTCTACAGCTCAGAGGCATTATATGGTATAATCTTCTGCAGAATTGAATGCTCTTCAAAAGTGTCCATTGCGGACTAACTCCCAACAGGCGAGGTAGTACGGGTCACTAAACCCAGTTTTTTCATGAAATTATTGTTTTTTTTTGTTGCCCCTATATCGTAAAAAACAAGAGCCACTGAAATAAGTAGTAAATTAATATAAAAATATTTACTATTATTAACACCATTGTTTTAAGCTTGCTCGACGCCTTTTCATAAATTTTAACATTTTTAAACTACTTGTAAACAGTGCTGTACCGGAGCACAGAAATATGTATGTCTGAGCGCAACTTGTGAACAGACCAAGCAAATCAACCAAGCTTAAAAAGTGCATTGTGCTAATAAAATTCTAAAAAAAGGCAAAATAAAAATAATTTACATTTTTATTGCGTGAGCGCGAATTCGCCTAGACAATACAAACCTTCAATGCGGTCTTTTAACCCAAAAACAAGCATAACACAAAAAAAAAATAAAATACACTAACAAAAAGAAATATAAACAAGTAAAGCATTGCAATTAACAGAAAACAAAACAACAAAGTATTCGTCAATAAAAAATTAATGAATTGACACAGCTGAACTTGTTTTTGGACAATTTTATAATTATATGCAAATAATAGCGGGCTTTAACCTCTATAAATAAAAATGAACAAAAAAAAATAGAAACCATAAAAAATAATAGTAGAATAGCTGTACCTGTTTTAAATTGCTCGGTTTGCTTAATTTGAAGACATTTCAAAAATTCTAAATTTTTTTCGCTTTTTTCCCTTATCTGCAAACATTTTTTCCAACAATAAATTCTTTCCTTGCTCCATTAAGCTCTATTGCATGCGCCACGAGTCATTTACGACTTTTAAAATATTTTAAAATGTTTTATTATGCAGTTGCATGTAAAGCGATAGATGCATGTGTTGAAGTTTTATGTACATATGTACATATGTATATGTATGTGTATGCCCATAGAAGGGAAAATAAATTAAATAGTCACCACTTAGTAAATGAGCAAAACTTGAAACTTTATTTAATTAAATTACTGAAACGTGCTAGAGAAATGTGTTTTGCAGTTTTTAGCGCAATATGTGTATGAATATCGTATGCACGTTAGACCGGGTCGGTGCACATATATACATAAGCACATAAGTATGTACATTTGTATATATTAGCCGTCATCGATTCGCCAACAGATAGCGAGTAGCGAAACGAACATGCAAAATTTTTCATTAAGCGACCGGAACTTAAGCATATCGAGCAGAGAAGTGGCGAATCGATGACGGCTATAATTGTTCCTATGCCTTATATTTTGCAAATACATATGTATGTATGTGTCCAAAATGGAGTCGGCTAGGGTCTTTGCCATAAAGAAGGTGATTTTTCTCATACGGAATAATAAGTCTCTATCAGGGAACGCCACTATAAATATTATTTGACAGCCAGGCAGCAGTGAAAACGTTAGACTCCAAGGTACTAAAGTCGAAAGTAGTTCGGTCTGCCTGTGGGTGGAAGAAAGAGTCATTCGTAATCGCCTTCCTAACTTAACCTAGTCAGCAAGTTTATACCCTAAGGTTATGATTTGTATTAGGTTGGTTTTATAGTTTCTTTGTTTATTATGTTTATTTATTAAATGAAAAAATAATAATAATAATAAACAACAACCACACCATCAAATCTAAATAGCAGCAGAATAGTTGCCTTTGATTGTAGTTGAGTTAACATATCAAAAAGTGGAAAAGGCAACAGCAGTTTACGTGGCGAATTTAGCTTTATAATTCGAAGTCGTTGGTTCATATCCCAGTGACCGCGATGAAGAAGTCTGATGTGGAGATATGGTGATCTCCGAAATAACAACTATAACTTCTACCATTTTTAAACTATTGTTGTTTTTCCACAATAATCTTTCATAAACAACGGCTTCAGGCTCAATAAAATTGTTGAATATAAAATGAATTTTTTTTTAAATTACAAAAATTATAATTCGACTTTTCAGAGCATAGACATAAAAATTCACTTAAATTTTTTTTTACCGATACCGGGGTTTTTGATGCTTCATAATTTGTTCATATTGCTAGCTGCGTAGCCACATTGTTGAAAGTTAAAGATTAGAATTATGATATTTCGAGACGGGAATTTCGTTTACATAATTAAGGTCGCACACATGCAAAAACTCCATATACTCATACAGGTATACATACTTCGTTGTCGAAGGGTTCCCCAAGCTGGAGGCTGGAAGAAAAATTTATCCATTGCATTTGTTTCCAACACCACAGTTTGTCATTAGGGGTATTCTCTGAGTCTTGCAAAGCCCTTGCGCGCTGCATAGTTTGCACGGATTGCACGGTCAAAACCGGTTTTCATATGGGACAGCTTTGTAAACCGTACAATCCGTCCACCGTGCAAGGGATTTGCAAGACTCAGAGAATACCCCTTTTGCCTTGCATTTCGTTCGCAGCATTGATTTTTTCTTTTAATATTCGCAGTGTGTTCCAAGCTAAATTTTTTTGTTTTTGCTTTTTATAAAAATACCGTCCAAGCTTTAAACAAAACCATATAAATTACAGTGTCAAACTTTCTAAAAAATTTAGGATAATTCAACAAATTTTCATCAAAATTGAAACTTTTTATACTGAATCTTTAGAACATACATACATGGGTATGCAGTTTTATAGACCATTTTAGTCCAATGAAGTGCAAGTTTAAAACGGCTAAAAAATCCCTTTGATTTTTAAGAATTTTTTTGGTGAGTATTTTTGCACTTTTTCCATATAGGTAAGCATGGTTTTTTTATGAAATAAAATGCGGGAGATCGTTAGCAACAAAGTTTCATGAAATCAACGCCAGTATTTGTAAATTGCACTTCTTTGTCTTTCTTTTAGTTTAAAAATGTTCTTTTTGATGCAGAAATGTTCCTATAGGTCTCGACATGCAAATATTTCACTAAATACATATCATTAAAGCAAGCAAAAATTGCGTATTTATTACCACCTGTTTGCCTTCGAAAAGTTAAATAATCATGCGCTCAGATTTCCTGTTAAAATTTAACAATATGTAGAACAGACTTACACTTGTCCATATTTGCTCAAGCGGTGGCAGCGTTAATCATTTAAAGAAAAGATTTTTTATTTTTTTTTTGTAGGTAATTAAAGTGATTGTTTTTGTTTAAATGCACAACATTCTCAGAAACAAAAAAGGAACATTCACTTGAAATGTTGTAATTAGTATTTATATTTAAATAATTATTGAGTTGATTAATAAATCAATTATTATTATGTTCATAACCGCATTAAGCTCGCTCAGCATATTTGCGCTGCCTTTCAAACTAGCTGTTTCGCAGCTGCTGCATACATATTAATCGCTATTTTAGGTACATATCTAATAGCAACTCATAAAAACATGTATGTACATATATAGCGATTAAGAGGAGAAAAAAAACGGGATAACTTCGCACTTCAACATTCTTACTGTACATACATATCTACATACATTAATGCGGGTGTAATTAAACGATAAGTAATTGCTAAAGTCATTAGTGCAAAGTACTAAAAAAAAAACGATCGCAATCGCAGCAACAGATAGGTAAAGAGTTATAACAAGTAATTTTTAGCAAAACAAAACCGACTTCAACTCTCATATAAAAAAAAAATATATATATCTCATGATCCACTGGTCGGATCTCAGCCAGATTAGTATGGGACCACCTCTGAGACACTACCTTTCCGAATTATCAAAATCGGTTGACGTGGTCCAAAGTTATGCGGTAACATACATAAAAAAAAAAATAAAAAAATTAAAAAATATTCCCACGAACTGATAACCTCCTCTTTTTTTGGAAGTCGGTTAATAAAGAAAAGCACTTGTCTTACCGACTAACTCAGACTAGCTCTCGAATCTCTCTGTATCTCCTACTTATTACAGCACCTTAATCAAGTAATTGCTGCATTTTACCTCGGCCCTTGCCGATGATGGGAATTATAAATAGAAATGAGGTGCTATAATGGAGCGCTACCCTATAGCTACGGTGACCATATTTATGAGAGCCGAATATGGGACAAAAATAATGTTGCAAATTTTTTCCACAACAGCTTACAGATTTTAAAGCCTTCTTCGAAGATGCTAGATGTATTAGCCCTGAAACAGTATCCTTTTAATAACATCACAAATTTGTGGGATAATTTTCTCGAGATTTATACCTCGTAAAATAAAAAAAAAAATAAAAATTCGTTATGTTTTAGTATAATAAAGGGCAATTTTAAGTCGCTAAGGCTTACCATTAATCTTTGGCTTTTTTTGTTGACGGTGTTATGCCTTTTGTTTATACAAAGTAAGTATGTTCGACCATTTTTTCGAAAGTGAAGCAAATGAGCAGCAATTTCCACACGCACTTTATTATACTGAATTTAATGCGTTACAAAACTGCAAACCAAATTTTTGTCTAAAGAAATTTTGGTGAAACATTGCATAATTAATTTTTGTAGTTTTTTGCACAAAGTTAGAAATTTGGTATTATATGGTTTTTGTTAGAAACAGAGCTTTACTTTCATAAAATAAATAATAAACATGAAATAAACTAAGGAAAAATAGTCAAAACTTGCTAAATTGTCGAGTCCAAATTTTTATTTTGGCCATTGTAAGTATTCCACGTTTCGAATCACAGGCATCCAAGATTAGAAAATAATAACTGTTTATGGAGAAAATTACGATCAAATACCAACATCACTTAAAACTCGTTCATAGGCATGCCATTTTAATGAGCTGTTAGGGTGTCGAAACACCGAATACGGGACAAATGCAGGACATTAAACGAAAGTACAGAACATTTGGCTCTCCGTACAAAATAAATAAATTACCAGGACAATGGGTCAAAAAAGAAGACTGTCCCATAAAATACAGGACGGATGGTCGTACCTATATAACCCATAGTCTTCATATGAAATCTGAAAAACGTCTATATGCAATCTAATCTCATTTCTGTCAGGCTGTGTACAAAAAAAAGGTGTCTCGCTCGGTCACATTCTAGAGCTGTTTAGATCGCGAGAAAGTCTTTCAGCTTTACAGATTTCAGAAACTATATTTTTCTGAATACTACCAAATTTAATTTTAAAAACGAAGTGCATTGTAACCGAATGAGCGTTTTAACTTCGAAAAGGATGGGTAACTCCGGTTGGTATCACAACGGCCACACATTGGTCTACATACATACACTGGCGGCAGAAATAATAGACTCGCCCTATTTTGACCAGCTAGCCTAGCTAGCTAAACAACAAACACCGTATAAACACCCTTTAAAACTTTGTACAAAAATTCAACAAATTTCCGCCAAAGTCTCAAACCTTTTATTCAGAATTTTTAGAAAAATTGTTTAAAAGTTGAATAAAAAGTTTGAAATTTTTGTGGAAAATTTGTTGAATTTTTGTAATTATTGCACAGAGTTTGAAGAGGAAATTTCTATGGTGTTTGTTGGATAACTAGCTAGGTTTTTGTAAAAAAAAACATTAAACACTAAATAAACGAAAGACTGTTCGAAATAAGGCGAATATATTATTAAATTTTTATGAAATTTTTTTGAATTTTTGTGAACTTTATGTAAAGTATGAAATTTTGATAAACATATATTGTATATATTATATATTAATGCAAAAAATGTTTCATTCAAATAATTGTGAATATTACTTATATTAGAGCAAGGTACACTTTCATTTGTCGCCTAGTGTATGAATGGAGAGTTAATCTTTCCATCTTAAATTATATACATACCTGAGTTATTTTTTCGAAATGGAAAGCATCTGATAAAAGCCATTCAAAACCAAAAATTTTGAATTAAGATTTTGACAAACACCGTTTTGAAATACAAAGATACTACCATAGATAGACCAGGACCCGAATGATTAATCGATTCGAATCGAATGACATAACGTTACAGCTTTTTTTTTCTAATCTCAAAATTCAAGAAAAATCAATTCGTAATTCTGTCAAATACATCGTGGACGCCATTTTTTTATTTACAGAGCTGTAAAAATGCAGATGTGTTTACTTTTTGTTCACTCAACTTTCAATTTGTTTTGAAACCAGAAAAAAGCTGATGGTTTGAAACTTTATCAGATTTTACCAATAAAAATTCAACACCCCCTTTACTCACGTTTTTAATATTTTTGAGTTAAGATGTTCTTACAGCAAACGAGTGATATTAGCTATTTTCTTCACTACATAACTGTCTACCAAATTGCGAGATAAGAACCTTATTACTTACCCGTGCGTTCCCGTTAGTAGATTTTCGTGGACTTGTGACAAGTTAACTTATCTTACTCGCACTTTAACATATCCAGTTTTTGTTTAACCAATCATAATCTGTTATGGAAAAATTTAAGATTTTTATTACAAATAGCTTCATTGCTTGAAATATTGTGTTTACCAGGTACACACACCGGTGATAGTTTGACTCGAGTTTGTTTGTAAAAACTTCGCCGGTTTATCGCTCATTTGACGTATTTATTTTAATTCTATCAAAATTGTTATACATATGCAAAACCACTAATGTTATATGATACAAAAACCAAAAAAAAATCACATAGATAAGTGAATTCGATATGCATTTAAATACAAAAATATTAATTAAATTAAATATGCATTGCTCTTCACGATCTTTCCAATTGATACTCTGCGGTGAAAGTACATATAATTTTGAACACATAGCACATAACGTTTTAAATACATATATATGTATGTAAGTATGTATGTATGTAGAGATGTATGTACAGTGATTCAAACAAGTGTTCACATGTTGGTTTTTTAATTCGCAATGTTTACAAATTACATTTTTTTTGTCATTTTTTGTAAAAATATTGCTCATGCTTTAACCAAAACCATATAAAACAAAGGTTCAAACTTTATATACAATTTAGAAAAATTTAAATATTTTTTTATCAAAATTTCAAATTTTTAATCAAATTTTTTTACTGACTTCAACAGCATATGAGTTTGTCGGAATATTTTTTTCATGCATGTTAACCGATTTCTATAATTCTTTTTTTTTAAAGGGAAGGTGGCCCCATACTAATTTGGCATAAAGCCGATCATTGGATGATAAAGCATAAACAGACGGCAGCGTTGATCCGGATCAACTCGGGAATTAAATGCAGTCGATCCGGATTAAGTCCGAGTTAATCCAGCACAGGAAAATGACACACTTAAACCACTGTGAACCCATTTTGATGCCATATTAGAGACTCCTTGCGTCCCTTATCAACCTTTGAAGTAAAACCAATGTGTAGCCCTAATAAAGCTCACAAAATTAGAGGTAATAGCTGAATCGAGTTCATCTAAATATTCAAAAGAATAGTGGAGAAACGAGCGCCCATAAGCTCTCGCGAATGCAAGACAGTGGCATAAGTAATGCTCTACGCTTTCGATTTGATCCTCATCACAGCAGCTATGGCAGTAGTCGTTTGACTGAATACCCATCCTGCTAGCATGGGTTCCCATCAGGCTATGCCCGGTGAGAATCCCAATTAAATGCCGGAGTGGTGGTCACTCCAAGCGGAGTAGAGGCCTAGTGCAATGCATTCACAACCTAGGACAAATATGCCTTGCTGTCATGCAAGTGGGTTCCGCAGACCATCTTGTAGTTAGTTGCTCTTTCGATATAATATTCCCCAGCCAGAGTTTGCAGGACGGTAGCCGAATGCCCGCATCTCCAGCAGTACTGGAGGCCTACTCTGTATTAAGATTCGAAACTCAATGCGATTCGAAAGGCGAGACGGACTAATAAAAATTCATAGTGTCAAGTATTCGAATGCGAATGATTTGATATTCGAATCGCAACTTAGAGTGGACCCCCCGATTGCTGAGAGTAAGGTGCCTTTCCTTGTCAGTTCATAGGAAACACAGTTGCCCGGTACACATCGATGGCCTGGCACCCATACGACGTGAGTGACGTATCTCCTTGCCAGCTCATTAAGAGTACGTATACATTACATCACATCCTGCAATGCTTATTTTTCAGAATTTAGTGCTTCGGTAGCAGCCTGGCCATCAGAAAATACATATAGCCACTGCATGCGAATTAATAGAAGAATCGATCAGCCGTCTTGCAGTTTCGTAGATTGCTGTAATTTCAGCTTGAAAAAATGCTGCAGAGATCTGGCCGACGAAAACTGAAGATAAGTGAGAGGTTCTTGCGAGTATACTGCCCTTCCTACCTTCAGATTAAACTTCGAGCCATCAATTTAGATGGCTGCTGAGTCGGAGTAAGAGATCAGGACTGAATCCTCCTCCCATACACATTTGCGGGCATCTTTGTTTGGAAATGATTCCTCAGCCCAGTAAGCGGTATTGTATAGTTCAGGCACCTGAAGATTGTTGGAAGATCTTCTAGAATTTACGAGTGTCCGAATCTCGTATCATTCCAGTTGATCAGCGCGTTTAGTCTAATAGCATAACAACTTGCCTTTAGTTTACTGTATAGAAGGTCCCCAGGTAGAAAATGAAGCAAGGGCTCAACGGATTTAGTCGGCGTATATCTATATATGACCCATTGATTAATATTCTTGACAAATCCCTCAACAACATTAACTTGATTAACCGTGAAAATCGATTATCGGGGGGAATGATACCGTTCCCGACCATCCTAAATTTAGGGCTTTCGTTCATAAATCGATCCACTTCGGTCCGCCACTGATATATCTAATATACATACATATGTATATTTACATATGCACATACATACAAACGCGCTTATAAAATCTTTTATAACACAATACGCCTGCTAACTACTACAGTGTACTTAGATATCGCATATTGACAGATTAGTTTCTTTTTGTTATTGCATAAGTTGTTGGCTTATTCATATTTATGTAAGTAAATGAACTCAAGGTGGGCGAGAAAATGCAATAAAATAAACAAGTAATTTTTAAGCAAAAAACAAAACCGACTCGCATACAAATTTAAGATTATCGTTAATCTCTTCATGATCCAATGATCGGATTTAAACCAAATTAGAATGGGACAACCGGTGAGGTAACATCTTTCATTTAAAAAAAATAATAATAATAGAAATCGGTTAACTAAGTCTAAAGTTATGTGGTAACATACATAAAAAAATAATTAAAAAAATATTTCGACGAACTGATAACCTTCTCCTTTTTATGAAGTCGGTTAAAAGGTACAAAAAATGTGCGTTGTAAAAAGCAAAAAAACATTTCAACTGTCATTTTGTAACTCACTCCATACAATGCACTTAATTTAATAGCAGATGCTTTTATTTAACTGACAACCGTTTTCATTATGATCATGACGGAGAGACGAAGAATACAACAAGGAAAAAATTGCAAAAAACGTAATATCACCAGACTTAATTATTTGCTTGGAATTTTATTTTTTTTTTAAATTGTATATTTTCATATTTTGTTTTACTTCGATTTAAAAAAGAAGTAGTTTGCGATTTTTCTTATTTTATTTTTATTTTTATTTTTACTTTTATTTTTATTTTCATTTTTGTTTGCTTTAGTGAATGTACAAAAATGTCATATCCAAAATTGGTGTGACAAATTAAAATATTCCATTATTTTTGGACTTTTGTCTCGCCTAATGTGGTGAGCACCTGTCAGACACATTTATGTCAATTTATACATATGTATGTATGCTTCGGAGCTTCTCTTATGGAATCCGGTAAATTATAAATGTAAGCAATTGTGCAAATATGTAATTAACATTTACAATTCAATCATTGAATCAATAAAAAGTAATGGCTTTATAATACTTCTGATTTAATGAGATTTTATATCATATCGCATGTTCTATAATACAGAGAATTATTTGAAAATTTGATTTTTTTTTGGGAAAACGCAATCCAAGTTTAATCAATTCATACAGTTGGTATACAAAAATATTCGCAACTTTTGAAAAGTTTAGTTATTTGGTAGGCTGAACGTATTCTCCTTATCGAGGTTATTAATTTTATGTGCGTATGTATAAGTGTCCATATGGAATGTATTTCTTTGCACGTACAATTAATTTAAAAAAAAAGATTATTCTTCTATTAATGCCGAAAAATTTATATTCTTTTAATAAGCGTCAAAAATGTATTTTTATATTACAATCATTCATTATCTTGAAACATAACTCGCAATAACCTAATATCCTGTTTGAGGTCAAGTTCAATAATTTCCTATGGTGAATAAATAAGTATTCAGCTTGTACTTCAAAGCACGCAAATAAATCACTTGTTTTCTACTTTTTGGTATATTTAAAAGTCCGTGGTCCGCGGAAAGCGAGATAAGAACTGTCTCTTGATTTATGCCCTATTTACATACATGTGTACATACATATTTACACATATATACATGCACATCTTATGTACATACAAATAAAAATCATGTTCAATCTAAAAAACTTCAAAAGCACTTTAAAAAAGTATTTATGTATAGATATACATATGTACATGTAGCAAAAAAAGTTAATTACCTATAGACTTTCTAAAAATTTATTCCGCAGCATTGACCTACTTTATAAGTTAATAAAAACAAAAACAAACCAAATTTTCAAGATTCATTCTCTGTACGCGCAGAAATCTTAATTCGGAATTTCGTAGAAAAACTTGGATTCAAGTGCATGTTTTATCATGTTTTTTTTTTTTTTTTATAAATAGGTTTGTCGCAGAAACCGACTCGAAATGGATTTTTTTCGGAAATGAAAATTCATTTGGTGTTGCGAGATTCTATCGGATTTTGAGTTTTCGAACTTCAACCAAACCTAACTACTAAACGTGATAGTTTGTACCAATTGCTGATTTCGGCGTGAAGTTGCACGTTTTTATTGGCTAAAATGCACGATTTTTGGAACTTTAAAGTTAAAATCGACAATACAAAGTCTTTAAAATAAAATTTCAGAAAACTGCTTGAGTCTTACCATTTTTTTTTTTTATATTTCTCGCATTGCATGCCGAGCACAAATTTATTTTGAGTTTAGTATTTTTCTGCAAAAAGCAAACAAGTAAAATTGGTATTTATTTTTTTGATGTTCTTGCAACAACGAAAAATTTTTTCAGAGTTTTTTGTGTGGCCTTACTAGTCGTTTTTAATTACGGAGGCGCGAGCTTTCACAGCAATCCTCAGGAACTGCCCGATTTTGCATAAGCTCGAAAAAGTATATGTAGAACAAGTAAACCGCATTATCAATGAGATTAGAATGGCACTTGAACAGAGAGAATATCATTGCGCAATAAACAATATCAGAATTCCCTAAAAAATTTACTATTTAAGCGATTCAATAAATAATTATATATGTACATCGGGGTGTAACGCCAAAAAATATCGGATTTTTCACCAGTATAAGATTTTTTTTTTCGTATTGAGAGTGATGGCGCCCTAATGTACATAATAAAAAAAATATTTGGTATTTTTCTCCAAAGTCTAGAAGCAAAACGCATAATCTTGTCTCTCAAATGGCCAGAAATTATTGATAACAACTTTTAGATTATGTATTTTTGTATTTTTTTGGATTTAATTATTAAAAAAAAAAAAAATTATTTGACTGAGGCAAATTACTTCCTCCGTTCTAGTAAAAAAAAAATGCTTGTTACTACTGACCCAAAAATTAATCTGCGCATTAAAACTGGTCGGAAAACCTTGAAAGTTACCTCAATAGATCACATACCAGCGTATACGAACATACATTCATATGCATGCATAATTCTTTTGAATTCTCGTCTGCACATGCATACATATGTATGTATGTATATTTCAATAGACCTAATCAAGTAAAAAAATTTTAATAATTTATTATGTTAAAACCAACTAACCCCAAACATGCAAGCCAGAAATTAACTCCGAACATATGTATGCAAATGAATTAGCTAATTAAAAAATTACAAAAAAAAATAATTCAGACTTTATGGCTATTTTTGGATTAATTCGGTTTTAACAAACTTCATTCTAATTCATAACGCACGTCATTTTAACACATAATCATCGTAATTTAATATGCGAGACAGCGACTGTAATATATTTCTTTTTGTTATTCTTTTTTTTGTTTATTTACATAACAGTGTTAAGTGGTTTTTTCTTTTTTTTTATTAAAAATTAAAAAAAAAACTGCATGCATGTACATATGTATGAACACCGATACGCATGCGTCCAAATAAGAATGCACACTCTAAAATCCACATACGAACGTGATTTGCTTACGGAAATTGTGGCTTAGGAAGACAATTATTCTAACTAAAAAAAAAAAAAAAAATGACTGGCGCTTAAAATAATTGATTGCGATTTGCAATTGGTATGACATGCGAAGGAAAGGGGCTTATGCTCATGTTTATATGTAGTTCCTAGTTGATTATTTATGTTTGTATATATGAACGTACATACGTACGGTGGCGAAAACGTCAAAAGAGAAAACAATTTTATCAAGTTGTGGCTAATTTTCTTTGTTTGAAAAATGTTTATTATTTTTTATAAAACTATAACTTACTATCTAAAAAAAAACATGTAAATAAAAATTTTAAACTTTGTAACGGGTGATTTTTTTGAGGTTAGGATTTTCATGCATTAGTATTTGACAGATCACGTGGGATTTCAGACATGGTGTCAAAGAGAAAGATGCTCAGTATGCTTTGACATTTCATCATGAATAGACTTACTAACGAGCAACGCTTGCAAATCATTGAATTTTATTACCAAAATCAGTGTTCGGTTCGCTACATGCCACACAGCTCGCGATTCTATGGCCATTTTGAGGGAAAACTTCGGAGAACAATTCATCTCAAGAAATGGACCGGTAAGTTGGCCACAAAGATCATGCGATTTGACGCCTTTAGACTATTTTTTGTGGGGCTACGTCAAGTCTAAAGTCTACAGAAATAAGCCAGCAACTATTCCAGCTTTGGAAGACAACATTTCCGAAGAAATTCGGGCTATTCCGGCCGAAATGCTCGAAAAAGTTGCCCAAAATTGGACTTTCCGAATGGACCACCTAAGACGCAGCCGCGGTCAACATTTAAATGAAATTATCTTCAAAAAGTAAATGTCATGGACCAATCTAACGTTTCAAATAAAGAACCGATGAGATTTTGCAAATTTTATGCGTTTTTTTTAAAAAAAAAGGTATCAAGCTCTTAAAAAATCACCCGTTAGAACATTAATAAAAATTCGACGAATTTAGATATAGAATTCTTAAAAATATTCTGAGTTCGCAGTTTTGTAGCAAATTCAATTTTAGTATAACAAAGTGCAAGTTTGAAGTAGTTATGACTTACCGTTGAGTTTTGGCAATTTTTCGCTGGCGCATTGTCTTCCAATATCTTCCACAAAAAATTGCAAAAATCAACGGTAAGTTCTAGCTACTTCAAACTTTTAATGAGCTACAAAATGAGATATACATTCATGAAAAAATAATAAATGGTAAATAAACGAAAGGGAAATAGCCAAAGAATACCAAAATGTTTTTTCCCTATTTATATATTCGCCACTGTACATACATACTAAATATGTAGCACTATGGGCAAAAAGTCAAAATTTTCAAGTTTTTTTTCTGGTAAAATTATGTATGCCCCTATAATAAGTGCTATCAGTCCACCTATTTCATGGGTTTTTTGTTAGTAATTTTTGAACTATTGCTACATGTGTATGTATGAACAGTGACTCAAACAAATGATCACGTGCTAATTTTTTTTTTTAAATATTCGTAATGTTCGTCGAGCTAGATTTTTTAGGTTCTTTTTCCATAAAAAAAAATTTAGGAAAACAAAAAGAACAAAGTTTCAACCGGCTTAAAAATCGCGTTGATTTTTTTTTTAATTTTTATTGGAGGCTAATTTTTTTTTTTTTTTTTTTTTTAAATAAGAACTCCAATTAACAAAAACTGGCGTTTTATTTCACGAGAAGTGCATGCTTACATGTATAAAGTGTAAAAATCCGTCACGAAAAAAGTCTCAAAAATCAACGAAATTTTTTAGCCGTTTGTAAATTGGACTTCATTCAAAAATATTCAAAAGATTCAGATTAAAGATTTGAAATTTTGATGGAAATTCGTTGAATTTTTCTAAATTTTGCCTAAAGTTTGAAACTGTGAGTTATATGATTTTGGTTAAACCTTGGACGGTATTTTTATAGAAAAACACCAAAAAAAAAATTTGCTTTGGAAAACATCATAAATAAAAAAAAAACAACACGTGTTCATTTTTTGAGTCTGCGTGATTTAAAATCCCTTTTAGTTTTAAAGCTGTTATTAAATAAAATGTAAAATCCACTTTTTTTTTATTTTAGGCCGCCAGATTTGATTTGATTTGTTTTTTGAAATTTTAAAATTACAATTTCAAAGGCGAAAAAATTCTAATTTTTACTTTTGGCTAGGAAACTAAGTCTCTTGGCCCAGTGGGCGTATGTAGTAGGTACTGTAACTGCTCAGGTACAATATATGTATTCAATCGACATCCAGCCCAAATACGCGTAAGTAGTTTAAAATATGTTCAAAGTGGTTTATGTATGCTTTCAGCAATAGTTTTCGTGTGGCATCGCATGAATGTATGCTAAATATGTAGCCGACGTTTTTAGATTCCGCCAAAAGTGATTGAACTTTAGTACGTATGCACATTTGTCTCATACATATTTGCGCAGTATATGTATGTATGTATATGTACCACGTGCAATCGTCAATGTCAACTACATACATACCACTACTATCTCTTATGACACATTCACTTATTGTATTTATGCATTGTTCTATTTCCTGTGTCATTTAATATACAATTTAGTTTTAGACAATCCACTATAATTTTTTAAATGCTTTCGGAAGCGTTCTACGTTGTGTCATAATGTGATGTACATTTATAATGGAAATAAATTAAATTGTTCACACGCTTATGTGATATTTTTTTTTTTTGACCCAAGCCTGCCATCAAAATAGATTTCCTTCTCGTTAGTTTTATTTTTATTCTACATATTCGGACTTTTTTAATACATACATTGCAAGTTTTTACACTTTACAGCTTTTTATTGCAATGGATTACAGCCAATTTCACGAAAACAATTTAAGTGAAAAAATGATTTTAATTTTTTGAATTTTATATGGAAATCGCAGGAAAATAAAAAATCTTTTCCATTTAAATTGCTGGTTAAACCGGCAGTTAGTGATTTATTTCTAAAAATAAGAGGGGGAATGAATAGTTTTATACATGAAAAGTTGTGAAAAACTCGCTTTTCGCTTACTAAAACTAAACTTTTTTGTGAGTAAGATTTTTATAACGCTCATATCCTCTCCATGTCAGCTTTCAAACTATGGGGTTAGTAATCTTTTGAGAACCTATAGGTATATGCACATTAGGCTGCATCACTCTCCCTATGAAAAACGCGGTAGATACTGACTTTCCATCGGAATTATAAAATTTATTATATTTTAGGGCTTCCGCCAAAATATTTCGAAAAAAATATTAATATTTACTTGAGCTGAAAACACTCTCAAAAATCTAGTTTTTTATAAATAAAATTAATTTTTAGAAATATTTTTTTCTAAAAAAACACCTCAGATGGTAGAAGAGTTTAAGCTTAAAAGGTCTTCATAAGAATGTTTAAAATTTGTATCAACGGAATCAAAACAATCAAATTTTCGGAGGCATTTTAAAATAGGTCTAGCTCACGTAAATCTTAATATTTTACCTAAATATTTTAGGGTAAGTTCTAAATTTTATAATTCCGGTGGAAAATCCGCAACTTTTTTTTGGTGATGCACCCTAACGTTAATACATAAGAGCCCGTTTGCATTTTAAATTGTCATACTTTGGTCACATTCGCTTTGCTATTTTACAGATCGAAGTACTGTTTTAAATTGCTTCAGCCTTTTGTCTGAATTGTTGGTGAACTTCCATTTTGATTGGTCTCTTGCCAATTCGTCAGCTTTTTCGTTACCGTAAATGTTCTCATAACCAGGAATCCGAACCGAGCGCAAGTTCACCACTTCGGTCGCTCGACTCAACCACGTCCACTTGGGTTCCCTGACTCTTGGAGTTGTGGTCGGTGATTGGCTGTCTAAAAGATGAGTGCACCTTTTACCCTGGGTCGTTCCGTCATCAGGCTAAGAGGCTCGGGTTGCTCTTTCAATTTTTGATTTGGGTGCCAGAAGACAGTGGCAGCGCAGAAAATCGCAAAGCTGTTGAGTTATCTGGTACCGTTGAGATCATCTCCGCGGTCAGGGAGAGCATAGGAGTTACGGACTATGCTTGGACAGAAGGGCTTAAAACTAGTCGGCTAAGCGAATGCTGAGAGAAAAGCACGATATGGAAAGTTGCAATCCATGTCCGTGGCTGGAATCGACAATTTTTGATTTGGATGAATTAAACATTTTTTTCGAAAGTTATGCAAAATTCTATTTAGGGCTGTGCTGGAAAAATATAAAAAATCTAAAGATACAAAAAACCACAGAATTTTCAAGTTTAAAAAATCGTAAAGCAAAAACTTTAAAAAAATAATGGCTAAATTTTTTTTGCAAACTCTAAATAATTCAATTTAAATTTATTTCAAATTTAAAGTTTAAAATTTTTTTTTTTAATGTTAAAAAGTTCATATCTTAGATACAAACAACACCTTGAAAATTTCAGGATCGTATAAGATCAGTTAGAATTTATGTAAAAAAAGAAAATTCCCAAAAATGTATAATCAGGATTATGATTAATCAAGAAATTAATTAACCGATTAATGGCACATCCCTAATTTATAAGGTTTTGCTATTTCGATTTTCCAAATTTTAAAATTCTGCTTTTTTCGATTATGAAATTTTGAACTTTCGAAAAAATGTTTTTTTTCTTTGGCAGAACTTTGTTATATGATGCAAGAAAAGTTCATCCAAATCAAAAATGGTCGGTTTGACATTGATTGACCCATGTACAGGCCTTAGTCGAGAGAATGTGGTCTCCTCTTAAGCTATCACAGCGGAAAACGGTCAAATATAATCAAAAGAAAGAAGACTGTTTGATGTACATAAATATGTACATACTTATGTCCAAGTTCACTCACTACCTTCTTAATCTTACCATTGAAAACGCTTTCGATTACGAGTAATCGACATATGCATGCGTCATTGGATATGTTTAACCCCTTCCTCTTTACAACAGATATTTCATGGGCACCAGGTTGCACTTCATTTCGAATTTTAGTAAATGTTAATGTATATTCAACATACGTACATATGTATGTATGTTTGCAGATAACATATCCAAAATTTATTTTAGAGACAAGATTTTTTTAGACAAAGCACTGACGACTAAAAGAGCTTATCTGCCACTCGAAAGATAGCGAATATTGAAGTCGACCGCCCACCCCCTCCTGAGACTAGACACGTAATAAGTATGTATGTACGTACATACGTGAAATTACGTGCATATAAATGTGTTAATTGTTATTAAATATTACGTACGTACATAAGGGTGCATCACTCTCTATACGAAAAAAAAAAATCGGTACTGCTTTTCCATCGGAATTATAGAATTTATTATATTTTAAGACTTACACCAAAATATTTCGGCAAAATATTAAGATTTGAAAATACCTTCAAAAATAAATAAATAAAATTAGTTTTAAAATATTTTTCCCCCAAAAATTCACCTCAGGTGATAGAAGGGTTAAAGCTTAAAAGGTCTGCTTAAAAATGTTTAAAAAATTGTATCAACGGAATCAAAATAATCTGATTTTTGTAGCTATTTTCAAATTGGTCTAGCTCACGTCGATTTTAATAATTTTTCGAAATATTCTGGGGGAAGTCTTATGGCCTTATGCGTAAAAAATAAAATAGGTTTAAAGAGCTTTGTAAAGTGACATTTTCATAAAAATTTTCGATTTATAAAGCAGTTAAAGTCGTCTTTATTTTTTATGAATTTGGGTCTTAAAATATAATAAATTGTATAACTGTGTTTGAAAAGCAGCCAATTTTTTTGGTGAGGCACCCTAATGTACATATTTATGCAAATGGAGTTGTTAGCCCACTAACATATGTATCTACAATTCAAATATATGTATGTACTCGTATGTATGTATATTCAATCAAGTTCTATCGCAATTATAGCGCCAACAATTCTAATAGCTATTTATTTTAGTTCATAAGTACTAACTGACAGCTGTCAGATATACATACTTGTACTTGTAGATATATTTGAGTGCTTATTTGTATCGAGCAGAAATTGCTTGCTATTTTAATAGCGTGAGGGCCTTCACTTTTGTGTTTAATTTATGTTGTGGCACAATTATTACTACAAATGCACATATTTTTTGTTAGGATTTTTTTTGCTAAAGGTCTGTATGCAGCTATCAAGTAAAGCAAAAACTCCATATAAAATGACGTACAAGAAATGGCTAAGAAATTTTCTTGAATCAAATTTCCTTAAGGCAGTACGCAGTTCTTAAGAAATTTACTACGCTTTCTACTACGGTTTTCTAAAGTTATTTGTGAAAAAAGAGCATAAGGCAACCCAGGTTTGCAACAGAAATATATGCCCGTTCCATTATTTCTTGAGGAAAGAGTGAGGCAACAGGCTGTGAAGTATCAAAAAAATGTCAAAATTCCTTGGACACACACGCGAAATAATGGCAATTTTTTCTTGACCGTTTTCTTGAGTGCTGCATACAGGGCTTAATGCTTTAACCTGCATTTTTTCTGGTCTTTTCTATACTTAGTCAACCAATGTAGTATGCATGAACTCTAATAATCAGCTCAAAATCGAATTATCGAGCTTAACCGTTTACTTTAACTTGAAAAAGTGTAGGTACGTCAGCATCTTCCATCACAAGCACCGCATTACTTTGATTATTTAGTTGTGCAAATTCGCAATTCGTCACATATATACGTAACCTATTAGCATATGTATGTATGTATGATATACATATGTACATCGTAAATATGTATGTTTCGGCACAAAATTGTTGACGGGCGCTGGCAATCAAATTTTGGAAGCACTTATCAATCGATGCAATCAGTAAACAGCTTAGCAACAATAAATTAATAAAATCCATTATTATTTTAACAACGTCATAAATGTGGCAATTAACTAAACCTGTTTCTAATTCAGCAGATATTTATGACTTACATTGGCCAATGGTTTTTTTTTTTTTCAAAGTATTCTTATCAGGAAAGAAAGAATGGTGGGTCCAATCAACTAAGATATGTACATATGTTTGTATGTATGTATGTTGTTAGTTGCAGATGTATTTGGGTTGTATTTACTGCTGTTGAAAACTTGATTACATTGCATAAGTACTCGTATGTATTTATATTGCTTATAGACATTTCAGGTGCCAAAAGCAGGGGCCGCAAATAATGACTGCTTTTTTATAATACAACTCATAAAATAATACTGTGCATAGGGAAGAATCCAACTCCTTGTTACTCGGACCACCTTCAGCGGCAATGATTTTTAGTTTTTATTTTTTACATATTTAAAAAAAATCGAGTTGAATCGTTACTTTTAGGGTTCTATTTATTGCTTGGAAATTAATGGTAATGGAAATGGTTATGGTAATGGTAATGGTAATGGTAGAGGTAAAGGTAATGGTAGAGGTAATGGTAATGGTGAAGGTAATGTTAAACGTAATTGAATATGTAATACACTTATCGTTGTCGTGTTTACCTTCGTATTCAACTTCGTATTCGTGTTCGTATTCGCTTTCTCATATACTGGTGGAAGAAATAATTTACTCGCCTTTTTTATCCAGTTATAGCTGTATATCTTTGGCTTATTTAATGTTTACCGGCTCTATTCCGTATCAGTAACAAATTCTTGTCACAGTTTTTATTACGAAAAAATATATGAAAAATTTTAAATTTTTCAGTAAAAAAATTTTTGCCACCGACACGGAATTGGGCTATAATAATGATAATTGTGTTTGGCCGAGCTTCTTCCAAATTATAAAAATTCAACAAGTTTTGGAAAAAAAAAAATTAAAAAATCAACGGTATTTTGCAGCACTTAATTATACAAAATGAAAGCGGCCATAAAACTGCATACTAAAAAATTTTTAGTAAAAAAGTTTTCATTTTGATGAAAATTTGTTGAATTTTTATAATTTCTACACCAAGTTTGAAATTAGGATTTATGGGATGTTTGTTGCATAACTATCAGAACTTATTAAACATTAAATAAACCGAAGAAATATAGACAAAACTGGTCAAAATAAGGCGAGTGTAATATTTCTGCCACCAGTGTATGTCTTCGTCGTCTTATTCGTAGTATGTATTTAACCTCGTCTTCAGCTTCTTAACCGTCCTCTTTTTCTTTTTCGTAATCGCTTGCGTTTTTGTATTCGTCTCGCTTTTCCTTTTGGTCTTCGTTTGCGTATTCATGATTGCCCTCGTATTCGTCTTCGGCATCGCCGTCATAATCGTCTTTGTCTTAGGTTTAGACGAACAGACCCGAGACTTTTGCATAGATGATGCCGGTCAAATATGATAAATCATTGGGTGCTTTCGAGATATCTAAGGGCCCGTTCGCAAGAGCGACAGGTATAGGAAAAGATGGTATGACGAACTGTATGAGCTTTTTAACGACAAGGACATAGTTAAGCGCTGGCTTGGACGTGTTGTACGCATGGGTGACGATGTTTCGGTGAAAAAATCCTTCGACTCCGCACCCATGGGTGGACAACGAAAGCAAGGGCGCCCACGAACAAAATGGAAGGACCAAGTGCAGAAGGACCTGCTGCACTCGGGATGAGAAACTGGCGCCAATTCCCACAGGATAGAGGCAATTGGAGAAGCTCTTTAGTCCTGGCCCAAACCGACAAACGGTTATACTGCCAAATACGAAGAAGAAGTAAACAGATCTGAAGCCTACATCCTTGAAAGGCTTTAGGCTCAGGGCACCGAGTCACACTAATGTTCATTTGTAAGCATTTTTACAAATGAGAATTTTGTATGCACATAACTACAAGTGAATAAACATTCTATATAAAATATAGGTACATTTTTATGTATGTACATATATTTGTATATACATACATATGTAAAAGCGTACATATGGAAATAAGATTTATACTAGTAATAACACAAAATTAAAATAATTATATACGAGTAAAATAAAAGAAATAACAAAAGTTAGAGAATCAAAACGTGAATTAGCCTAAGAACGTTGCATTATAGAAATTATTTATTATATGTATTTCATATTCAAGGTTAACAACCCAAATTGATTAAACCAGATTTTTGAGCAGACGGTAAAGGCCGAGTTAGACGGCTGTGCATTTACACATACATATGTATGTTTGTATGTGTTATCAAAAGATTAAAATAAAAAGCTGTATAAATTTGTACAAATATAGCAAACGTGTGATCCGGGCTTAACACAAAAATTTAGTAACGATACGATAGGTAACAAGTAATTTTTATGCAAAAAACAAAACCGACTTCAAATCTCATATAAAAATTTAGAAGTACCGTTAATTTTTTCATGATCCTAAGAAAATGCACCAACTATTAGATTAGGTAGCTGACATATTTTCTAGTTCACCAGGCATTGCAAATTTCACGTTTCGGTGACGTCTTTTCATTTTTTTAATTTTCAGTTTTTTCTCTTTTCTATACCAATTAAATATTCAATTCGATACAATGCGCTTCACATGTATATATTTGTATGCTATTAGCGGTAAAAATTTTATTTTTAATAACTTCTCATTTAATTTATTTATGAATGCATTTTAAAGCAAACAAAAAAAATCATAAACAGCAACTTCAAAAGCCGGTTTTGCGACACTGGCTTCACATCTGCTTCAATACTTACATACCTACACATGTATATTTACATATTTACATACATATGTATACATGTATGTTTTCATAAATATTTATATTTTACTGCCTATATTGTAATTTAGTATTTAGCGTTAAGTTTAGTTTGACGCTCGCATAATTAATTAATTAAAGGGAAAGGAAACACAAAAGCAGAATACTCGCTTCATAAAAAAATATTCAAAGCTTGGATTATGCAACATTGTGACACAATTTAATTTAATTTTAAATATACTTTGTTTTTTTTTTTAATTTTTTAATTTTTTGATATATTTAATTTTCTATTTTTTATCATTAATTTTTTATATATATGTGACCTGGTCTACGAAAAGGGAGCTTACGTGCGAAAACTAGTTTTCTGTGAAAAAGCTGTTAAAAGTGAAAAGCATCTCATCTTCCATCCGAATCAACCAAAAAGTGAAAATTGATTTTTTGACACCTAAGCCCCCTTTCCGTAGACCAGGTCACATATATTTTTTTTTATATCTTGGAATAATCCAAATAGAAATTAATCTGCATTTCCTTGAATAAACTAGAAACAGGTGTTCAGATATACAGACTTGCAAGATATTCATGGAACTCTAACCTGACTAGAACAGGACGATCAGATCAAGGACAGAAGTATTCAGAATAGTAGCAAGCATGCGACAAGAATAGGACTTCCTTCTAATAGAACTTTGTGCAACTGTCAACTAGATTTAGGTAATAAAGTATCCAGAATTTTCTTTATGAATGTCCCGACAATGAAAATATTAGCTTCAGTACATTAGGAAGGCACATACTTAGTAAGACAAATAGATCTTTCTGTAGCTGCGGATACCACCCACTGGCGTAAGTCCAAGGCCCAATTTCAGATGGCCTATTTAAGTAGAACTGGTTGATTCAAACTTCAAAATTTTTTAATGGCCAATACTGGCTAATCCTGACGACTATATGGAAATAATAGTAGGCCTGCGCCGATTTTACTGAAACTTGACATCCTTAGGAATATAGAAAATTATGAAATTTGGAAAATATGGGATAATTTCCACGCCTTCCACTCTTGTGGGCGATAATATTAAATTTCATCCGATATCGATGAAATTTAGTTTGTACTCTCTCTTTAATTAGAAAACCCTAAATATAAAATATGGGGAAGATTGGATCACTATAACGTCTAAAACTCGCAAAAAATGTGGGCCCAGTCAGTAAATGTGAAAACAAAACAAAGGTTTTACTAAAAAATTACATAGGTGTAAATATTCTCCTTTCTCCCAATGTTTGGTGTGATTTTTCAATTGTTCGAAAAATTCGTTTCGCGAAATTACGCAAAAAGATGCTGAAAATCGAAAATTAAGAAATTCGAAAATTACATATCCAAATATATATTCGAAAATTCCATAAAATTCTCTAAAATATGCGTCTAATTTCAAGACCGGACGAAGGGGTACTCACTATTTTTTTACTAGTAATCTTTAATATGTACATTTCAAAGTCAGTTTTTTGATAAGAAAAATAGGAAAATACCAAATCAATGATAAATACCTTCACATGAATATTCCACAACACTTCAAAAATTGATTACAGTTGAAAAAGAAATAATTGTTTCAATGGGGTCAGCGCCAAAGGCAACTAAAGTGATTAGTCGATATCGCGCCGATTCCAGCACTTTTTTTTAGAAATGTATCATTCGAGGAGAGGGGGGAGTGTGGCGGATGGGGGTGAGTAAATGATCTGAAATATCGTATTTATGATTTTACTTTTCCCTCTCTAAGCCCAACGGTTTTTTTTTTATCAACTGTCACCATGACTTTTTTCCAGCTGCCTCAACTCAAAGGTTTACTGGGTATTTGTTAGGGCAGACTTTTCGATTGCTAATTTCTTTCTTTATGTGCAGCTTTTAAAATATCTCGACACCTGCGCCACCTAACGGATTAATTCATCTTTTATATTGCATTGTCATCGGCTTCTGAGCTCAGTTTAAAGTTTCTAGCCTCAGCTCATCGGGAAGCTGGTTGGCTAGAGTTCACTCTTTAAGGCAAAACTTTGTGCGTTTGAGCGAAAGTGCGAAAATGTGAAATATTCGAAATTTTTTTACAGCAAACATATGGCAACATTTCGCACTTTTTAATTTCGCACAAACGCACAGCTGGAATCGTGAATGAAATGCAAAGAGCGAAAACTGTGCTGTGCTGTGCTACGAATATTTGAGACGACCACGCTGTGGCTGAACTGTTTGAAATCGCGCAGCCAAAGCAACAACACTGTTTAAGCTTTTGTGCAAAACAAAGCGCTCATTTTTGCCTTTCGCATTTTCGCATCAAAGAGTGAACTCTATTATTGATTGCAAAATTAGATTACACACAGGTCACACTTACTTGTAAAAAACACTACTCGCATACAAACGTAAGCTGTTTAAAACATTTCGATGATATTTTAGTACCTCGGCACTTTGAAACACCCTTAAAACATTACTTAAGCTTTCTCAATATTTAAATATAATTTTTATATAATTACGGTTAAAAATAAAAAAAAAATTACAATCAATTATATACTTACACCTCGAAAATTTTATTCCCCATTCCGGTTGTTGCGTCATTTTTTTTCGATGTGATGTATGAACAGGTGTATACCTCGTCTTCTCCAGCTTGCTGAATACAAAAAACTGCTGCAACAGCAAAAAACTGCGCCTTCTTTTTTACTGCCTGCCTTGGGCTACACAAGCCGGGCTGCTGCTGCGGTTAGGCGGGTGCGTCAAATGTGTATTGCAGGTGTGTTGATTTAAAGCTCTGGTTCCGAAACGAAACTAAATAACAAACTGTAGCAGATGACGTTGATTAGTAGAGATTTCTTTGGCGCAGCAAAAAAAAATAGCAAATTATCCTGAGCAGGATAATTTCGCACACACAATACAAGCGTAAGCAAAATGAAGCAAGCGAGGTAACAGAGCGAGGACGTACACGACGGACGAGTAGGTAGGGTGATCAGTGGATGGTTAGGCACACACACAAAGTGATTTAAGGAGCGTAGCGTTTACAACAGAGCAGCAGCAGCAGCAGGAGCTAACACAAACAAAAAAGCGTTGGATGTTGAGTGGGCGGGCAGGCGACGCGATGGGCGTAAAAAATCACGGGTACTGGTAGGTGGATTGGAGAAACGATCGTTGACGCAAATTAATTGAGCGAGGTGTAAAACTGCGGAAGTGAAGTGGCTGGCTGATTAATGTCTGATAGTAAATTTTCTTGATTTTTAAGTGACTGTGACAGGACCTTAGCCGGAACTGAATTATCGTTGGTTTTTTTTTCTGTTTTCGCGTTTAAATATTTGTATGCTTTGTAATTTTCGAAAAAGTCGACGATTGTCGGAGCGAGCGAGCGTGCTTTTAGCTGCGGATACACAAAAATACAGGGTGCTTAAAAGCAAGTGATGGCTGCTTATATGCTTCTCCTCAAATACAATGAACAACAAGAAGAAAGCGTAGATATTTATAGTATGAGTATTATCTCAAATTCCAATTTCAATTGCCAGCAATAGAAGCGTACACAAACACAGAGCGAGCTAGTAGTTGTACTATTAAGTTACACGAAAAACCGCAAGAAATCAAGAAGTCAACACGAAAAAATCGCCACACGATCGATGGATTGCTAATTTACAAATGAGAGACGATTTTGCGCGGCCTTACGCTTATATACGGGACCGATAAGCGTGGCTTGGTCATTATAATTTTTGATTTTTTTTTTTTACTTTTTTGCAATGTTTCCTACTTTTTTTGGACTTCTGCTGTATTTTTGTTTTGTTTTAGTAATTTTTTCACCTTTTTCTTGCATTGCCTTATTTGCGCGGCGTTTTATTGCTTTGTATCAATACATACAGTGACTCAAACAAGCATTCACATGGTGAACGTTTTTTTTTTTGATATATTCACAATGGTTTTCAAGTTGAAATTGCTTTGTAAATCCAACTAATCCTACGAAATTTAAAAATGTGGTTGCAAAACGAATAAGATTTAAAAAAAGTTTATGTTGAAAATATTTTTTAGCAAGGTTGCCACCTGTTTAAAAAGTTAAATTAAGTTCTTTTAATAAACTAGTTGAAGTTAGGAAAGTTTTTTTTTCAATATTTTAAAGAGGGTTGCTACCCGTTCAAAAGTCAATATGTATTTTTTAACAATTTGAATAAAGTATTAAAATATGCAAACGAAGTGCGTAGGTTTAAGAGAGATTTTTTTCGAAAATATGTTTGAAGAGGATTGCCATCTTTTTAAAGGCCAAAATTTATTCAGTACGTTGAATGAAATCTTGAATCATGTATGTGTGTAAATTTATAGAGGTGTAAGAAAGCTTCGTTTCCGAAATATTTTTAAAGGGGGTTGCCACCTGTTTATAAGTCAAATCAAATTTAATCAATAAGCTTCTGTTGTTTCTATTGGTCGTTAATTTTAAGTAGTATATTGTGCTCAGAATAATAACATAAAATAATAAATAAAAAACAAATTAAACTTAATTAATGGGTTAAACGAAATACAACAATGTGGATGCCAAATGAAAAAAGTTTAAGAAAGTGTTACTTTAAAGCTATTTAAAAAAAAAAACTACAAAATCTAAATTATTTTTACCATCAGAACCATATGTATAAATCAAAGTTTCAAAGTTTTTAAAAATTTAACAATTTTTCATCAATGAACTTTCGCACTTTTTTTAAGTGAATTTTTAGAAAATTTTGGGGTACGCAGTTTTAAAGTCCATTCAATTTTAGTACAATAAAATGCATGTCTCAATTTTTAATTTTTTTTCCTGAAGATCCTTTGCATTTTTTTTTCAATATAAATATGGATATCTTAAAGAAGAAACTGCAAAATACCGCCTACAAAATAAAACATAAACGCCTCAAAAAACCGACAGCAAACTAAATAAAAATTATTGAAAATCAGCGCGAAATTTTAGCAGTTCGGTAGTCCAGGAAATTTTAATAGAAACAACTAATTTTTAGCAAAAATAAATATATATATATATATATTTCATGATCGGATCGAAATCGGTTGACGTGGTCCAAAGTTATGCGGTAACAGACATACAAAAAAAAATATTCCAACGAACTGATAACCTCCTCCTTTTTTGGAAGTCGGTTAAAAAGCTTCAAGTATGCACTTTTTTCCATATCACTTCCACTTTAAAACTTTATCCAAAATTTAGAAAAAAATCCCAAAAATTTTCATAATAAGGGCATGCTTGAAACTTGCTCATACAAAAATTTTGTGGACTACAAAACTGCAACCAGAAAGTTTTCTAAAAATTTATTTAAAAAAAAAATCGAAGTTATTCACCCTTAACATGAGTTTCATTTTCCCCGAACCGGTTCACTTTTCACTCTTAGTTTGCATGGTTTTACTATGGGCGGATGACAATTATTCGGGTGAATTTTTTTTTCAGGCGAAACTAAGGATAAGGCAGATAATGAAAATTTTTGGAATTTTTTCTAACTTTTACATTAAGTTTTAAAGTGTTGGTTATAATATGACCAATATTTTTATAAAAAAATTAATGAAACACTTCAACTTGAAAAAGATAACGAATATTAAAATCAAAAATCACCATGTGTGCGTTTAATTGAGTCACTGTAATTATAGTCGCTGTTCATGCTATTGCTTTGTGTGATGTGCGCGCACTATGTTGTTGTTGTTGCTTGTGCTGGAGCTTTTTTAAATTACTTTTTTAAAATTTTTTTCCTTTCATTTGATTTTTAATCTTTTTCGCTGTGCGTTTGCAATGTTGTCGTTTAGTGTCCGCTTTTTTATTGTTGCTATTGGAGCTCTGTATGCTTGTTGCTAATGTTATTGTTGGTTCTGTACTTTTAATGACTAGCGCGTTCTGGCCATCTTATTGCCATATTTGCGCAAGTATAATAAAATGTATGCGATTTATTGCAAGAGTATGCGATTATAGTGCGTGTGTTTGTTTGTCTCAAGAAGCGCGAAGCGTTGCTATAAACTCAAAGAAGCGTTGGCGATCGGTAGAAATGGTTCATGAGTTTCATTCATGCGCAGGCGTGCGCATACATATCTGCTCATACACAAATAACACACATAGAGGCACTTAAAAATGATTAAAAGTGCAAATATGAGTTGTTGTTGTAAAATTATAATTTTATGTATGCTTTTAGTCACATGCATACGTAAGTTTTTAAATAACTATATATGTATGTAGGTATAAAGTTGTGCATCCTGGCATTGCACTTCAACGTTCTTTAACCGATTGACTTACTAAGCAAACTCATCAACCAACCAACGAACAAACCTGCGTACATACTTGTGCATGTACATATGTACATTAGGGTGCATCACCAAAAAAAAATTAAATTTTATATTTTACGACTTCCGCTAAAATATTTCGGAAACATATTAAGATTTAAATTTTAAACATTTTTATGCAGACCTTTTGAGCTTAAGCTCTGGCTTTTTAGAAAAAACATTTTTAAAAACTATTTTTTTAAGGTATTTGCAAATAAATCCAGCTCAGGTAAATATTAAAATTGTTTCGAAATATTTGGGCGGAAGTCTTAAAATATAATAATTGGTATAGTTACGATGGAAAAACATTGTCGATTTGTTTTAGTTCGCAGAGTGTTGCGCCCTAATGTGCATAGCTAGATAAATCATCCATCCAACAAGCACTTAAGTTCAATAACTCGAACACAAATGCTGCAAAAAAAACAAACAACAGCTGACTTGCCTATTATATAGCTAACTCTCCACACTATACTGGAACTCCGCGGCGGCACAATGTGGCAAGGCAAGGCAAGGCACTGCAGGCTATGTACGCCATAGAACTAAACTGCCGAGTATCAATCAAAAAAAAAACATATACTATTGCCTTTTTATTTACGGCTGCTGCTGATTGCCGCCGATCGTTTGCTCCCTACTCGAGTGTTCCTAGTCGCGTTGACGATCTGCTACATACTGTGCCGTTGCACTGCCAATTGGTGCCTACAACACCAACCAGTCTCGGCCTGCTTGCAGTGAAGTGGTGTTTTTAAAGTCATCGCAAAAATCAACAAATTTACCATGAACGTGGAGTATGACATACATATCAATGTATATTTACTTAAAGTATATGCATTTGTATTTAGTATGTACATACGTAATTAGGCCCTCGTATTTCTGTATGTTGTTCGACAAGAGAATGACTACTTAAGTCAGTGCTGGGCGTGTGCAATTAAATGGCGAGATAGTGGGATAAATCTACTAACTACAGCCATATAAAAATATATATGTACATACATATATAGTATATCCATATGAACATATGTGTAAATACATAATGACAAGAATGTGAGACCATAAATACTTACTTTAGTACATAAATATTTCATGCTATCTCAAGTAGGTATATTGCCTGCAGTAAAAGTTGTGTACTATCTCAAAATGAACTAGTTTTATAATTGAGTGAAAATCTCTCAAGTGGCCCACCCAAAATTGAATGGTCAAGATTTTTTGGCACAAATCACTTTATTCGGCTTAAAACCATACAAAAAAATATATATAATTTGAGCAATTTTGCAAAATTCGACGTTTTACAAGAGTTATTTTTATTAACTTTTTTTTTATGAATTCAATAATTATTTATTATCCACTCATTCATAGCATGTATCTTGCTTATTTTTTTCATGATAATAGTTAATTAGACACCTGATTGTTTAAATTTTTCAAATAATTATTATTTTGTACAAAATTTTTATTTTTTACGAAAAATTTGTATAAACAAATGGAAATATTTACTACTTCTCGATCAGATTTTTTAATCGTTTCGATAAGCGAATCATTTCAGCACTGTCGTACGCTGTGATAAAGAGGATAGATAGTATAATCGTTTGTGCCGCAGAAACAATAAAACAACTAAGCACTTTTTAACACCCCCAAATTAATTTACTACTTGTAGCAGTTTGGCAAACTCCAAATTGTTTTTAAACCCATGGTTTCTCCGGCAAATTTGCTTAGATTTACACGTAGTATCCGTCTGTGCTATACGCGCTTAGTCGAAAAAATTCCTATACAAATTGACCCGCCCTAATGTGGATTAGTACAACAACAATTTTATAAACGCGCCAACACCAATAAAAATCTTCAACTTGTGAGTGGAATAAAGTATAAACAAGAACAATAAATAGCTCACTAAAAAGAGTGGCAGCCAACTAACAGGTTGGTTTGTTTCTTGATATGGCCATTGTCCAGGGACCGTAAAGTTTATGATCTTCTTAATCAAAATCATAATTGAACCGTCAAAAATTGATTTATATTTTTCCAATAAAATTTAGTAGTTATGTTTGGACTTTTTTCGATGAATTTTTGATCGCTATTTTTAATTCTTATTTTGCTATGATATTACAACCATTCTTTTCAGCTATAATTTTTTAAACCATAAAAATGCAGTATCCGTGCAACGTTTCAAAATAATAGAAAAATAAAAATGCAAAAAAACGATTATTATTAATAAAAAAAAAAATCCGAAAGAACGATTTTTTTCTGTTCGGAAAAAATAAAAATCCGAAATGACAATTAATTAGACAAAAAAAATTATGATTTTGCAATGGTCAAAAAATAAAAATCTTGATATTTAACGGTTATTTTCGGTCCTTGCTATTAACACGATTTTAGGCTTTTTGGCGAGAAAAATCGCACTAATAGCATTCGTAGGGCAGCGGATGTCGGTTTTATGATGTTTACGTAAAACCCGCACGGGCATTTCTCCGACTCAACAGTGGTATTTGCAATATTGGTTTTTGTAGGATTTGTTTTCATCTTTAATGCCCGGTTTTGTAGAACGTTTCCATAACGGGTTATCATATTTTTTTTCTAGTTCTTTCATAAATAGTTGAGAACCAGTGTTGCCAGTTTAGTTATTTTGTTGCTAGATTTTGCTATTATGTATTTTCGACGTTTAGCTATAGAAATTTGCATTTAGCTATTAACGAATTTTTTTTTAGCTAATTTTTTTTTTAGCGAGTTAGCTATTTTAGCTCAAAATTTTTGTACAATTTCCCCATTTTTACACAGTCTTTTATCATTTTCATGTATATCAAACAGTACAAAGATTGGTATTCTGACATGTCTTATCCCTTTTTGTTATATCGATTACACTTTGCGACAAAAACAAAAAAAAAAATTTTGAAACACACGAAGCAATAAATATATGTACTTACGAAACTATAGTAAAATTGGGTTTGTAGATTTTTTCTCTTACGTCAGGTTTTTTTAAAAGGACTTTGTAATTTCAAAGATATGATTACTTCAAAAAATTATTTAAAAAATGCAATGCAACGTAGAATACCAATATGGGTATCAAATTTAAAGGAAAATTCTGTGGAAAATAAAATTTTTTGGTTAACGAGGAGAAATGGGTATTGATAATGCCGTTTTAATTAATTTCATTTTTTTTAAGCTTATAAATTTAGAAGGACGAAATTTCAGAATGTTGTCGTGTGTATATTAGTCCTTAACATCTACATTTTCAATACTTACTTATCCTTAAGTACCAAAAAATTTATTCTGCCTTAGTTCTATAGAGTTTTCTCTTTAATTTTATGCCCATACTGTTTTTCTACATTGCACTGAGTTTTTTAAATGATTTTTTGAAATAATCATATTCTGCAAATTCCGAACTCCTTTAAAAAATCACCACGTCAAAGAGAAAAACTAAAAACGCAGTACTCTATAGAAGAAAAATTTGAATGTTATAAAAAAATGTTCACTAAAATAAAAAAAATTTGAATTTTTAGAAAAATTTTGGCTATGCAGTTTTATAGATCATTTCGGGCTCAACTGGTCTCTTACTAGTTATATGAGTTTTCATAAAAAAAAAATACTCAAATTGGTTCAAAAATGAAGGCTCCAGTGAATTTTGAACACTAAATGCCAGTTTTGAACCACTGTGCACTGTGTATTGTCGTACTTGTCGGTCGAATTGACAAGCAATATACCTTTAAGTGTTTTTATGTGCAATAGTTTTTGTTGTAAGTTTTATGTGTCTAAATTTTTTTCCTCAAATAATGCTTGTATTTTAAATGCGATGGAGTGTCGATTAGATTTGACATTTATCGACTTTAAACTTGATTGCTGAGTGCTTCGTTGTTGTTGCTTTCAATTTAATACATATTAGCGCGCAATTATTTTTTATGTTGTTGTTGTAGTTAAATACTAATTACATATTTTGAAACAACCCAAAAAAATAAAATAAAATTTTGATGAAAACGGCATTGGATTTATTGTTATTTTATATCTAATCGCGCGTGTACTTGTTATTGTTGTTGTTTATTTTTTGTTTGTTTTTATTATTGCTAAAACTTATCAGTCACTCATAAACGCATGCGCCCGCCAAATATTTGTTTAACTCATTTAACGACAAGCGTCTGGCTTGCTGCTGCTGTCGCTGATGTCGCTGGTAAGAAAGACTCTTGCTTCATCATAAGATCACGTTAAAACCACACTTGTATGTATGCATGTATGTACGAATGTTTGTGTGCGAATTTCCAACTAAATAAATTTGTACATTATTTAAGTACATATACAAACGTCATGTATGTATGTATGATTTTTTTCGCGTTTTATACGCTTAAGATACTAACTTGTTTTAAATGTACATATTCGGTATTTATAAACTTTATAACACCATCACAACGCAAATAAAAATAAAAGATTTTAAAAAATTATAAAGTTCGGCCTACACCACCAAAAACCGTTCAACCGTCAGCAGCCGCGTTCGAACGACGACTGTTTCACAGGCCGAGAAACCGCAGCTCTTTTATTCATTCATTTCGAGTGGCATATGGAGTTGAGGCGGAAAAGCCCTAAAAACCACCCACACTAACACACATACCTACCTATGTATTGACACTTGCGCATACATATTGACGTATGCACTCAATGAGACTAAAACAAAAGGCATGCAAAAAATAAAAAAAAACAAAGCAAATAGCTTAGAACTCTACTAAAGCGGTAGTAACTACTTAGTTGGCTGGTTGGCTAGTAAGTGCTAGGTTGTTGGCGTAACCAAAAAAAAAAAAAAACCAGCTGAGTGTATGGGCAAGCAAAAGTGTTAGTTAGTAAGTTTCTACCACACACACTCGCCACTCGTCACTCGTACTCGAACTTAGTACAAGCCACCAATCAAGCTGTCGCGCCGTTAAGCGCGCATTAAGTCAGAGTTAGTTTTGTAAGTTGGAGCTCTCCATGCGCTCAATGCTCTACCGTTTGCTCTTGACTGCACAAAATTTAAATTTATAAAAACATACATACATACATATATGTACATATGTATACATATATACATATGTATGTGTTCATCTAGTTTTAAGCTAGTTTTCCACACCACTAATCAATTACAAGTGTTTGAGCAAATTGTTTTTTGGTTTTTTTTTTCTTTTTCAATTTAAATTTTATTTCGTCAACGAGTGTCAATTTGTCGCCTTAAATTGTAGCACAATAGATATCAATTCACAAGTGCGCAAACGCACGCATATATGCACTCAACTCGCTCGCAAATCGCACGCACCAATGTGCGCCAATGATCAATGAAATTGTTGTCATATCTACACAGTTTTTTCTTTTATCTAGGTACTCACAATCAGATCAAATTTCTCCTTTAAACGTTGAAATTGAGTTGTCAACTTTCCGTTATGCTACTCGTTTCATATGTATGTATTTGGTTTGACGTCGGAGTAGTGAAAAGGCAGCAAAAAATAAGCACAAAAATAAATAAATACGCAATAAATAGCTAACGAGACTAACAGTTTGTTATTGTTGGATAATTTGTTAGAAAAAATTATAATATTGACAGTAGAACTTGCAAATTACTTAGGTAAATAAAACCTTTAGTGATGTCACAGAAGTGTTTGGAAATTTCTACCCCGGCGCCCCTCTGCTGCATTGCACAAAGTAGGAACGTCACAACCGTTCCAAGGCCCAAGGATGCGAAACAGGCAGCGAGATTTTGATACAATAATCCGAGGACTCCGTTCTGCTACAGTATTCGAAATAATTTTTCAAATAGCTATGCAGGATGCTGACAAATTGCATTTCGAATATCCGTCTGAGCTTAGTTAATATCAAGAAAATTCCTCCCAGCATAGACCACCTAACTGATTGTGCTAAGTCAGGAGCGAGATTATCAAGTAAAGATCGGTACCGACAAGGCTACTTCAAAGTACTAGACTTATGTTCTTTCAAACAAATAAGATGAAATATTTGATCAAGCAAATACATATGTACATATGTACAGCACCAAATTAAATATTATTCACATAAACGATAAAAAAAAAGAAAATAAATTGCATACAAAAATGTACCTCACAGATATCACTGTGCGACAATCAATTTTACACACAAAAAACTTTATATATTCCCGAAACGGGGGGCCAAAAATATTAAACCTCATTTTTAATTTTTCTTTCTGACGTCAGCGTTTTGCTCAAAAGGACTTTGAAATTTTAAAGATATAATTAATTCAAAAAATTATTTAAAAAAAAAAGTAAGTGCGCCTGGGCCACAATGGAGAAGTGAAACTTACGTTACATATCTAGTTTGTCTCATAATCAATATATATATGTAATAAAATACATACATCTGTTTTTGCTTAAGGTTATATTTTTTCTCTTTTTGCTATCTAGATCCCTACTTCTACCCTGTTCGTTCTAATTACATTTACGTTATTGTGTTTTCCTTTATCTTCATTAATATACAAATAACAATACAATAACAAAGTCGATAGTAACATCCATCAAGATATCGATAAAAACATCCATAACAAAATCGATAAAACTATCGATAAAATATCGACAACAATATCGATAAGAAATTCCATAAAAATATCCAAAATAAATCCGATAACAATATCGATAAAAAATATCGATTACAAAATCGATAAAAAATATCGATAACAAAATCTATAAAAATATCGATTAATATATCGATGAGTTCCGAAAATATTTTCAGCAAAGTCAATAGCAATATCGATAAAAATGTCGATAAAAAATCGTTAAAAGTATCGGTAACAGAACCGATAAAAGTATCGATTATTATATCGATAAGTCCCGAGAATTCCGAAATAGTTCCCACAGTGAGTCTCTGTGTCTCTATCTATATCCTTTTCTCTATAATTACTTTTATTTTAATCTTTCTTCCTCTATCTTCATCTTTGCTTTTATCGGTACCTCATCTTTTTTATATTAATTTTTTTTTACTATTTTGTTTATCATTTTCTTAATCTATATATCCGCCTTCACCTTTGCCCTTATATAAGTAAAGTGTTTAAATTTACCTTGATCTTCATTTTAGTTTTTGTTTTTATTTTTACCATTGCCTATATCCTTTTCTTTATCTATGTACCTTTACTTTCATTCTTGTATTGGGCTTTTTCTAAGTGTTATTTTTTAACCTTTTATTAGCAAGTTTTTGTTAAATTTATACCATGTGCATACACCCATGAAGCAATTTTTTCAGACCCAACCATTTCCGTGTGCAATTTCCGTTGAACTTGCCAATTTACTCCCAACCAACCAACCGCCGCTAAAGAAGTTTCACTTCAAAAACTCAATGCATATAAAAGAGAAAATTCTACAAAAAACATCTTGGACTCGTTTTGAAGAGGATACGTATTAAAAAAATATATATATGAATAAATCAAAAAAAAAATTATATATATTTTTTTTTTTACTAACTACTTTTTTTCGCATGGTACCTCTGCATGTTTTAAAAGATCCTAAAATTTTCACGGAGGTGTTTTTTGTAAGATATGAATTTTTGAGTTTTGGTAAAAACAAAAATGTTTTTCGCAAGCTATTAATAAAATATTACACTTTGCAACAATTATAGGGTCATGTCATCTAACAGTGATGAGACCAATACAGATGCGTAGTGCTGGACTAGTGTAACAGAACCCTAAGAGCCGGTTGTTCAATGTCTGGTTATCACTACCTCCCAGTTAAACATCATTATCCACGATTTCGACATCATGCATATTACATGTGATAGATAAAGCGGTCATTGTATTTAACCGGAGCATCTAGCACCGATTTGTGTTAACTAGACATTAAACAACCGGCCCAAGGGCCATTTGCTCAAAGCCTGATTGACAATAATCCCCGGTTAACATCGTTATCGACATCTTTGAGTCCATACATATAACAGGGTGTCGGTAAAGTCGATAACGATTTTTAACCGGAGATTAGTGTCATCCAGCTTTTGAGCAAACGGCCCTAAAAATGTTTTGAAAAGTTAGCTCACTTTTAGAAGCTATAGCCGGTCAAAGTTAAAGGCCAGTATGCAACTCTCAGGAAAAGCAAAAACTCCATATAAAATGACGTATAAGAAATGGTTAAGAAATTTTCATGTGTAAAATTTCCATAAGGCAGTACGCAGTTCTAAAGAAATTTGCTACGCTTTCAACTACGGGTTTCTAAAGTTTTTTTTTGTGAAAAAAGAACACAAGGCAACTCATGTTTGCAACAGAAATGAATATATGCTCTTTCCATTATTTCTTGAGGAGAGAGTGAGGCAACAGGCAACCACAGTAACGTATCAGATGTCAAAATTCCGTTTCCTTGAGAGCTGCATACTGGCCTTAGGCTTTCTCAACGAGAGCGTCAGCCAATCTATGGAATTCATTTAAAGGTTGATTAAGAGGTTTTCGTAATAATAATCGGACGGGTGACCATTTGGTAAATCCACTTCATGAACTTTGAGATCTGACCCCATTTTCGATAAAAAAAAAATGTGTCCTTTCTAAGAGTTTTGCTTATAGGAGAGATCCAACTCAGCCTCTTATGGATCTCGTCGGAGTATTCAAATACTGTAATTCCTTTCCTTAGATTATAAATATTTTCCGTGCGCAAAAAAAAAAAATGGTTGTGTGTGGATCCCACGCGCGACTTAAGTGAACTTCTTCCTCCTATTACCCGAGTATTTTTCTGCATAATAATGAACAATGTTCTATTCTTAATCTCAATCTGAATCTTCTTATTCTTAACTTTAATCGGAATTTTAGTCTTAATCTTAATCTAAATCTTAATCTTAATCATATTATTAATATTAATATTAATCTCAATCTTAATACATTAACCTTAACCTCAATGTTAAATTTAATATTAACCTTAACCTCAATTTTAATCCCAATCTAAATTCTTCATCTGAGTCTTCGTTGAATCTTAATCTTAAAATTAGTCCTAATACTAATCTTAATCTTAATCCCTATCTTAATCTTAATCTTAATCTTAACCTCAATCTTAATCTTCACCTTAATTTTAATATTAAACTTAATCTTAACCTTAATCTCAATCTAAATTTTAATCACGATCTGAATCTTAATCTTGAATTAATCCTAATCTTAGTCTTAATCTTGATCTTAATCTTAAACTCACTCAATATAAATTTACACTTCAATCTCTATCTAAATCTTCGTTGATTCGTAATCTTAACCTTAATTTTAATCCTAATCGCAACCTTAATCTTGATCTTAATCTGAATTTTTGTATCTTAATTTTAATCTTAAACATAAACTTAATCTCAGTCTTAATCGTGCCCATCCCATTCCATCTACATACTGTCGCTTTTTCATTTAATTGGAATTTGGAATTAGAGCTCGACGATTGTGTGCCGCCTTTTTGTTTCACTTCAAAACAATTTACATTTCTTTACCTTATTACCTTTAATTGAAAGCATTGTTATAGCGGAAATTGAAAATTGAGTTTGACAGATGACTACATAACATAATGTATGTAGTGCACATTATTAAGATAAACTTTTATTGAAATTTAGTGTTAATAAAACAATAAATGTTTGACTAATTTGATAAGCTATACGATTTAGTCGCCTTGTGCAAATGTATTAGTTTGGTGTAAAACTTTTAGGTACAGGTATGTAGGTTCGAATAGATTTAGATGCCTAGGAAATGCTATTCTAAAAGTTTTTTTTATGTTCTATATAGTGGGTTTCAAAGTAGAAGTAAAAAGTACAAAGTTCCAAAAAAAAAATGCTTCGGCCTGTAGTTATCGCGTACATATGTATATATGTAGCAGGGATGGGTGTAATGAGAAAAACGAATACTTACTTAGTTAAATAAAAAAATACTTTACATATATCTAGATATTAATACATAAGAATCGGAGTAACTGAAAGCGCAAGAAAATTTATTGAAAATCTTCGATAGGAATCGAAATAAATTCAGTCATAAAAAATTTACTTGTCGAAAGTAGTCAAGTTACCGAAATTTATCGGGTCATCGAAGTTTGTAGTTGTCGAAATATATCGAGTTATCGCAACGTATCGAATTATTCAAATTGATCAATGTGTTGAAATTTATTGTAGAAATTTATTGACACAGAAAAGTAGTTGTCTAAATTTAGGGGACTATCGAAATTTGTCAAGTTAATGAAATTCATCAAATTATCGGTATTTATGGAATTACCATTATTTATAGACTTCACGAAATTTTTCGAGTTATCGTAATGCATCTAGTTCTTTCAGCTTATCGAGTTATCGATATTTACTAATTTACTGAAAATGTTTGATTTATCAAGTCGATATTTTTGGAATTTTCAAAATATATCAAGATATCGAAATTTCAGGGTTATATAAGTTTATCTAGTTATCACTGCTTATCGAATTTTATCGTCTTACCAGAGTGTAACTAGTTGTCGAAATTTGTCGATAGCTTGCGAAAAATATGGATCTATACAAATTAACCGAGTAATCGAAATTTATGGAGGTATCCAAAGTTTATCGAGTTATCTATTTATATTGAAATATATATATTTTTGAGTTATCGAAATTTATCGAGCCCGCGAAACGTTCAGTTATCGAAATTACCCAAATTAGCCGAGTTGTCTAATTTTGTCAAATATCTTTACTCCTGCGCCACCTACCGGGAAACTTGTTTTGTGGCGTTATTCCCTTTCATGTAAGTAATATACATTCGAAATATGAACTCTATCGGATCATAAATACGGGTTTTTCAAATAAGTATCTCTACACCTGCGTTTCCTAGCAGATTAATTCCTCCTTCATATTGCATTGTCATCGGGCTCCAAGCTATGTTTGAAGTTTCAAGTCTCTTGCTCATCGGGAAGTTGGTAGAAATTTGATTCCAAAATTTGATTACACACAGTTGAAACATAATACAATTTTGTAAAAAAAAAGGACTCGCCTGATAAAATGAAATATTTTTTCGTTCACACATTTCGTTCAGTTTGCTCAGTCCTTTTTGTTCAGTTGTAGTTGGTGTAAATAATACTCACATAACTAAGATGTAAATGAAATATTTTGCAAAAATATTTACACATTTTTGTTTCAAGGATGTATCATATTTTATTCCAATTCAAAAATTCTAAATTAAGCTTCCCTCCGCCCCCTTTGTTGGGCGGACAAAACTTGACTTACGGTGAATGTCCACCCAAGGGAGGTTTCACTGGCAATGGGAAATTTTTAAGCACATTCAAGCAATGAGAAACTGTTTGCGCTGTAAAAAAAAGCTACAGACAACTCGGGATGCTCCATTTTTTCGGAATTCCTTTTTAAATATTTTTTGTTTTTTGTTTCGTGTAGGAAGCGACCTCAATCGAATGTAAACATATTCACATATGTAAGTATGTTTGTACAAATTCTCCACCACAATTCGCACTTCAATTCAATCATTAACGTATGCATGTATGTACTGTTTACCCAGAACATGAGGACAGCACGTGCAAATCAATTTAATATAAAATTTTCGCTTCACAACAAAAAAAAAACAAAATTAACACACAAAAAATGAATGCCAAGTCATCGTATACAGAAAACAACGCCTTCATCCGCCTCCAAAGCGGGTAATAACAATTCACTGACGATCAGTCTGACGCACGCTTAACCACATGATCGGCAGAAAACAGCAAATGTTACCCCTTCTGTTACTTGAATACATATGTATTATGTTGTTAATAAAATTTTTTTGTTTTTTAATTTTTCATTTATTTTTTAAGGATGTGTAATTTAAAACTAATGCTGAAAAAATAGAAATAAAAAACAGCAAAAAATTGTAATAATAATTTCAACCGAAAAACACCAGTTGACCAATTTTTTCACGAAGTTCAAAATGGGAGCAAATGTATCAATTAAGCTAAAAAGGATGCTTTATTTTAAGCATCAATTAGTAGAATGATGTTTATTTAAAAATAAAGAATATCTGTTGGTTGATATCGCGCACAAGGTTCCCAATTGCGATCGTCAGTGAACCGCACAAATTGACACCACTCGCATATCACAGATAATTTGAGCATAGACGTCAATTGCGATCGGACAGACACACGCATTAATACATATGTATACATACATATATATGTAGGCACATCTGTATTTTGAAGAATTGTGTGTGCTTTAGAATTTGTGCTCCAGCTTTTTATGCAAATTTATTAGGCACAAGAAAGCGTACATACATAATTGAAATGTATATTGATAGGCGTGCCACAGATTAATTTGACGAATAATGTGTGGAATTCAACGCAAATTAATTTTGACACATGCAATGCAGTAAATATTTAGTCATCATTTTTTTTTTTGTTGTTAAAATTATTTTATTAATTATTTCACATAAGCGATGTTGGCGGATGTGAAATATCAGGAAATGAAAAGTATTGAAACAAGTAATATTTAAGTAAAAAATAAAACCGACTTCAATTCCCATATAAAAATTTAAGATTATCGCTAATTTCTTCAAGACCTAATGGTAACACCTTTCCTTTAAAAAAAGAACTATAGAAATCGGTTAATGTGGTCCAAAGTTATGCGGTAACCATACATAAAAAAAATAAAAAATATTCCGACGAATTGTTCACCTTCTCCTTTTTTTGAAGTCGGTTAAACAAATCAGCGCCTTCGTCTTTAACTTTTAAAATAGGTGGCAACCCTCTCTAATATTCTAAATGCTCAAACTAAGGATTTCTTACCACTCATTCGTTTGAAGCCCATATTTTATATACCTTATGCATACTTTAGTTAAATTCGACTTTTCAAACAGGTGGCAACCCTCTTCAAAGTATTTTAAAACCAAAACCTTGTTCAACCCTTTTTATCTGACAGCCATATAGTGATACATATTTCAATTATCTAACTCCCCCGATTCCCGTTGAATTAAATTTTTAAAACAGTTGGCAACCCTCCTACATGTAGTTTCGAAATAACGTTTTTGTCATAGCCATTTTGATTGATATTCTTATTGTAATAATAAATTTAGTCTATCATATACATTGCATTTAATTTTGTAAACAAGTGTCAACCTTTCCCAAAATAGAACCAAGCTAAAACCTTGTTAAATATTTTTCTCCTGACACCCATATTGTCATAAATACTTATTTAAAGTAAAACAGGTGGCAGGTAGTTAAAAAAATTTTTTTTTCAAAGCCATTTTGATTGATATCCATAATGCAGTAATTTCTTTAAGCTATTATATACATTGAATTTAAGTGTGTAAACAAGTGGCAACCTTGTTCAAAATATTTTTAAACTTAAACCTTATTAGACCTTCTTTGTCTGACACCCCTAACGTGACACATTTCCAATTGCCTTCATTGAAATTGATTTTTTAAAGAAGTCATGACCCTCCTACATATAATTACAAACAAAGCCTTTTCAAAACCATTTCGCCCGATACCCATAATATAATAATTGATTTGACTTACTAAATAATTTGAATTTAATATTTTATCGGGTGGCAACTGTTTTCGAAAAAATAAAACGTTACTGCACATCTAAAGGCCACCTCATTTTTGACGAACATTTAAAAAAATTATTGGTCGAAATCGGTGAAGAATTCAAGTCTAGGCAGATTTTTTGACACAGAGTAATTTTTTTTCCGCAATTTACGATTTAATTGTATCGTAGTTTCATTAATCGATTAATTGTAAAATAATCGTAAAAATATTTTCAAGAAATATGAATTCTGCAGTTGTCTTAAATCCATCTATCGAACATTCTTTTTTGCTAGCTGCATCAAGTTTACTTGACCCGAGGTTCACAAAAATTCATTTCAAAGATCCGTTAGCATTGGCCTCAATAATGAAGTTTTTGCGAAATAAAATAATGTGCGCAGATTATCTTATATCACAAGAAACAGTAGAAAATGAGTTCGATCTTTGGGCCCCTCATAAATCTTTTGTACCCAAATGAAGGCCAAAAGATGAAATGGGTTTGTATTTAAATTGTCAAGTCCATACAGAAAATAATTATGAATTGATTAAAATAACCAACTTATTAGTTAGCTTTTTTGCGTGATTTCGATAAATAACTAACTTCTAATTAGCTATGATAAAACTAAATTTAAATTAGTTGTAAATCGTGCAGGAGTCATGCAGACGTTATCGAGAGTTAGTTTTCTTTACAAAATTTCCATTTAAATATCCTCTTAAAGAAATACTTTCAATACACTTTTTTTCTGCGTTTCGCAGATTTTTATGTTATGTCTGATGGAATTCAAATGTAACCATGCAACCAAATAAGCAAATATGTAAAGTTTAACAAAAAAAAAATAAAAAAAGATATAAAAAATATAAAAAATATTTTTTATTGATACTTTATGTACAAAAGTAGTTAGCTACAAGTTAGTTGACATCTAATGCAGAGGAAACCAGTTCTCACTATTTTGCGGCTATCGCCCTTCAAAAGTAGTTAGTTACGGTCAAAGGAAATAGTTAGTAAATAGTTACCACTAGTCGACTGCTAGTTAGTTAATAGTTAGCTACAAACTAGTCCCATTTCCTGCAGGGGTCCTAGTACTAAAGCAGAATATCATCGACGCTTGGGTGGAAATGAAAACTGTTGACTCAAAACTTTACGGACTTTCGAAAAAATACTAAGGGTATTCATCTAAACGCGAAAAAGCCTCGTAACCACGTAAACCTCGTAGACTTACTTAATTTTGTATGAAAACCCGGTTTATTTACGAGGTTTACACAATTACGAGGCATTTACGCGTTTAGATGCATACCCTTACTGTTATTTAGTTAGTACTTCGGTGCCTGCTGAGCGTTTTTTTCAAAAGCTAGTTATACAGCCACCGAGAAACGCAACCGCTTATCAGATTTTGTTTTGCAAACTTGGTTAAATAATAAATACTAATAAAAAATAATATCATAAATTGCAATTAATTTTTTTTGGCTTGTGATTAATCATATGATTAATTAATCGATTATTTTATATATTTTTTGCCATCCCTACTAGAGCCAGACTTCACTTACTAGCATCATCGTACTTAGAATCAGTTGACCTCAATATCATTCAGCCAAGCCACCTCGCTAAATTTGTTAACGAGACGGGGATAAAAGAGCTTCTTCATCTTCATCTTCATCTTCATCTTCATCTTCATCTTTATCTTCATCTTCATCATCATTTTCATCTTCATCTTCATCTTCATCTTCATCTACATCTTCATCTTCATCTTCATCTTCATCTTCACCTTCATCTTCATCTTCATCTTCATCTTCATCTTCATCTTCA
>NW_023458560.1:38609537-38614345 GCF_013731165.1 Rhagoletis pomonella
CTTCATCTTCATCTTCATCTTCATCTTCATCTTCATCTTCATCTTCATCTTCCTCTTCATCTTCGTCTTCATCTTCATCTTTGTTTAAAACCCTTTCTTTTGATACCCATATTGGGATTCTTTATTTATTTTATTAAATAATTTGGATTTCATATTCGTATATATGGCAACCCTTTAAAAAACTAAAATCATATTATCTACAGGTCATCCATTTCATTTGACACCTAATCCTTTAAAATCGAACGAAGGATACAGATTTTATGACTCGGTGCTAAATATTTCTCCATCTCCGAACTCGTGTAAGAAGTTTCACATAACACCGACAAATTAAACACTGAGATTCAGTTTCAAATATACAAGTTTAAATATTATTGCGTAATTGGTAATTTTCCAAATCAAACCCCGTCCCGCCCTACATTTTGATTTAAATATGGAAATATTACACTGTGCGTTCTAGGAAAAACTCTTAAAAAAGTTATTGGTGTTGTAAATATTGTAGTGATTAGTAGACTTAAACTTAATAATACTTTTAAGTGCTGTGGATTTTCATCTGGAAGAGCGCAACTACGACCAGAAAGTAAAACAACTATTTCATACTTAAATATGTATGTAAATATGTATGTTTTTTTGCAAAATAATAGACTTGCACTTTTCAGGTGTCTACCACAGATATTTATCAATGAATTTCAATGGTTGCACTTCAATCGAATTGTATCTACATATGTATGTACTGTCGACAATTCTAGGAAATGTATTTTTTAAACGAGTTGCATTATCATGCACTTTCATGTGACACCGCATTTTTGAAAATCGAACGAACGGTACAGATTTTATGTCTGGGTGTTAAATATTTAACGCAACCATCTCCGAACTCGTGTAAGAAGTTTCACTTCAAACAACTTTTTTGAAATGTTGCCCTGACCAGGGATCGAACCTTGGTATTACCGTGTGATAATGCATATCTCTAGTCTTCATACTACGGCGGCTTTAAGTTAGCAAAAAACGTACATAAGTATAACTCCGACTAGATTTTTCATTTCTTGGCCTTCATCGTATGTTCCTACTCCAAAAAGGAACCAGTAAAGAAAGAAAGAACAAGTTCATAAAATTTACAGCTTTGTTCATTTCTGAAAGTTGACAGTATACAGTTGGGTATGCATATGTAGTTACTCTCCGATTATAAAAATTTGCAACGTCTTGATTTACAAGCAAAACAATTGCAAAAACATTTGTTTGAGATTTTTGGCTCAACTTTTGGCCTGTTGATATTTTTCGGTATCACCTACATTCTACAATTTTTTTTTTTTTTAATAGTTAGTTGTACTGGAACAGTCGAAATACTTCCTTAGGAAAAGTTTAATGATTTGTGGTGAGGTTTAATTACTGATATTAGGGTGGTACGCTAGGGTGACAAGAACTGAGATCTGTTGGGCCAGCACTCGAACAGAGTACTTGAGATCAATGCACTTTGGAACCAAACAGTTTTCTCCTTAAGACAGATTTCTCTTAAGATTCCAAGTTTTCGCAAAAACTTTACATGTGAGAATATTGCCGTATTTACAAACATTTTATTTGTTTTGCTTATGTCCGATTTGGAGAATTTTTCTCCACAATCAACTTTGCATACGACCTAGTAGCCATACAAATTAGCTGTCAGCTTCACGATGAGCTACATTTCACATTTGTGAGCGCAAATGACGTAAATCTATCCGCATACTTGCAGGGGACTCCCACTAAAGGGGCTTCTAGCTGAACTTCAAATGTCACTTTAAACAAAAAGATGAATGATGATTGTAATAATGCTTTTCATAGATTTTTTTTTAGAGATTTGCTCTTAACGTTTCCAAGCCAAATTCATCTATACATACCTATGTACATATGTATGTCTGTACTATTGGGGTGCTCTTTTTCGGCGACTGTTTTCTTTCAGGGAATTTTTTAAGGTATTTCCCACCAAAGTTCGAGGTGGGAGTAAAATAATAATCGTCGAAAAAAAGCATATTTCAGGTGGACTATAGCAACGTAGCAGTTTATGTATTAAAAATAAAAAAACAGGCATACTAAACTTCAAACAATCTTCATATTAAAACCCAGTTATTTACTAGAGTGCTGAGAAGCGAAATTGTTTTAATGCAGAATGATTTTCATATTTAAATGAGTACATTTCCAATGAATACTAATAATACATACATACATACATATATGTATTTGTACATATATATATGTATGTAGGTGTGGTGCTTAGAGGACTTAAGCGATTCTGTTGAATATTTAAAATTTTAGTTTTTCGCTTAAAAATTAAGGCTTCAAAACTTGTTTTACATAATTCCAGAGAGCTGCAGTGGCTCACAGCTTAAATCGTGCACCCAAAAAATATTTGTATTTTCACAAAGTTTTTCAAATTAAATAATATATCGCTACCTAAAGGTGCCAAGTCCACTTTTTTTCAAAATTTTGTTTTAGATGCAGAATAATATAAAAAAATGGACTTGGCAGTTTTTCACATTTAGGTAACGATATGTTATTTTTTACAATGATATTGTATATTTTTGTTGTAACCAAAAACATATTAACAAAAATTTAAAACTTTGTACAGAAACTAGGAAAATTCGGTAAAATTTCCTTTCAGTTTTATGAAAATTTTAAACTTTTTGGTCAGATTTATTTAGAAATATTTGGGGTATACAGTGTTGTAGCTCATTCCATTTTCGTCTAATAAAGTTTCAAATGACCAAAAATTATCATTGATTTTTGAGATTTTTTTTGTCGAGGTTAATACACATTTTCGTCGTATAACGCAAGAAAAACTATTTTTTTTAATCTGTTAAAAAAGATTTCCCAGTTTTTGTACAAAATTTGGAATATTAGTTTTTATGGTGTCTGTTGTACTATGATTAATATTTTTATAAAAAATAACATAAATTATTTAACATGAAACACTTTTTGAATATTAACAAAATAATTTTTTTTGGCTGTGAAAAGCGTGGACCGAAAATTCGCCTTTTTAGAATTTTGATTGGTAATAGCAAAAATATGGTTCATTATGCTCCAAAAACAATCAGTGTGAAAGATGACAATTTTTGGTCAATGTCTTAGGCACGCCCATGTCCATCAAAGTTCCAGTGCTAAAAGAATTTTTTCTTAGCTTACTTCGATTCTCCTCAAAAAAGGTGCATATACCAAATTATGTTGGACTAATACTTTCGAAGATAATTGTATTTTAGTAAAAAATGTGTTTATCAATGTATTTATTTATTAAATTTTATTTTTTGAGCACATTGAACTTTAATAGACTTGGGCGAGCCTAAGATATTGACCAAAAATTGTCATCACCCAGATTATTTTTAGAGCATAATGAGCCATATTTTTGTTATTACCAATCAAAATTTAAAACAAGTAAGAAAGTCTAAGTTCGGGCAGAGTCGAACATTAAATACCCGGCGCAAGTATTAAATATATGATTTTCACTTTTCCGAAAGCTACCGCTACATACATTTTGATTAAATTAGCGTCCTTAAATTGCGAAATATTGAAGTTTCAAGCATTTCTGAAATTTACCGTTATATGAGAAGCGGCCTCAATTTTAGTCCGATTTCAATAATTTTCAACGTTTAGCTTTTATGTGGCAAGCACAATAATCACACCGAGTTTGGTACAAATTGGTAGACCGGTTACCGAGATACATATATGTGGTCATAAGTGGGCGGTGCCACGCCCATTTTCCAAAATTTTATCCTAAACGTATTTCTTGGTAAAGAATTGTTGCAAGCAACAACTTAAAATAAATTAGCTTTAATATTTATTGATTTATCGAAGATTTTGTATTTCTCCAAAATACCGTTATATGGGATGTGGGCGTGGTTATTGTCCGATTTTAAAAATTTTCGGCAAGTTGGAATGCTGTATGTTGTAGGCTAAGAACTGTGCCAAGTTTGGAAGAAATTGGTGCAGCGGTTACCAAGATATACACATGTAACCATAAGTGGGCGTGGCTACGCCCATTTTCCAAAAATTTATAATATTCTTATTTTTCGTTCTAAAATTTATTGTAAATATCAATTTTGAGTGAATAATCTTCAGTAGTTATTAAAATATCGCAGTGCACAAGTGCGCTCGGGTATAAAAAGCGGCCCACGCGAATATACACTTATCAAAAACTTTCGGCACATTCTAGGAAAAACTCTTCAGAAATTTATCGTTGTTGGTGTTGTAAATATTGTAGTGATTAGTAGACTTAACTTAATAAGACTTTTAAGTGCTGTGGATTTTCATCTAAAAGAGCGCAACTACGACCAGAAAGTAAAACAACTATTTTATACTTAAATATGTATGTACATATGTATGTATGCACACTACATGTATGTATGTATTTTTGCAAATTAATGGACTTGCACTTTTCAGGTTACCACAGATATTTATCAATAGGGGTATTCTCTGAGTCTTGCAAAGCCCTTGCACGGTGCACGGATTGCACGGTTTGCAAAGCTGTCCCATACGAAAACCGGTTTTTACCGTGCAATCCGTGCAATCTGTGCACCATGCAAGGGCTTTGCAAGACTCAGAGAATACCCCTAATGAATTTCAATAGTTGCACTTCAATCTACTTGTATCTACATATGTATGTACTGTAGACAATTCTAGGAAATATATTTTTCAAATGAGTTGCATTATCAAGCACTTATGTATGTAGACATTGACGCATTATAATAATAAACAAATATTTGGCACTTATACATTTGCTAGAGCTTGGTTGAGTTTCTCCTCCGATTTGTGGCGTGCGCCTTGATGTTGTCACACAAAGGAGAGGG
>NW_023458560.1:38614355-38641093 GCF_013731165.1 Rhagoletis pomonella
TAACCACGCCCACTTCCCATATAACGGTAATTTCCAGAAATACGAAAACTGCGATATTTTAGTAACTACCGACGATTATTCACTCAAAATTGATATTTACAACAATTTTCAGACGAAAAATAAGAATATTATAAATTTTTGGAAAATGGGCGTAGCCACGCCCACTTATGGTTACATGTGTATATATTTGGTAACCGCTGCACCAATTTCTTCCAAACTTACTTAGCACGGATGTTGGCCTTGGTACAGCATACTGAATGGCCGAAAATTTAAAAACTCGGACAATAACCACGCCCACATCCCATATAACGGTAATTTAGAGAAATACAAAATCTTCGATAAATCAGTAAATATTAAAGCTAACTTATTCAAAATTGATGCTCGCAACAATTCTTTACCAAGAAATACGTTTATGGTTAAATTTTGGAAAATGGACGTGGCACCGCCCACTAATGACCACATATATGTATATCGGTAACCGTTCTATCAATTTGTACCAAACTCGGTATTTTTGTTGTGCTTGCCACATAAAAGCAAAACGTTGAAAATTATTGAAATCCGACTAAAATTACGGCCGCTTTTCATATAACGGTAAATTTCATAAATGCTTGAAACTGCAATATTTCGAAATTTAAGGACGCTAATTTACTCAAAATTGATACACCCCGGCTTACCATCTAGCGGTAGGTTTCGGAAAGGTGAAAAAACATATATTTCATACTTGCGCCGGGTATTTAATGTTCGGCTCCACCCGAACTTAGACTTTCTTACTTGTTATGAGATGCTTTGGTTTCATATCTGAAATACACTCAGAGGTTTACCATTGCCTGCCGAGGGGCGATGCTTGTTAAGAAAAGAAGTGCGCCTGGGTTAGATATCTAGTTTGTCTCATAACCAATATACATACATACATATGTATTTAATTGTGAATAAAACGACAGGCTAGTTTATATAATCTTATAAGCCTAAGGTTATATTTTCTCTTCTTCCTATCTTTATGCCTACCTCTCTACCCTTTTCGTTATAATTACATTTATGCTAATCTGTTCTTATAAAGGTAAAGTGTTTAAATTTACCTTAGTGTTCATCTTTGTTTTTATCTTTTGTATGTGTGCTTTTATCCTTTTCTTCATCTTAATATTCACCCAGATGGTGTGAGGTGCGATGACGTGATTAAGATCTTATGTGATGTGATGTCAGGTAATGCGATGCAATCTGATGTGATTTATGTGTCTCATGTTATGTAATGTCAAGTGATGTGATAGGATGCCATGCCATGCTATATGATGTCATATCATGTAACGTCATGTCACATGATGCCATATCATGTGATGTCAGTCATGTGATGTCAAATCATGTGATCATATGTTATGTGGCGATAATTAAGTCGATAACAATATCGATAACTGTTTCGATAAATATGCCGATAACAATATCGGTAAATCGAAAAAAATATCGATAATAAGATCGATTATTTAACCGATAGTAACATGTATAAGAATATCGATAACGAAATCGATAAAAATATTGACAAAAAAGTAAAAATATTGATAGCAAAATCGATAAAATTATCGATTATTATATCCATAACGGCAATACCGATAAATATATTGATTTAAATATCGATAAATATGTTCATTAATATATTAATAGCAATATCGATTTTATATCGACAAAAATATCTATAAATATATCGATAAGAATGTCAATTATTACTTTTTTAATTTTGTAACACGATTATGTTTATTAGGAAAGATTGAAAAAGCAACAAATTCTAAGCGGTAGAAGTTATAGCAGCTATAACTGATGAGGAGATGTGGTGATCTCTGAAATAGCTGCTATAACTTCTACCGCTTAGACTTTGTTGCTTTTTTCAATTTTTTCTAATCAACATAATCATGGTACAAAGCTCAATAACTATATTAAAAAATAAAATATTAATAAGCCACAATAACATTGACAAATATCAATTATTATGTCGATAACAGGGTGCGTTCAGAAATGCATCAAGCCAAAGCATCAGTCTCTGTTATTTCTAAACTATAACCGATGGAAATGTCAAATATGCGCAACCACGTCTAAAAGCTGAATTTGAACTTAATTGCGTAAATAAGACATTTCCATCAATAATAGTTTAGAAATAAAAGGCACTGATGCTTTGGCTTGATGCATTTCTGAACGCACCCACAATATCGATCAGTATTTCGAAAATAATATCGATAACAAGATCGATAAATTCCGAAATAGTCTCGAAGATATCGAAATAGTCCCGAGAATCGGATTTAGTCCCAAGAATCCTGAAAATCTCTAAAAGCCCGAAATAGTTCCCAGATTCAGTCTATGTGTCTGTATCATACCCTTTTCTTAATAATTGCCTTTATATTAATATCTCTTCCTCTATCTTTATCTTTACTTTCATCGGTATCCCCACCGTCATCTTTTTCTTAATATTTACCTTTATTTTCAACTATGTTTATTATTTAATTCATCTAAATATCCCCCCTTCACATTTGCCTTAGATAAGTAAAGTGTTTAAATTTACCTTGATCTTCATTTCTATCTTTAATAATATTTAGATTGAGATTGATTGCCTGCCGAGGGGCGACCGCTGTTAAGAAAAAACCAATTTTTCTTTATTTGTTTGCGATGTTGTTTTTACCAGGGCTTGAACACAGGCCCCATGGAGTGGTAGGGCGCACTGCTAAGCACTACACCTCAGCGGTAGCCATTATCTTTACTTCTTTGTTTTTCTTTTTACCTTTGCCTTTATCTTTTCCTTCATCTGTGTACGTACTCACCTTTACTTTTATTCTTGTATTGATCTTTATCTAAGTTTTATTCTTTGACCGCTTATTAGAACGTTTTCGTAAAGTTAATACAATGTGCATACATTTAAGTAGCACTTGTTTCCGTTGCAACCTTTTTCATCCGAACCATTTCCGTGTGCATCATTTCCGTTGAATTCGCCAATTTACTCCCAACCAACCAAATGCCGCACAGCAGGGCCGTAGCCAGGCAAAATATTTTTTTTTGATTTTCACTTTTATTTCAACATATTTTGAGAAAAATACTGATAAAAATAAAATATTTCACACAAAGCTATTGCCTGAAAATTTTAAAATACACTTAGTGGCATTGTGCTACTATGATAGCAAGGCCCAGCAATCATAGTCAACTTACAAAACAAAAAAAATATCGATACTGTTTCTCCCTTGGAATTATAAAATCTATTATACTTTAAGACTTCCACCAAAATAATAATAATAATAATAATAGATTGGCGCTTACACATATGTTAGTGTTTGGCCGAGCTTCTCCTCCGGTTTGTTGCGTGCGCCTTGATGTTGTCACACAAAGCGGAGGGACCTACAGTTTTACGCCGACTCCGAACGGCGGTTGTATTTTTATGAGAAGCTGTTTTTCATGGCAGAAATACACTCGGAGGTTTGCCATTGCCTGCCGAGGGACGACCGCTGTTAAGAAAAACCTTTTTTTTCTATATTTTTTGCGATGTTGCTTTGACCAGGGTTTGAACCCAGGTGCTGCGGAGTGGAAGCGCGCACTGCTTACCACTAGACCACAGCGGTCGACATTCATATTCATAAAAAACTCCATTTTTAGGAGTATTTTCAAACCGGTCCAGCTCACGTAAATCCTAATATTTTTCCGAAATATTTTGATGTAAGTCTTAGAATATACTAGGTTTTGTAATCCCGCCGGAAAAACCGCAACTATTTTGGTGATGCAGTCTAATGTACAGTAGTCGAGAAAATTATAGCCGCACCAAATTTTCACAAGTTTTAAAATATTATTTTTGTTGTTATTTAATTTTGGTTAGTTTTTTATAGTTCATTCTTTAACAACATCCGTACAAATACAAGTTTAAAGGCAGTGTCACACAATTGGGTATTTGCCAAAATTTCGTGCAAATCGTATCCCAATTTTGTGAATACCCAAATATTTTTCTTTATCCCAATTACGAAAATTAATTTGTTAAAATTTTTCAATAGAATATCGCTGTATTGTACCAATCTTTTGACTACAAAAAAAAAAAATTCCCATTTTTTTTCATTTTGTACCAATGGCCCAATATAAAAATGTAATAATCTGTACAAATGTAACAATCGAGTCCCACTGCCTTTAAAATTTATGCAATTAAAAAAAAAAATTCAACAAATTTTCGTAAAAACTTCGAGTTTTTTAATTCGATTCTGAGTATGCAGTTGTAGTAGAATAAAGTACAAGTTTCAAGTGGCTAAAAACTACGATTGATTTTTTAGAATTTTTAAAAAACCTCAAAATTTGTACGAAAATTTGTTGATATTTTTTTAACATTACACAAATTTGGAAACTTGGATTTACTTGGGTTTTGTTAAAGAATAAACTATATTCTTATAAAAAAAAAAACCAAAATTAAATAACAACGAAATTAATACGTTAAAACTTGGCAAAAAGTGGTTCGGCTATAATTTTTTGTCCACTGTATGTATTTTTTAATATCTTTAATTGGACATGCACATTGTATATTAGCGTGGGCCGAAAATCCGCTTTTTTAGAATTTGGATTGGTAATAGCAAAAATATGGCTAACTATGCTCTAAAAATAATCTGTGTAAAATGTGAAAATTGTTGGTCAATATCCTAGGCTCGCCCAAGTCCATCAAAGTTTAAGCACTAAAAAATTGTTTTTCTTAGCTAACTTCGATTCTCTACAAAAAATGTCCATATACCAAATTATGTAGGACTAATACTTTCGAAGATTATTGCAACTTTAGTAAAAGAATGTATTAATTAATTTATTTATTAATTTTTATTTTTGAGCATATTGATTTTATTTCAAGCTGTGCTGTGTCAGAACACCTAAAGAAATTTTTGTGACATATGTATATTGAGAAGATTTGAAAAAGGAAATTTCATGACGATTTCAAAAAAAAATTAAAAAGTATAGGTTAATAGGACCTTTTTTATACCAAAATGGTCGAACTATCCCTAAAAAGACTATTTAGAGTATATTTTTTCCGGAGTAAAACCAACAAATTTGTATGACATATGTTGGGCAGATTTGAGGGAAATTTCCATGATAAAAATATAGTAAGGTAGAACCGCTGAGAGGCACTTAAAATTCTTGACGTTTCCAAGCAATTTAATTTTCAAATTTACTCACAAACTCACCACACACACATTTTCATTTTCAATCTCAAGCAACAACAATTTCGAACGATTTGAATTTTTTATTTTCAATTTTATATGATTTTAAAATGCTGGCAAACTTCAAAAAAAAAAAAAAAATCATCGCCGAAAAATGGAGAGAACGGTGCTACCTTGCTATGTTTTTATCACTGAAATGTCATGACGATTTTGAAAAAATTAAAAAGTATAGGTTAATAAGATCTTTCTGCCTAGGAGCCCAAGAATGTAACTTTCCCAGTGTTCTTTCGAATATTTTGAAGTACATACAACATCATCCGAATATACCACAAGTTTGAACGCCTATCAATTTAGTTCTTAGCTATTCAGGCTTACCGTTCTTCTGTATCCAACTATGCATGGCGCTGGACTGAAATTAATTTAAATATGTTTTAATACATGTCCTCTTCAAATTAGAAATTAATGAGGGGAAAGTGATTAAAATATATGCTTGTTGTTCTTGTTCATAAGTATTTAATTATTGAACAATCTATAAATATTTTACTAAATAGTAATCTGTCAAGTGTGTGGTAAATACTTTCATACTTAGTATGTATGTATGTACATATGTATGAGTACAATCATTGTTGCTGTCTGTCTGTAGTAATTATCAAGAACGGGTTTATTGTATTTTTGCAAGATTACCTATTACACCAGATAGTGGCAATGTAAATATATATACCTACATTACATATATATATATGTACAAATATGAACGTCTGAAAGAAATGAGGACATTGACACTCTTGACATGAGTGGGAGACAAAGTATGCATATACATATGTATGTATTTAAATATGTATGAAATATGCACATATAAACAGGCCCGTCGAGGGGGGGAGGGGGTCAATGGGCACAATTATTCCGTGCTCGGCTGAATGCCAGGGGCCCAGGCAATAAATGAAACAAGTAATTTTACGCAAAAAAAAGCCGACTTCAATTCTCATATAATAATGTAAGATTTTCGTTAATTTCTCCATGATCCAATGATCGGTTTTAAACCAAATTAGTATGGGACCACCTGTGAGGTAACACCCTTCCTTTAAAAAAATTATAGAAATCGGTTAATGTGGTAACATACATAAAATAAAAATAAAAATAAAAATATTCCGACTAATTGATAGCCTCCTCCTTTTTGTGAAGTCGGTTAAAAAGGCATACAATTTCGAAAAATGCAAAAATGATAATTGTAAGCTTTTGGATGTACACTTGTGATCAGTTAATTAAGCCAGCAACATGTTGATAAATTTTGGCTATTTTGCATTAGTTTTTTTAATGTTTGTTATTTTTCCATAAAAGTCTAGCTCATTATATAACAAACACCATATAAATCCAGCTTTCCAACTTTGTGCAAAAATTATGAAAAATCTGCAAAGTTTCAGCTAAATTTTCAATTTGAGTATGCAGTTTAATAACCCATTAAAATCTAGGGTAATAATGTGTAAGTCTTAAGTTGCTGAAAAATCGCGTTGATTTTTAATATTTTTTTTTTGACTGCATTACAAATTTTTTTCCATACAAAATAAATTCGACAATTTTTTTTTATGAAAAAATTGCGTCATCCTCTGCGTCAAAATCTGAATAAAAAGTTGAAAATCTAGCTGAAACTTTGCAGAGTTTTCATAATTTTTGCACAAAGTTTGAAATCTGGATTTATGTGGTGTTTGTTATATAATGAGCTAGACTTTTATGGGAAAATAATAAACATTAAATAAACAAAAGAAAAATAGCCAAAATTGATTAAAATGTTGCTGGCTTAATTAGCTGATCACCGGTGTATGTATTTTGTTTGGGGGGGGTTCACCGTTCGTGTCCGAACAACTTTTTAAATTCTCTCAAAACATTTTTGCCGGAGAGGGTGCTGAAGTACGGTACACCGTTCGTTCGGTACATTTTATTTTGTTCTGAAGCTGATGATATTGACTCATAATTTTTTTTTAAAAACAAATATTGCGAAATTTAAAGGATACAATTTTAAAAGGATATTTTCAATACTTACCAGTCCTTATGCACCCAAAAATTGAATCTGCTTAAATTCTACAGAATTTCCTCTTTAATCTGATACCCATATTTCTTCTCTAAGCACATTTCACTGAATTTTTTTAAATCATTTTTCAATTACTGACGTCAGAGTGAAAAACTAAAAACGCAATTTTACCATACTTGGCCCATGGTTTCGCGAATATATTGATTTTTTGTTTAAAATTTACTATTGCCGGTGTTATATGTATAATGAGCTGGACATTTATAAAATAAAAGTAAGTGCGCGTGGGCCACACTGGAGAAGTGAAACTTCCGTTACATACATATCTATTTTGTCTCATAACCAATATCGATAACAAAATCGATAAATATCGATAGCAAAATCTATAAACATCGATAGCAAAATCGATAAATATCGATAAGAAAGTCTATAAATGTCGATAACCAAATTGATAAATATCGATAACAAAATCGATAAATATCGATAACAAAATCGATAAATATCGAGAATAAAATCGATAAAAATATCGATAACAAAATCGATAAGTATCGATAAAAAAATCGATAAAAATATGGATAAAAAATCGATAAATCTCGATAACGAAATCTATAAAAGTATCGATAACAAAATCGATAAAAAATTTCGCTAACCAAATAGTTAAAAATATCGATTACAAAATCGATAACAAATCGATAAAAATATCGATAACAAAACCGATAACAATATCGGTTATTAAGTCGATAAGTTCCAAAAAAAATCGATAGCAAAATTGATAAGAATTTCGATAAAAAAGGCGATAAAAATATTAATAACAAAACCGATAAAAATATCGATTATTTTATCGATAAGTCCCGAGAATCCCGAAAATCTCTAAAATCCCAAAATAGTTCCCAGATTGAGTCTCTGTGTCTATACCCTCTATACCCTTCCCCCTTTAATTACGTTTTTTTAATCTTTCTTCCCCTATCTTCATTTTTACTTTTATCGGTATCCTCATCCTCCTCTTTGTCTTTACTCTTATGTTTACAATTTTCTTCATCTACATATTCTCCTTCACCTTTACCCTTATATACATATATAAGTAAAGTGTTTAAATTTACCTTGGTCTTCAATTTTGCCTTTATCTGTACGCATCTTGGTTTTTGTTTTTATTTTTACCTTTGCCTTTATCCTTTTCTTTATCTATTTATGTACGTACTACGTAGTCACCTTTACTTGCGTCATTTCCGTTTCACCATTTCCGTGTGCAATTTCCGTTGAATTTGCCAATTTACTCCCAACCAACCAACCGCCGCTAAAGAAGTTTCATTTCAAAAATATTATTTATTAAATAAAAAAAAAAGAAATATAGCCAATACTGGTTAAGAAAAGGAGTTTCTATTATTGCCATGAGTGCAAATTACAAATCCCGAAAATACCGGGATTATTTGCCCAGAATCCCGGGATTTTTGGGACCTAAAGCTGAAATTAGTCAAGAACGTAAACCCGAGTCAGCTGACACGATCTGTCTTACCAAAGCGCAATGTTAATGAAAACTCAACACCGCAGAATTTTTCTGTAGTTGTAGCCCGTAGCGCAGAAATCTGCGGAATTTAGATTTTTCCGTGTCAGCTGATATCTTCTTCTTTAGATGGTTGCCACTTCGTCAGTTTTGCAGATGGTAAAAAAGTTATAAGTTCCTATTCAAAATATGTTTAAAATATTTGAAATTTACTATTGAGTAAGGTTTTTGTTGAAAACTAAGTAGTTTATATTTAGCTACAATCTATTATAGCACGAAAAATTTTAGTTGAAAGGGTAAGTTTATGAAAAGGCATTGATGAGTGGCAACACTGTAGTAAGTAACACCGAGGGCTCCAGTAATCGACAAAATTCTGCGTATACAGACTGCGCGTAAGTATACGTTCTGCGTTCTCGACTAATTTCAGCTTAAAAATGGCCGGCATCCCGGGATCCCTGGATTAACATTCCTACAACACACATACATAGTACTTGTTTATCCGTACAAATCGCGTGCTATGGTGTTGATGGAAATTCCACATTTGAAAGCACATTTACATGTCCGGCTGTAGCTGAGTGCGCAAAGATGCTTGCCACAATTTGTTGACATCCAGAGAGGGTCCACTGCTGGCAACATGCAAATTAAATTTATATTTTTTTTTTTTTGTTTTTTATCTTAATTATTCACTTCACGGATGCTTTTTCAGAACGAACGCGGTCATTTTAATATGCGCGTAATTGAATTGAATATTTACCTATATACAGTACTTTCGTTGACGTTTATAGTAAGATCAATTACGTTTCTGATTGATTTTAATATTTTTTTCCCTCCGTGTATCACTCCGATTCTTCTGCATTATCCCGAGACTGGCGAACGTTAATTAAGTCTATTAGCTTCTATTAAGAATTGTTAACGTTTTATGATGACCCAAGATAGACCAACTAGCCTCGGAAGATTGGCATAGGAAGTATCACTGGCGCATACCATTGATTTTGAATTCATCATCCCAATATTTGTTAACCGAAAAGCCCAAACGTACGAAAACCACAATCTGTAAGTCACTCATCATGCCCGTGCTGATATATGGAGCAGAAGCATGGACGATGACAACAACCGATGAGGCGACCCTTGGACTTGCCATCGGAAGGTCACTGGCAGCTATTTCTACCTAACCTAACACCAACCTAATGTACGGCTAAGCCCTTACAATTATTACTGAATAAAGCCGCAAAATGATTCCGGAGATTTACTAAAATAAATATTTCAATTTAAAGGGCCCGCCGATGACAGCTTCCCTGGGGCCCGGTCTCCACGGCCCTGCGCATAGTATGCATATGCGTTTGTGTAGTCGTTTAATCATACTTATTTGTTTTTGTGTTTTACTTAAGCGTGCTAAGTGCATGATTAATATGCGACGGTGAAAGTATTTATTTTTTATTTATTTATATATTTACATGCATTTATTAATCAAATCAAAGAATTATTTATTTATAAATAAACTTGTGTAACAGCAGCCTTTCATGTATACATACTCGTACATACATTCAGACATATGTATGCAACTTCTTGTTCTCATACGCTTTAAACGCTGAATAATATAATATTTAATTAAACTGCAGGATGCAGTACATTTCCGAGATTTTCGATATGCCTGCATCGCTTACCTTCATACCGATCCTAAATATGTATGTACATTAGGGTGGTCCAAAAACAGTAAAGTCGCAATTTTTATGCTCTCACCCCCGAGGATTGTTCTATATCGAAAAAAGTATACCCCTATTTTTTTATTTTAAAATCAAAAAATATTTAGAGGTCGCTCAAATTGGTATAGAATTCTTGAAAATCAATATTTTTCGATAGGAAAACTCTGGTTCTCTTCGAGAGACTTACAATAATAATTATTATTATTATTTAACCATTTTTTTGTGGGTTTTTTGCGGACCTATAAATTATAGTTGCGATGAAAAAATGGTGAAATAAACAATTGGGTATTATTATTGGGAATCTTCTGCAGATGAAAATTGTTTTCCGATAGAAAAATAATGTTTTTTTTAGAATTCGATACCATTTCCACGAAAAGTTTTTTTTTCCCATATAATATACATGGAAAATTTTGGGCGCTTTGAGCGATTTTTAAATATTTTTTGATTTCAAAATAAAAAAAATGTGGTATATTTTTTCGGTATAAAACAATCCTGGGGGTGAGGGCATACAAATTCCGACTTTACTTTTTCACATGCATTTTTGGACCACCCTAATGTACATACGAGTACCAGATTGTAATTAAAAATGCATGCTTACTTATGCCTATCCATAATTACACATTTTCAGAAGCTACATACTATGTACATACATACATATATTTGGAGCTTTACTCATTTCATTTCACATCTGTGAAACATATTGTATTAATGCTTTTTAAAAATATATCAATGTTTTCGCAAGTTTTTTTTTCGCATGCAACGTATGCACGTACATATGTATGTATGTATGTATGCGCGATAGGCGACATTAGGTCGGGTCCTCGGGTTATTAATTTTGTAGAACATTTAATCCTGTAAATACTATTAAGTAATTTTTTCAAATAAGGATCAAAAAGACCTTAAACGGCTGAGTTTGGTTAGGTCAGTTAGGAAAGCGCGTACGAAAGATTCGTATTTCTACTCGGTGGCAGACTTTCCCACTGTGAATGTCCTCTATGTGTGCCAGGAGGAGGCACATTCTTCTTCTATTAAACCATTTACTATACTGGATGAAGCTGTGGACCGCCGATATTTTCAGTCCCGCTAACTCCCCAAACTATTGAAAAAGCATGATCCTAGCATGCTCGAGACGCCTTGTCTGGAGAGTTGGGTATTGACATAGGAAGCGGTGAACCCATTGTTGGAGCATTGGTGCTATTGCACAGCCCTTTTGATTACGCCGGTAAGAACCTTTACTGCAGATCTGTGTAGCGTCAACAATTCTTCAGTACGACTCTTACTGAGTCTCGGCTGTAAGGATATTGAGATCTGACAATCGCCACGATTGCTCCATTGGTTTTTAGATAGTAAAGGCTGTGGTATATTCTTCAACCTTCCTTAGTACAAGCCGCCTTCTCTTAGCTCATAAAATACAAAATTTTTTTTTTATAGTCAGTTGATACCTAGGTAAGGCTAGTCAAGGTTAAGGTGGTTGCCCTAAGCAAGGGCACACTTTGATCACTACCATCATCATTCCTTTGTGGTATCATCACGAACGGCAACTTCTAATGAGAAGTGAAATGCGCTGTGTGGCAAAAAGATGCCAAAAGGCGGCAGATGTCGGTTCTGGAGAGATCCTCAGGATCAGCTATACAGTGTGATTCAAGACGTTTAGTAGGGCAGCTTTAGGTAAAGTGTTGAGCTAACCTCACCCCATCATCCTCTAAGAAAATGCGATTACCAATCAGTGTTCTGTCAATATACCTAACAAAGTTGCAACATTTAAAGCCCAGTAAGATCCTTTGACCACCTGCGTGCTTCTTTCGGTCAGAAAGATCATGCAATTACACATATTTTTGTTTTTACCTATCCTTTTCTGAGCTGGTACATGGCTCATCTGTCCACAAGCAGTCCGCAGCTAATCAAAAGGTAGACCCCCCTGGATATTGTAACAGGTTAATCTGCTCAGTCCAATTTGAATAATAAGCCGAATGTGACCTTTTCCTGAGCTTGCCGTTAGATGAGAATAAGGACAACATATAGTTGATTCACTAATTAGCCAAAGTTTAGTAAGCTGCTACAACACGATCAGAATGTCTAGCTGAGTCGATTTTGCCATGTCCGTCCCTTACCTGCGATGGGCTTAGCTACATATACTCCCAAAAGCCAGAAAATAATATCTTACCTAAGCGTCCTTTGCAGCAGTAAAGAGACACTGATGCCTTCACTCTCTCCTCAACACACACAACACAACATCTTGCCATCTAGAATCAAGCCTAAGTGCCTGACTCTATCAGAAAGCGTTAAGCGAATGCCTTCAACTGAGGGTAGAGTCGCGTGAGGTACACTGAGAAATTAGTTTAGTTACGTCTCCTAGATATGTTTTTCTCAACACATGATTTGGTTATAGTTACACTATTTGGTTATAGTTACTCTATTTGGTTATAGTTACCAAATCATGTGTTGAGAGAAATATATTTAGCTCACTTTTTTCTGAGTGTACATAAATATGTCACACTTCCTAGTGAAGAGCGCGAGTTTAATTTTTCTGGGATTCACAGCGAGTTAGAGCTCCGAGCTCAAATCGAGCACTCGACGTCTAAATGATCTGAGTAAAGGTATGACTTTTTACCACTTAAATCGACCCAACTTAATGTGAATATAGTAAGTACATACATAAATATAGTATGAGCACTTGTTATGAGTAATATGTGCCACATATCTGAGGATACCATGCAATTGATCTTGCAATTGCAATTGCATGTATGCCATAAAAGGCTTTGGACCGGCCTTCCTTCATTTCAAACCAGATTAAACCAGTAGCTCATACAAATGTATGTACACTTCGTTTAGTAATAATGTTCAAAATATATACATACATAAGTACTTACATACATTTGTGCAACATTGTAACATAAAAAGCCCATATCCATCGGTGGGTGACAGGCTCTCCAAAGGCATCTCATTGCTACACTCGCACCGACTTGGTGTTGTGCGCAAGTTCGGCTTGTGACTATATTTTAGACGCTTTGCGCGATATATTGTACGGATGTATGGATGTCTGTATTTTTAACTGACTTCCAAAAAAGGAGGAGGTTATCAGTTCGTCGGAATATTTTTTTTTTGTTATGTCACGTCAACCGATTTCAATAATTCTTTTTGCATCGGAAATGTATTGTCTCAGAGGTGGTCCCATAATAATCTGGTTTAGATCCGATCATCCGATGGATCATGAAATTTTTTTATATGAGAATTGAAGTCGGTTTGGTTTTTTGCTTAAAATTTACTTGTATTTAATGTTTACTTAGTATACTTGTATGTTTTCAAACTTATAAGTTATGTATTTATTTCTTTCTTTGAAATATGTTTTTAATAGTGAATGATGTCTGTGTGTGTTTTTTGCTGCCTTGCAACAAGTTTGGCCTCTTAACGACCGCAATCATAATCAGCAAATGCAATTTTTGCCTTGCCTTGCAATTTTTTTCTTTCCTTGCATTGCTGTGTTTATTTGAAGTTATTGTTGCTGTTGCTGTTTTTCTGAAAACTTATCATTGCGCTTTGGCTTGCGATACTACTAACTACATCACATTTATTTTCTGCCACAAACAAGTCAATAGCTATGGAAATTTTCCAATCACGAGACGCAGCTCAAAGGACAGTGGGCAAATTCAAGGTAGTGGGATAGCAAAAAATTTTACAAATAAGTATGCAATTTTGGGCAGTGGAAATTTATTGACAAAATTTGTCTTATCTACCTTTATTATCGTGGAAGGTTTTTAACACACATTTATCGTATTTAGTGGCAATAATTCTATTCCAGCGCTTCTTCAAACGTTCGGAACACATTTAATTGGCTGATTTCGGATAATTAGGTTTTGTTGTGAGGCTCTTTAGTTTGCAAATCGGCGAATAAGTTAAAATGCATAAATTCTGAAAAAAGTACCATACCTTTAGGTCTGTGATGTCCATGGCTATGCCCACGATCCGGAGCTTTTTCGAGCTATAACATCTACAGTAAAAACTTCCACTATACGACAAGCTACATCGACTACATAGTACAGAAAATAAAAAACTGCATATGTACTTACATTGCGATCACGAATTTTTTGGTAAAACTTGTGGCCTCTCCCCCAACATGACTTGCTTCTGCATCCTGAGCATGGTGAACTAAGGCGATACAACGAACTGCAAGCACAAAACTAAGTAATTTGCACCGATTGGTGCGCATAGACATGCCAAGGGCATAGAAAACCTACCCGACTGATGCACTCAGTGTCTTAGTTGGAATACCTCCCTTTCCTATTCTGTGTAATAGAAAAAGCGGCACCCTCCACTTGATTGAGCTTTCAGAAGCGTGCAACTTCAAATTCGGAATCATGACTCACTTATATGAAGGTCCGAACGAAGTTTGCTGATGACCCCTTATTGCATTTGCGCGACACAATAGTTCCAAAACAAGAAATCTCTGGAAACTGTAAAGCATCCGTTACAGATCAAGCACTCCGGAACTCAGACCTCATATTGCCATCCTAAAATAAAAAAAATTTGGCTTTGGCTACTTTCCCGACACTCCCGATTAAACCGCACACTCCACAAATTCAGAAAATTTTTCCTGAATACAATGTATGAAATATAAGCCTTGTCAGCATTGCGTATAAGGTCTTGTCGACGATCCTGTGTGAAAGACTTAGGCCTTTGGGAACCCACTGATTGGACCAGATGAGAAGTTGCCTGTTCGACGCCATCTCTAAATTTGACAACCCCGCAAAACTAATACGGCTCAGTTCGAATTTGGTGGGATCTCTCCGCGCCGTTTTCGAACAAACGAGGTTTTAGCCAAGGTGTTTCACTCCCGCGCAACTTCTTCAATCCGATGCTTGAAAGCGCTATGAGAGCTGCCAATCTGAATTGCAGCGGCTTTCATCATTTTGAAGCCCGGGGCATGAGCGCAGCATTTTCCAGTTTAGCAGAAGGAGCGAAAGATGTTGATCTAGTGGTGAACGCGGAAAGGGTAAAGTACCCCTTGACAACATTTAAATATTTCACGCTTTTCGGGGCACACGTCACTGTTGGCAGCTATAACTTCGAAGTAGCGAACGACTTTCCTACCCTTGGATCAAGCACAAACACTACCAACAACGTTGGCCGGGACATGAAGCGAGGAATAACTTTTGGCAACAGGTGCTACTTTGGGATCGGTCGACAATTAGACAGCAGATCTCTCTGTCATGCCCGTCCTTTTATATGGCGGAGGAACATGGACGATGTTGAACAAAGATGACAAGGCATTATGGGCTTTCGGGAGAACTATTCTTCGCAAGATTTATGGACGGGTTTGATGGAAGACGGGTGCTAAAGATAATGGAGAACTGTATGAGCCTTTTAACGACATGGATATAAGTAGTTTAGCGCATAAAAGTACAACGATTGCGCCCTCGGCATATACAACTGCCGCAATCTTACAAAGGAGAAAAGCATTTGATGAAGTATTTTGGTCTTACAAAAATGCCGAGAAAAGAATTTTTTCACCGCTGTAAATGTGTACATATGTATGATTTAAGAAATCGGGACCCACCCTATTGTTCTCATTAGTTTTGGGCGTATTCTTCGCTAAATGAACAACCGTGCATCTTACATTTAAGTAGCATAAAATTCATACATATGTAAATTAAGAAGGTAGAATTCTACTCACCCAACACAAAAAAAAAATACACTTTTTACAGTCAGTGAGTTTTTACTAGAAACTTATAAACCAGCAGGTTTCTCAAATTGAACTTGATTTAAATGGGAGCATGGTAATTTTTAGCTGAAAACAGTGCAGCTGGTCAAAATGCCTTGACATGCTGCGAATAGACTAAGTGACACTATTAGTCTGTTCCAATAGCAGTCCGGTTTACAAAAAAAACTTGTAAGTGGGAACACTTCTGAGAGAGTAACAGAGCAACTGTTCCTAGTCAGAAGTTGCAGGATTTAGTCCGGAGTTTTTTCCCCCCCTGTAAGTCCATGAAACGTGTCAAACGATGGGCAGGGTTGCATTTGTAAACAAAAACAGAACGCGGTAAAAGCAAAGAACCTTATATTTGTTAAGAAATGGAAGTAAACAATGAAATTTTTAAATCTGTATAGATTTTAATAATTATTTAGTGACAGTGTTGTACCAATTACATAAAAATAAACCGACTGGCGTTTTTACAAGAAATAGTGCTTTTTGCGTTCCCGTACGCTTCTGTTCTCGTTTTACTCTCACTTGAGAGAGTAAAATTTTAGTTTGGCAGTTCCACAGGTTTTAGTCCAAAGTTCAAAGGAACGGTATAGCTATAATGTGATCTGACTGACGACTATGACAGGTAATATGTTCGGAGAATTTTTGCTGACTTTTTATGCCGTTTCCAAGTGGCAGCCAAAAGAACCATGATGTTACATATTAGGGGTATTCTCGAAGTCTTGCACGATGCACGGATTGCACGAAATGCAAAAATACTATTCCAAATTTCGAAGAGTACGAGAACACCCCATTGCAAAGTGGTAGCATGCATGGGGAGCAAGCAGCGAAATTATGTATCAAATACAATAACAAGAGACAGCAAAAAAAAATTAAGTGAGCGAGATGAGAGGAATGAGAGAAATATGTAGCAATTCCAACAACAAAACAACTAGCACAGGGTCGCTATTATCTTGCTATGCTATTTTGCAAAATATATACATGGGTTTCGACGTTGTATATTTTGCAGCGATAGGAAATGTTGTTTCCCATGAATTTTCTTGTTGTGTGTTTGCAATTTATGCAATCCGTGCAATCCGTGCTACGTGCAATGGCTTTGCAAGATTTGGAGAATACCCCTATTGTATTTTGAAATAGCATAAATTAGTGTTGCCAGTCGTGATCTGCATCACAAGGCAAAGTAAACTGTTTACGCGATCTAAGCATAATGTGACTGTATACATATAAATAATATGATGCGATATGTAAAATAAATAAGTATATATTTATTAAGGATTTATCCGAATAATCCAATCTATTTCATATGTATGTATAATAAAATGTGAGTTTCTGGAACTTACTTACTACATCTGTATGCACATAAATACATCTAAATGTACGTCGGTCACCTAAATATTTTGATCATACTAATGACTCAAATACGTCTCCATCTGCCGATATTGTTGTCCTGATGCTTGCAATGTTCTTGTTGCTGCTACTATACTTAGGTGCTGCCATTCGTGCTATAGCTACGGTGACCATCCGTCCAGTTTTTTGCAGGACCATACTGTTGTTCAAAGGTCTGTTCTGCGTAGTTTTTCAGAAAAACAGAAAAACCTCAAAATGTGTTGATTTTTTCCAAATTTCCTGCCACTGTCCCGCATTTTATTCGATATTTTAAAATAAACGGCGGGAGCCCTTTACTTATCAACTATAAGCAGTGGCAATAACTAATTGATAACTACATGAGGATGGGGCTGATTTGGAAGCTTCAACAAGTTAATGCGTTCTAAATTTTGTGCGGCCATAGACAATGAACGGCAAGAAAATGGAGACCAGCATCACAAGTATCACTAACACTACTCTACAACCTATATTAACGCGTTAACCTATATTTTCTTCAAGCATATTTTGGTTCGATGAACACGAAAACAGTACATTTCTTTTCAGAGACATTTCCAGATTTATTCGATTTGATACTTTTCGGAGCTGTTCATCAATATCTCATAAAAAGATCTCCTAAACAACGTAAGCGATCTACAGTTCGAAAGGTATTGAAGTGCCTCTTACAAAAATGTATAACTTGTGGCGTCGGCAAGAAAAAATCATTAAAAATCAACACGAGTTTTTAGACACTTATGCACTGGCACTGGTTTTACTAAAACTACATAACTGATGTACCTGCAAACCCAGAATTTTTCTAAAAATTCAGACTAAAAACCAATATAATATTTTTATACTAACTATGTAAATTTACATGTGCACCCGTATGCAGGTATACATATATATTTTTTTTAATAGTCCTGCATTTTCAATTCATATTTATGGTCACCGTAGCTATAGCAGCCGTCAGCTGCTGTGTTTTTTGGCATGTAACGATAACATCAACATCCAACTCGTGCATTCATTAGTTAGAATGGAAAGTTGTTTTACAAAAACAAAACAGTTAACAAAAGCTGACCACTTAAAAAGCTGCATTTTTAAACAATTCCAAGTGCTCTCTTTATTGCAAAAAAAAAACAATCGCTGTCTGCTGTGGATTACCAAAAATAATGTAACGGGTTTTATAATAATGGTGTTGCTGCACGTGAATTATCATTTTGATTGCATTTGTATAGATAAAACTTGTTTTTTTTTTTGCATTCTTAAGATTATTTGCCTGATGTTACTATATTTTTTTTAACAATAAAACCATGAGGTAAAGAAAGTTTCACACAACTTTAAGCCAGAAATACTTTTTAATCGTTAAAGTATAGGCGAAGGTAAGGTTAATTTTAGCTTTGATAACCCAGTAAGCAGCTATCGTCCCTACCAATTCTGTAGAAGTCATTGTATGAAATGAATGAAATGAAATGAAGGAAATACGGAAGGTATTTTAGCGTGCGTACTAATAGGCCAATCCCTAGTATGAATGGCGGCCAGTCTTTCCGTGTCAGGCCTGGGTGAAGCTAATACATTGGTCGCTCCCTTAAGGATATACTCGAACCAATCCTGCGATGTTTAACATTACATTTTGTTTACTTGAGGACATTATCTGGCTAACTCATCAGATGTTTCGAGAATTTAGGAAACAAGACTAGATTTACATGGCTTCATACTAGAATTGGTGACGTGCAACAAGGTCGGCGGAAATAACGTCAATTGACACCATTACTCATCGTGAGACAACTTAAGTGCCAAATCATTTTTGAAGCCATGCTTCGGTCAATCACCACATTTATACTGAGTCCTGAGGGTTTGTGAAGAACTCGGACTGTACTGGACCTATTCAAACGGAACATGAAACTTCTTATAGTCATAGTTATGGAAAATGGTATATTGGCCTCATGGTTTGTCAGGTTCGGGCCGCCGCATACGGATAAAATGTAAAAAATGTTAAGACGAGGAAGAAGTATTTATAATCCGTTAATATCTTGTGCGCGCTACTAAAAATGCGCCTCAGATTTATGGAGACCATTTCTTCGAGGATCTGAACAGCTTAGGGTTATTTGAATCTTTTATTTCCTAATTCCTAATAGAGTTGCTATGACTATTAATGTAAGAAATTTCAATATTTTTCGAAAATTAGTCACCCTATAAAATTATTATACTTATGTTATCATTCCGATTGGGTATCAGTGGTAAACACACATTCTTTTTTGAAACACTGACTTACAGTATACATAATAAAGAATATAAATAATTGATTTTGCTTGCTTTCAGTCGGAAAAAAATTTACATATCCTGAAACTAACTGAATTTTTTGTGTAAATAAACTAAAAATAAAAGGGCGCACACAACAACGTCATTTATTTGCTAATTAATATTTATATACATAAAATTTAATACGAAATTGTGATGACGCAGATGTCCCAACCAAAATTTAGCGCTGAAATACAATAAAGTACTTTTTAATTACTTGTGCAAATTAATAAATATCGTTTAATTACTGTAGTAAGGCACTAACTGATTTTCTTTCAAAATTCAGCTTTTTTGCAAAAGTCGAAATAGTACGCACTAAAAACACATATAGAATTAAACAACAACTATTACATCAACAAACTTGTTAAAGTATTCGCAAAGTAAAGCAAAGTCGCAAGGGGATAACTTAAGTTTTTGTAAAGTTTTTTTTTTTAATTTTAGTTTGGGTCTTAGTTATTTTAAGCTAAAGATATGTAAATAACAATCCCAGCCACAGTATTGATTATAATACTTACTAATTTATGTACTGCATATGTACTTGTTCATCCTTCACCTGTTGCATATATGTGTGTGCATGCATTAGGGATGTTAATCCCTCGATCTCGGCATTTTTTAAGTGCCGAAAATCCCGGGATTATTTACCAAGAATGCCGGGATTTTTAATTTGCAATGGCGGCAATAATAGAAACGCCGTATGCTGACCAGTTTTTTCTATATTTTGTTTATTTAATATTTAATATATTTTTATAAATGTCTAGCTAATTATACATACATATAACACCGTGCGACAGGCAATTTTACACAAAAAAAAAAAATCTGAATATTCGGGAAGCCATGGGCCAAATATATGCAGTAAAATTGCGTTTTTAGTTTTTTTTCTGACGTCAGGATTTTTTAAATGACTTTGAAAATTGAATAATACGAGTAATTCAGAAAATGGTTTAAAAAATTGTCTGCATTGTACTTAGGAAAACAGTATGGGTATCAAATTGAATATAAAATTCCGTAGAGAAAGAACATATTAAATTTTTTGGTGCATAAGGTATTGAAAATGTTATTAAATTTTTTTTAGTTAAATAAACTTAAAATTTTGAAATATTTATTTTGAAAAAATTATATATAATATAACATATTTGTTAAGGACTAATATAAACTTGACATCGTTCTCGAACATAGTCCTTCTAATTTTATCAGCTGAAAAAAATAATGTTAATTAAAAGGGCATTTTCAATACCTATTCGTCCTTGTGAACCCAAAAAATTTAAATTTTTTTTAAATCCTACATCGCACTGAATTTTTTTAATAATTTGTAGAATTTATCATATCCTTTAAATTATAAAGTTCTTATACAAAAATTCTAAAACTAAAAACGTAGTTTTACTATATTTGCTTAGAATTTTTTTTTTCGTTTCAACATGTTTCAATCCTTTTACTCGGAATTTTTATAAAAATTCTAGGTACGCAATTTGTTAGTTTCAAGTGACTAAAAGTAACTTTGATTTTTTATAATTTTTTTTTGCTGCCGGTGTCACGCATTTTCTTCCATACAAAGTATGCACGACAATTTGTTTATATGGAAGAAAATGCCCAGCTTCGTTTAAGAAATTTCCGAAAATCAACGGTATTTGGTAACTGCATGAAACTTACATTTTATCTTACTTTAACTTAATGGGCTATAAAACTGCGTACGTCAAATTTTTCTAAAAATGCTGAGTAAAAAGTTTGAAATTTTTGTACAAATTTTGAAATGCGCATTTAAATGCAGTTAATTATATGTAAAATGAGATAGACTTTTATAAAAAAATTTAAATATTATATAAACAAAAGAAACATAGACTAAACTGGTTAAAATAAGGCTTCTCAAACTATATTGATTCAATTTTTTCATGTTAAGTTGTTGGAAAATAACGAATATCTAAGTCCCGGGATTGTATGAACGATGTCCCGAAAATCACGGAATCGCAAAAATCGAAAAAAAATTAACATCCCTAACATGCATATCTGTATGTACCTACTGTGCAAGTATTTATTTGCATCCTCATAAATATTTATTGGCAGGAGGCAAATCAATACTCACCTGGCTGCTGGGTGTATAATCAAATTCATCGCGACGGAAATCGGCAGACCGCCACCGGATTTTGCCAGTTTGACAGGTACGACGAGTAGATGACAGCTGGCGGTCGGCGTATGAATTAAGCGCGCCACAACTGCACGCTTGGTCGATGGGTCAATTAACGTCTGGTCGGCAATCGGCGAGTTATGACAACACAAATTCCCAAATCCCAAATTCCCAATGCCTGCCAATGGTCGCCAATATAGAAGCCTGCAGCAGCATATGCCGCTTATGAATGCAATATTTGCATACATACGTACATACATATATTAGTATCTGTGTTTACCGCGCCGCTTAAGCGCTCGATGATAATTTAACTTATTAACAACTTTGTGTTGCCTCAACTTTTTGTTTGATGTGATTTATTTTTATTTATTTATGTTTTTATTGATGTGGCAATTTGATGGGAAATACATACTACACGCTTCTGGCACTTATATTTTTGGCCGGTTGTCAATAAGGCGATGAGAAGAGTCTGCTCTCTCTCAGCTCATCGCTGATTTACTAACAGTTATCGACGTCCCCCAGAAAACACCTTGGTGTTTAGCAAGAAAGGGCTCCTAATACCAATTTCAAGATCACCGAAGAAATAGGCGCCAAGAGCTTTTACTATGCGAATGACTTTCCTACTTAGATTAAGTAGAGATTTAGTGCGTTGGGAATGTTTTGGACTGGCCAAAGTGTTATGCCAATACTTATGACAAGTTGATTGCTTTTTGAGGTGAGGTGAAGGAGCGCAGCGAACACACACACGATCTTGTGTTTAAGAGTAATTCGCTCGTTCTTAATTGGATATGCATTTTTTATGCAATTCTCAAATACCTCCTCGCTGAACTTAGTGAAGTGATAAGTCGCTGGCATTTCCAACCAAGGTCAACGCTAACCCAGCTTGGCTATCACTCCCACTCCACTCCCGGAGTGATTTTTGAGATAGTAGTAAGCTACGGCTTGCAAGCCACACGGGGGCTCTGCGTGAATGCATCCCTAAATAAATCCCAGCTCATTGCACAGCAGCCTACGGCAGCTTAAGCATAACTCCTCCAATGGAGTCCTCCAATTGATAAATGGTAAAAAGGTCACAGCTTGCGCGACCGCTTCATCAGCCTGCTCACATATCTCCCTCTCTCTTTCTCTATCTCGCATTGATGTACACCTATAAACCATATGGGCTCATTGAGTTAGATGCATAAACACTCGCAAAGGTAATCCCTACCTCTTCTACTCCTCTAACCCACAACTCGTAAACATGGTCTCCCGCTCTACCTCAGCTTAACAGAAGCCGACATGGTTAGGTTAGGTGAGGAGGATGTGTTTAGAAAGTTTTATACTGTCACGGTGCGTCTATTTTTTGAATGAATTCTAGTAGGAGGTACATTCCCATTAACGGGATTTCTTTACAAAGACAAAAGAAAGAATAATCAAGGCATTAACTGACTGAATTGAGGAGGTCAATGAATTCTGGCCTTGTCGATGTCACTGGGCCACCTTAACGTCACTTTGAATTCCATGACATACACAATCACCGTTTAGTGATCATATTAGAAAATAGATTAATACGCGATAGCCGTAATAAATTACTTTTGGGTAAAAGAGATCTCAAGATCGGTGCGACCTTCTTAAACTCGACAGATCTTCAGAAAGTTATCGTGCCAACGAATTCTCTCTACAGAAGCTGCAGTGATGAGAATGAGGAGAAATCCATTGTACACATTTTGTGTTTATTTGCGGGCCTGAAGCCGAGTTGACTTAGGTTACGCTTCCTTATAACTCTGCCAGACTGATTTTGAAATCAAAAAATATTTAGAGGTCGCTCAAAGCGCCCAAAGTTTTCCATGTATTTTCTATGGGGAAAAAACAACTTTTCGTAGAAATGGTATAGAATAGTTAAAAATCAATATTTTTCTACCAGAAAACTCTGTTTATCTGTAGGAGATTCCCAATAATAATACCCAATTGTTTATTGAACCATTTTTTCATCGCAACTATAATTTATAGGTACGTCAAAAACTCCCAAAAACCCCGAAAAATGCAATGCGGCGACCAATATAAAATCGTTAGTATTAAAAAGTGATTAAATAAACAATTGGGTATTATTATTGAAAGTATCCTGAAGAGAACCAGAGTTTTCCGATCGAAAAATATTGATTTTCAAGAATTATATACCATTTCTACGAAAAATTTAATTTTTCCCATATAAAAATACATGGAAAACTTTGAGCGCTTTGAGCGACCTCTAAATATTTTTTGATTTCAAAATGAAAAAAAATAGGGGTATACTTTTTTCGATATAGAGCATTACAATTCCGACTTTACTGTTTTTGGACCACCCTAAGATACACACATCCGGTATGCTATCTTTTTTTCGAGCACGAAGCTTTTGGGACTACATAACAAATTTTGATTAAAAGTGATGTATTAAGTAAGATTTGTTTTCATTCATTCATTTTGATTCATTTCACTTCCTTCATATTTTGCAATTCTTTATGTACATACATACATATCGTCGTTTGAAGTACAAAACCGCGTATCGTCATTCTGCAAAACCGCATAACTGACATTTGCTGCCAAAAATTGGATTTACTCACACAAGCTCTTGGCTCAATTCTTATCCATTCGTCTTGAAATATACTAGCCAAAAATGTGCTTGCTTTATAAAAAAGAGAACCATTTTGAAATATGAGTGTTTTTACTCTCTAGAAAATAATTTATGCAACTTCACATACGCGGTTTTGCATTTTGCTGATACGTGGTTTTGTACTTTAAACGACGATATGTATGTATGTAAGTATATAGCCACAAAGTTGAGAAATATGTGAAAGCGACTAAATGAAATTTTTTCTTAACTTGTTTAGTAATAATAAAAAATGGCACAACGCTTCAGAATTTTTATTGACATTTAGTACAATTTAGCTTATCTTAATGTCACTTGAACAATAATCATTTTTAGATTAGGTTATCTGTTTGTTTTAACGCAAAAGAAAATAAATAATCTGAACGTTTAAAATTAATTTAATCATCCATACTGAAATTATGCGTTCTATACATATGTATGTACATTCTTTTTATTTCTACAGAGTACAAAGAACTTGTGCTCTCATACTCAATTATTTCAGTTCAACAAACTAGTGTATAGGAGCGTTCTCGTATTGAAAATTCTAAAAAATTCTAGGAAACTATTGCAGTTTTTGTATTCTTGTACCTAAGAAATATGCAAAGTAGGGAAAATTGAGAGACCATTTTCATTTTGAGAGGAAGCTGCAAATTTTTGCTGGAAAAATATTAACCTGCGAAAAGTTTTAAGTAAGGAAATCAGCTGATTACAAACATACCACACATTTAATATTATCAGGGACCCAGAACAAAAGGTATGATCGAAACTAAAGAGCGCTTAAAAACCCAAACCGGTATGAGAACAAAACCTTTGCGAACGTTCTCAACGGGAATTATACTTGTATAAGAACAAAATCCTATGGAACGTTTTCAAAGAGAACAAAATGCTAACAATACTGTCGGCAATATTTCTAAGAGAACAAAATGGGAACGAAAGTCTAAGAAACTTTCTTTCGAAGAACATTTTGGAAACTAAAGACTCAGAAAGTTTCTGACAGAGAATGAAACGGGAACTAATCTTCTCTGAACTATTCGCAAATCATGTAAGCGAGAACAAAATTTGTATATACCTTTCCATTAGTTTAAAATATTTGAATATTAAAATTAATCAAAAGAGAACTGAAAAATAATTATGCAAATTCGGTCAAGAAAAGACTTAAGACACGGAGTTTTCATGCACAGAAAATGAAATTTTTTTTCCATAAATGGATAGTTCACCATAATGATAAACGATCTGGAAGTTGAAGTAACACAGCTTTTCCCTGGCGTTGAATTAACAAACATGGTTCTCACTGAAATGATTTTTCATCCCAGCGCGCAATCGCTGCTCTCCTTCTTAACATTAAGTTGTCAAAACTTTTGTTCTGGTTTTCTTCTCTAACAGAACGCTCCCCAGACTTTTGTTGTTATTTCATTCTCCCTCACAACGTTCTCGGTACTTCCGTTCTCATTTTGTTCTCATTGGAAACGTTCCCGAAAGTTTCGTTCCATTATGTTCTTCTGGAGAACGTTCCCGAGAGTTTTGTTTTCACAAAAACTTTCCGAAACCTTTTGTTCTCACCTTGTTTCCGTTCAAACTGCTCTCAATACTTTTGTTCCCGGCCGGTTCTTTTGTGGGTACGTTATTGACATTACATTTTGTTCTCTTGCAGAACTAAACCAAAACAGGAACGCATTCTCGGTGAATAAATAATATTCACAATAGCTCTGATTCAATACTTTTCGTGTAAAATCCTGTAGAAATGTCAAACAGCAAAATAACTCTCTCTGACGTGAGAGTAAAAAGTGAGTAATAACCATAAAGTAGGGGAACAAAGAAAGTATTTTTCCTGTAAAAACGTCAAACAGCTTATCACTTGACACTTTTCATGCGGTATGACAATTATGAAAGATGTAGCGCTCCAGAATATTGGATCACCCGCCACTTTGCGCCTAAATGTCAACATTTTTTGTACAGTTAATTACATTAATCTTGCTTTTAAGGGTCTATAGTAAAATTTAATATGTGAAATATTGTCGTAATTGAATTCTCGTACTTCTGTAAATATTTTGCCTCTTTAAGAGCGAATGCTGCTAAATTCTCAGAGTTTTTGCTGCCTGATAATTTTGACTGGAAAGTACGAGAACACTCCTAATGTTTATTTAAACTGGTTTACAGCAAACATTTTCTATGGATGCCACTAACCAATTCCTATGTAGAATTGCTCGGTGATTCCGAAAACCGAGTCTGTGGATACGTTTTCGAAATATTTGCAGTTTACCGTTATTCAGCTTAAAAAA